>NC_135572.1:126319591-126622622 GCF_965152235.1 Eretmochelys imbricata
CAGGGAGCATTCACTAAAAAAAGTTACGTAGAAAGTTCAGTTTCCCTCTGAAGTGTTATTGTGCCAAACATGGAGGTTAAATTCAAATAATTACAATGAAAAAGAATTTTAATATTACTTCAAGTGCAAATCTCAACACAGATGAGTCACTATGGACATTTCCATAATATATATTTCTCTCACCATTTACATGTTGTTTTAGATAATATTTCTGATTACTATGAAATAAATGTTACTTTGTGAATGGTCTTACATCCTCTCTCAATAAATGGTACAAATACATATAATATTTTAACAGTTATGTAATCACCTCTTTCCTCTTATATACCAGTCCCTGTCCCATCCTGATCCTTGCCCCTCCTCTCTCCCACCTTTGTTCCCCCACTTTCTGAAATCAACAGGAGATACAGGTGCTCAGCACCTGTTAGGATCAGATCTGAAGTAAAATGCTCTAGTGAATTTATTCAGTGCCATTCTAGGTCTATGTTTCAGTGGGGCATTGCCACTTGCCTTAAATCTAAGGGTGCTCATTATTAAGGGCACTTCTGAAGATGTCCCTCCATGCTGCTGCCTAGGTTCCCACTAAGCTGCACGGCTGCACAGTAACCTATTAAGTGCCGCACAGGCGCTCAGGGCCAACCCTGGACCTGCCATGACCAGAAGGAGAGGCGCCCCTCTCCAGCCCAGCCCCAGACCTGGTGTGGCTGGGGGCAGAGATGGCCTGGGGGAGAGGTGGCCCTCCCGCAGCCCCAACCGAGCCCTGGCCTGGAGCTGCCAATGGAAGAGGTGCTTATTTCCCCCAGCCCAGGTGCTGCTGCGGGGAGAAAGAGCTGTGGGGAGTCACACCTCACCTCCGCATTGGTGCACATAACAAAATTTATTCTGCACATGACTGGCTGCTGCTTTGGAAGGTCATGAGGAAACATGCACAGACAGTACTGGCATCACTAAAAGGTACTTTTCAAAATGCCCTAGGCATTCTGGTGCCCTTGTTAGCCCAGTGCAGTAAATCCCCGAAGCTACTGTTGTTTTGGAGCCTCTTACTGGAAGATGCGCTGGTACTACACCCAGGGTCACTGGTGCAGCGGCTGGGAGATGCCATTCTCTTGCATAACACACACAGAATCAGAATGAACATTAGAGTAAAATAAATGCATTTGATCATTTGTTTGAATGGGGCTGTTCCCCATAGACATGCGTAGTGTTGTTGTACTGCCTTTATTGTTAGAACCTCCAGACTACACAGAAATGTTTAAAAATACAAATTTGAATTGTATTAGCTCACCAGTGCAGAGAAGATTAGATCAAGGAGCAGTATTTTTTTTTTTTTTTTTTACCTTTGAAGCTCTGAAGCCATCCATAAGTTCTACAATTTTTGATGGGAATTTAGCTGGATATTCCATCACTCCACTCTGATTTTCCACAGCCACTGTACAAACAGGCTGGATGCTACCACTGTTTACTGGAGTATGAATGGCTCCTGAGAGGGGCACTCCATTCCTCTCTAATTTGTTAGCACTTTTATGCTGCATGGGATTTGAGGAGTCACTCTCTCCATCACTGAGGTTCTCAAAAGTCTCGACGGAGGGGATAGAGTCATGCTTGACATGCTGTATAGTATGCTTGAGGGGCGGATAATACAACTCTGCTAACTTTTTGCAGAAGTGATTCAGAGGAAAGCCGACCACGTTCAGGAAGTCTCCATGAACATATTCCACTAACATTCCACCAAGGGCCTGGATTCCATAACCACCCGCTTTGTCCCTGCGGGGGGAAAAATACAGACATTTAGTTAAGACAATGGTTAAGAGTGAATATCGGGATGGAGGAAAGTGGTAACCACTTAGTACGGATTGTAAATCCAGGAGTATGAACATGTTTTATAAGAATGGAAATGGCAGAACTTTGCCTTGATTGAACTAGTGTGCTAAAGCTAAAGATGGATTAAACCGACTTGTGACGGTCCTGGTTCAACACTGCAACTTTTGAATCACAACAGTAATGCTTGCTCTTTCACTACATAACTCTAGATAATTGAGTTCAAAGGAGAAAGCCATCCTTACCCACTAGTCCATATTCAACGCTGGTGTAACTCTACAGAAATAAATGAGATCCTGGTCCAAGACTAGTGCTCTTAGGTGCTACAGTCATATAAAAATAAATAATAATTAAGAATTTGGTGCAATTATTTCATATATCCTAAATAAACTGATTTTGGAGATCCAGATTCAATAGCCACTGGGTACTGTTGCAAATTTCTTTGGATCATTATATCTTCAGACACACACGTTCAAATTCCACTGGGCCAAATGGAATTTTACCCACATGGACCAGGGTGAATTACAATTTCAATGAGATTTCAATGAGAATTGTGTACATGTCTAAGGGAAAAGTTTAACCTATTGCTTGGAACTACATTTTCTACATCACAGCCTCACAACTTTCAGATTCCAAAGCCCATAGAAGACTGAAGGTTTAAAACCATGGGGCCAGATTCTGCTAATCTTACATGGAGTACTACCCTACCCTTTGGGGTCAATGGGTAAGACTACACCCTTCCAGCCCACATCAACAAACTCAGGCTTGTGCTAGTGCTCTAAAAATAGCAGTGTAGCAAGTGCTTTGAAGTTGCAGCTCAGGCTGGAGCTTGGGCTCTGGAGCCTATGGAGATGGATGGGCTCCAAAGCCTGAGCTCCAGTCCCAGCCACAACTTCAGAGCGCTGTCTACATAGCTACTTTTAGAGAGCTAGTGTGAGCCCCGTTAGCCAAGTCTGTTAATCCATGCTGGGAGGCTCACTCCAAAAAGCTGTGTAGACATGTCCCGGGGGCCTCCAGCAGAGTAAGTTACTACTCAACAAGAGTAAGCTTGGTTGAATCTGGCCCTTAAGTCTAATCAGAATAGACTCCTTCTCACAGCCCATAACATTTGATTTCTGAATTGCCCCCACTCCTACAATCACTAGTTTCTCATTGTACCAGTACAATAGGAGAGAAATCAGATATGCCATTTTCAGTTATTACGAATTATAGCATTATGCTGGTTCCTAAATCTTGCATTTTATATGGACTTTAACAGTATATAACTGTTTTTTTTTAAAGAGACAATATTCAACAAAAATATTCCTTTTTGAAAATGTGAATGTTTGTAAAGCACTTTGAAGTCATGAGGTGCTATATGAATACTAAGTATTATTTATGTATGAATATATTAATACAAACAGATTTTTTTTTAGTAAGCAGACTAACACTCCACTAGCGTAATGCCATTCTGACTTTCACTGAGGGGACATGCATGAGCTATGTTGTGGCCACCCACAGCAAGCACATTATTTTGCTAGGGAAGATCTGATAAAAAGTCAGCACTGGAATTCAGGAGAGAACCCCTGTCAGGGTTCCTTCCCCACTCTGAACTCTAGGGTACAGATGTGGGGACCTGCATGAAAGACCCCCCTAAGCTTATTCTTACCAGCTTAGGTTAAAAACTTCCCAAGGTACAAACTTTGCCTTGTCCTTGAACAGTATGCTACCACCACCAAGCGTTTTAAACAAAGAACAGGGAAAGAGACCACTTGGAGACGTCTTCCCCTCAAAATATCCCCCCAAGCCCTACACACCCCTTTTCCTGGGAAGGCCTCAGAATAATATCCTAACCAATTTTTTACAAAATCATCAAAGACCCAAACCCCTAGATCTTGGAACAATGGAAAAAAAATCAGTCAGGTTCTTAAAAGAAGGATTTTATTTAAAAAAAAAAAAAAAAAAAAAAAAAAAGTAAAAATCATCTCTGTAAAATCAGGATGGAAAATACTTTACAGGGTATTCAGATTCAAAACACAGAGGATCCCCCTCTGGGCAAAACCTTAAAGTTACAGAAAACAGGAATAAACCTCCCTCTTAACACAGGGAAAATTCACATAAAACAAAAGATAAACTAATCCACCTTGCCTGGCTTACCTATACTGGTTGCAATATTGGAGACTTGCATTAGGATGGGTTGGAGAAGATGGGTTTCTGTCTGGCCTCTCTCAGTCCCAAGAGAGAACAACCACATAAACGAAGAGCACAAAACAAAAGCCTTCCTTTCCCCAAGATTTGAAAGTATCTTGTCCCCTTATTAGTCCTTTGGGTCAGGTGCCAGCAAGGTTAGCTGAGCTTCTTAACCCTTTACAGGTGTCAAAGTCAGATTCAGGACTCACATAATTTGTCAGACCACTCTGTTTATTAGCAAAGCGCTTTGCCAATGCACCCAGATATGGGAGCCCCTCTCTGAGGCTCAAGCTAACTTATTTATACAGATAAGCCAAAGCCAATTTAACATAAGAGACAAAAGGAAGCAGAAACTGACAAATATATATACACATCTTATTTGCATACTAACATTTACCAATCTCCTAGCTCAGTAGTAGCTCTAAGTTAATTAGTCTGAGGACCCATTGTCTCACACTCCTTAATGTTTCTCTTCCTGACAACTATATTTCAACAAATCCTTCAAGTAGCGTTTCTTTAACGAATTATAATTTCAATATAATTTATTCTACTTTCACACAGGTAACAGGATGTTGCCTCTGGCCAGGAGGGATTTTATAGCACTGTATACAGAAAGGTGGTTACCCTTCCCTTTCTATTTATGACAACCCCTTTCTAGCATTTTACTTCAGTCCTCTCCCATGGCAAGAGGTGCTGTCAGACTTTCAGCTACCAAGGTTCACCCTTGGCATAAATTCACTGATCAACAACCCATGCAGCAAAGCTTTTAGCCTAGTGCCTCACCATCTGCCTGTACGTAACTGCACACAATGCCACATATTACTTAGCCACTGTTTCTATTGTAGAGTAAAAGGTTATATGCACTGATGAGAGTTAAAATTCCCTCCCACTGGTCTCCTAATAATTCCTCCAGTGCTAAACTTCAAGGAATTGGTAAATATTTATACTTTACACACACTTTCACAATGGCTTTTTTTTTTTAAACTCTAGCAGTGAACTACCTTGTTGACATTTCAGATTAGATGAATTTACTGATATGTGGCTATCACAGAACTTTTTCTAAAGCAATCTTTTAGGGTTATCAATTATGCAAGAGCAGTAGATTACATCAATTCACCTACATTGGATCTTGCAACTAATAAGAATGCCCTTGAGGACCTTGACTTTTTAACCACTATTAAACAGCCCCCCACCCCATTTTTTTTTAAATGCAACTCACTAATGTCAGTATTATACCAAAACATGCTTCACTGACTGCCCTTGGATGTGATTCCTCCTGAGGTCAAGGCAAGCCATGTATATATCTAATATGTTCTACAAGCAATGAAAAGGGATACAGTATCTATTTCAGGAAAATACTTCGAAAGGTGTGGGCTGAAAAATTACAGCACAAGGGAATGCTCCCTTTTCATCTGTTAAACAACCTGGAAATCATGTCCCAAAAATTGTATTTATGAGTGATACTTCAACAGTGTAACAATGGGTAAATGGGCAGGATAATCTCTACTAGGTTAGCTACTGTGAAAGGCCATACTGGACTGGAGTCACATGGCTAACAGAGCTTTGAAACGTGCAGAGAGGCAGCAGGTCAATGGTCTTTTCATACAGAGACTAGATCCAACTCCAGAAACTTGATGGGTTAAGCCAGGTTCCAAAATAACTCTGGATGCAAGGTAGGTGCAACTCCACTGACTTCCATAAAACTGTGCCTGCTTACGCAAACTGTAACTTTGGCCTTTATTCTTTGAGAGCCTGGGGCTGAAACCCACAGGCTGTCCATGCACCTATCTCTGCTATGGATTATAATTAAGCACAGGGTTTGAAAAATCCACTCTCCTACACTCTGGTGTGAAGGTTGAAAGCTTTTCTTGGCAAGTATGATGCTAGGACGAGAAAGTGCCATGGGTGCAGAAACTAAGCTTTCATTTCAGGAGTTAAATAGCTAGCCCTGGTGGCTGTGATGATAACTTTACAAATATGAACCAAGCAGTGCTGTCCTCCTAGATAGGCAGGTGGAGAGACTGACAGTTTGCAATGGCTTTTTCTGGCTTTAGCATTGCACTATTTCTTATAAAGTTTGCTCATGATACCAAGCTGGGAGGGGCTGCAAGCGCTTTGGAGGACAGGATTAGAATTCAAAATGATCTTGACAAACTGGAGAAATGGTCTGAAATAAATAGGATGAAATTAAATAAGGACAAATGCAAAGTGTTACAATTAGGAAGGAACAATCAGCTGCACGCATAGAAAATGGGAAATGACTGCCTAGGAAGGAGTACTGCAGAAAGGTTCTGGGGGTCATAGTGGACCACAAACTAAATATAAGTCAACATGTACCACTTTTGCAAAAAAAAAAAAAAAAAAAAGCGAACATCATTCTGGGATGTAGTACCAGAAGTGTTGTAACCAAGGCATGAAAAGTAATTCTTCTACTCTACTCAGCATTGATAAGGCCTTAACTGGAATACTGTGTCCAATTCTGGGCACCACACTTCAGGAAAGATATGAACAAACTGGAGCAAGTCCAGAGGAGAGCAACAAAAATGATAAAAGGTCTAAAACATATGATCAATGAGGAAAGATTGAAGAAATTTAGTCTGGAGAAGAGAAGACTGAGGGGGGGGACGGGACGACATAATAACAGTCTTCACGTACATAAAAGGCTCTTACAAAGAGGAGGGTGATAAATTGATCTCTTTAACCAGTGAGGATAGGACAAGAAGCAATGGGCTTAAATTTCAGCAAGGGAGATTTAGGTTTGACATCAAGAAAAACTTCCTAACTGTAAGGATAGATAAGCACTGGAACAAACTACCTAGGCAAGTTGTGGAATCTCAGTCATTGGAGATTTTAAAGAACAGGTTAGACAAACACCTGTCACGGATGGTCTAGATAATACATAGCCCTCTCAGTGCAGGGAACTGGACATAGGGCTTTGCCACACCTGCAAGTTAGAACGCATTAAAGCAGCCCCGGGCACCCTAGCTCACTACCCATCCATGCTGGCAAGGCACGTAGAGTGCTCTGACTCCACAGCTAGAGCACTCCTGGTATTACACCTCGGCGAGAAGATTAACGCTTGTTGCGTAGTGGCTGAAATGCCCGGGCGCTGGTTTAAATGAGGTGTTGCATTACTGTGCTCTGATCAACCTCCAGAAACGTCCCATAATCCCCTTAAGTCAAGTGGCCACTCTTGTCATGGTTTTGAACTCATGTAGGAATGCGGATATGCCCTTTGAAAGCTCCGTTTCTGACAGCCGGCTCCGAGACAAAGCAAGCTATTACTGTGGAATACTGTGTGTGAGAGAGAGGCGGGGGTGGCAGGGCAAGGGAAGGTCTGCTGCTGCATGAACTTACAAGACAGCATGCTGACATGCTCTCAGCCCCCCAAAAAACCAACTCTCTCTACCCCCACATACATACAACACACTCCCTGTCATACTCCACCACACCCCCACAATTTGAAAAGCACATTGCAGTCAGTTGCATGCTGAGATAGCTGCTCATAATGCACCACTCCCATTGCCGCTGCAAGTGCTGCAAATGTGGCCACGCCAGTGCGCTTGAAGCTGTTAGGGTGGACAGACTGCAGCGCTTTCTCTACTGCGCTCTCCGAAGGCGGGTTTAACTCAAAGCGCTGTACATCTGCAAGTGTAGCCATACCCCATAACGGCCTATCGAGGTCCCTTCCAGTCCTACATTTCTAGGATTCCTGTGCCTGTGTCACTGATACTTAGAGCCTTCCCAAGTTGCAGTACTCTTGCTGGTTTAATTGCTGTTATTGAAAGCCCTGTGGAGGGCAATGAAATTGACAGAAATCACATTCATATTAATTTGCTGCTGCTTGGGAATTAAGAGCAGAAGCAGAGAATGGCACGAGAGCAGTGGTTCCCAAACTTGAACCACCTGTGAACCCATTTCACTAAAATGTCACTTCTCGCGAACTTGCTCCTCAAAATGAATATTTCCAGGGATTTTCTCCTTTCCCTGAGTATAAATGATAAAAGCAGTGATCTTGAAAATACAAAATTTGTGTTTATGACATGATTACACACTGTTTATTATCTATCATTACAGTATTTTTATTACATTATGAAAAAGGCAACACTCTTCCAAGATCTCACTTTCATAGCTTGTATCACTTTGAATAAGCTTGGTATAAGACAAGGCTCCTAGGTTTCATCAAGGAGTATCAAATGTGAAACAGCATAATGGTATTTAAGAAGCCAACTCGAAGAGTTCCTCCTACACAAGCATTCAGGTCTTGAGCAGTCCAAGCAAACGCCGCACATTACAACAAAGCTTAAACTTGTTCTTCATAATAATTTAAAAACAATACTAGCTGCCTATTTAATTTAAAAAACAGCAAAAAATATCCACCTCCCTTTCCATTTCTTATAAGGAGTCCTGAAGTTTAAATCTCCTCAGTCTGATAGATATGCTTGCTTTGGTCTGCTTCGCTCTTGGAAGTCCAGGGGCTCCGGGCTGCTGGCCCCATGCTGCCTGGGGTCCCTAGGGACAACTCTGTCCACCATTAGGGATTTTTTTCCCCCCGAGAACCCCCTGTAACATTCTGCAAACCCCAGTTTGGGAACCACTGCACTAGAGCTTTTCATTACCACTAGAGAAGAGATTCCAAAATAGAAGCTGGAGCAAGGGAGTAGCAGATAGGACCCCCTGAGTAATGTCACAGAACCCAGGAGGTATAGAATAGCTAAGGCCCAGCCCTTCCCCCCCCCAAAAACCATTCAGACAGCTGCGGGAAGGAGATAGTAAAGGCACTCACAGCAGGTAGGAAGCTCCAGGGTGGGATGGAGACCGGGGGGGGCGGGGGGGAAGCCAGAGAGGGAGAGAACAGCGTTATATTTTCTCCCCACCAGCAGGCAAAAGATTGGGAGGCTTCCTATTTGTCCGACACCCACTACCTAGAGAGTGATATGAAAGAATCCCTGTGCAGAATCCAGGGACAGCCCCAGAAGCCATTTCAGCACCCTTTCCAGAAGTTTGAGAGGGAAACTGGGCTCATCACCAATATGCTGCCCCAGGACAGTGCTTTCCACATCATTTTTTTACCTGCTTCATGCTTGTAGATTTAGACCCTGGCTCAAAGGAGTCTAGTAAATATCAGAAGCACTGATTAAGCCAACCTTTGTATTACAGGGTTCTTGGGTGTTGTCCACCATGTCACCAGCAACTTGATGCAATCCTCAATAATACAGAAATGTATTGCTTTGCTTTTTGGTATTCTGTGTAATGACTAAGTTGGCCATGACATCATGACGCTGGACCCTCACAAGAAAAAGCTTCTTATTTGGCGCAGAAGTAATGTCTGAACAAGTTCTTCAGTAGAGGACTGCTTTAGCCTATATAAATGGACACAGGAAAAGATGGATGAAAGAAAAACTTCCTCTTCCCAGGGCACACATTGGTTTGCATGTAATTTGTAGGTTGGTATTCTCAATTACTCCCACATCAACCCAGAGCAGATGCTTCCCCTCCTCTCAGGTATACAGTGTTCAGTCTGATCTGTCTCAGACAGGGGCAGAATAGATTATGTGAACTTTTGACCCCCAGAAGCCCACCTCGGTCTCTCGCTGTTAATTAACAGTCTGGTAGCAGAAAGAACAGCTAAGATGTGCTGTCCAGTTCCTCCCAACTGTGATTCTGCTGCAGCTGTGCTTCAGCAATGCTCTCTCACTCTTCCAGAGGCCATAATCACAACACCTGGATTTCCCATGCTAAACTTTAAATTCTATCTAAAAATCCCAATAGTTTGCCCCTCAAATCTCATCTTTTTCATCAGTTGCATACTTGAGGGAGATTAGTTCACTAAATCAGTGTTCCCAAAAGCATACTGGGAATTTCTCTGCTAATGTGTACTCTTAAAAAAAAAAAAAAAAAAAAAAAGTATTTTTTTCCCCCACACAGCCCAAGTGATCACCTTATTCTTTGTAACAAACTGCTCCTGCCCCAGATTTAATTATTCTTGTTTGGGTCGAATTTACATTGGTTCCTCTTATCCTACTAAATGTGATTATATTATTATTAGCCAAAAGCAAGGCCAATGGAACATGAAGGTTGAGGTTTTAAACATGACAGGAAATTAAGAGTTATGGAGCCAAATCTTCAGATCCAGCAGAGCTATGTTTATTGCAGCACCATAGGGGACTGGGACAAAAATAGTTCAAAATCACCTTTGCACTCTCCTGATCTCAGAGTCAGCTGGAGGCCAGCTCAGCTCCTAACACAAGGTCTAAGGCTGCACTAACTTACTTATGCTAAAAGTAACAACCCCCAAGGGGCTGTTCCACCGGCTCAGGATTCCAGAGTGCAAGGCACTCTGGAGACTCACCCTTTCACCTTCAACACAGCTCCTATGCTACAAGACGGCTGGAATAGATTGTGTAGAGCTAGTTGTATAGATCTGGCGCTACACAGTTTCCTGGGCATCGTACTGCAGAGGTAGCTGAAGACGGGTGGAGCAGGGGCCAATGATCTGGTCTACAGCTGGGTGTAGAGTATATGTAATATAATGGATTACAAAATCACGCAGTACTGGGCGATGTGACAGATCTGGCAATTCTTTTAAAGATACATAATGTGTAAGTGCCATAGCTTCCTTAGATTTCTCACTTCCCCAGCCTTGGACTGATTAGTGCTACTTAAGTTTTATACAAACCCACCTGTCTCCATGAACGCTCATGACATTCTGAGAATGCTGGCTAATTAGTGGAGGCCGGGGTGGGTGGAGGGAGAATAAGAGGGAACATGGCAAATCTAATAAATGCTTTATTAAAATTCAGTTGTAAGTGTCTCCTGAAATCTTCTTGAAAACATCATTCAAGTAGGCTTGGATAAAAGGGAGGACACACAAGGCCTGATAGTGCTTGATGGACTGTAAAGACTAAGGATTTGTGCTAGGTTCAATTTTATTTAACATCTTCTCTCTCGAGGGAATGTTAATGGCATTCACAGATTAAAATGAATTTAAAAACATCAGCTGAATAAGACAAAATGACCTAATTGATTTAGAAATATGAAGGGTTATTCTCGAAATCAAGAAGGTTCATCTCTTATTTCCCTTCCGTTTTTTACATCCTATAAGATCCCACATTGTGCGATATTCCATGTATCCAAAGATGGCTGGAAAAAATTTTCTCCACAGCACAGCAATGCTGCTCTTTTCAGAGCTGTCAATAAGCCTATTACAAGACTCAGAAGGGTCTCAGCACCAGAAAGACTTTTCAACCCCACACCACCAAAGGATTCAGCCAATGCGGACTTGGAGATGAAAGACTCCATTAGTCTCAAACTCTGATCCACTGCATGATTATTACCATTTATTTTACTGAGAACACCAAGAAAGCACTACTTGAACGGTCTGACTTTCCCCAGAAGAATAAAAAACAAACAGATCACATTTTTGAGACAAAAAACTACCTCTAGTTAAGTGCAATTGTTTAGGATTTTACTCAACCCATGTCAAAGTTAATGAATTACAAGTTTGGTTGATAAACACAATAGTGTTGATGCAAGGTGTTTGACTTAGTACTGCATGACATTTTGATTAAATATTTAGAACAATATAAAATGAACATGGAGCACACTAAAACAGATTAAAAGCTGGCTAACTGACAGGCGTCAAAATGTAACTGCAAATGGGGAATTGTTATCAAGGTGTATTTGTAGTAGGGTTCCACAGAGATCAGTTCTTGACCCTATGCTCTTTAACATTTATATCAATGTCCTAGAAGAAAACATAAAATCATCACTCAAAGTTTGAAGATGACAAAAATTGGGGGAACTGGTAAATAACAAAGGAGGACAGTTCACAGATACCAAATGATCCAGATCACTGTAAGTGGAGCACAAACAAATATGCATTTTAATATGGTTAAATGTAAATGTATACATCTAGGAACAAAATGTAGGCAATGCTTACAGGGTCGGGGACGCTATCCTGAGAAGCCATGATTCTGGAAAAGATTTGGAGGTTGTGGTGAATAATCAGCTGCCAAAAGGACTAATGCAATCCTGAGATAGATGAACGGGAATCTCAAGTAGGAGCAGGGAGGTTATATTATTTGGCATCGGTGTAACCATTATTGGAATACTGTTTTCAGAGTTGGTGTCCCCAATTCAAGAAAGATGTTGATAAATTAGAGAGGGTTTAGAGAAGAGTCATGAGAATTATTAAAAGGAGTGGAAAACATGCCTTATAGTGATAGACTCAAGGAGCTCAATTTCTTCAGCTTAACAAAGAGAAGGTTAAGAGGTGACTTGATTACGGTCTTTAAGAACCTAGATGGGGAATAAATATTTGATAATAGACTCTTCAGTCTAACAGAAAAACATGAAACATGGGCTGGAAGTTGAAACTAAACAAATTCAGACTGGAAATAAGATGCATGTTTTTAACAGTGAGGGTAGTCAACCATTGGAACAATTTACTAAGGGTCATGGTAGATTTTCCATCACTGGCAATTTCAAAAACAAAATTGGATGTTTTTCTAGAAGATCTGCTCTATTTTGGGGAAGTTCTATGGCCTGTGTTACACAGGAGGTCAGACTGGATGATCACAGTGGTCCACTCTGGGCTTGGAATCTATGAATCATGAGGAGTACAAATCCATACAACAGAAAAACTTGCATCTTTCTCTGTAGCAATATAAAACCTTCTCCTGTATTTTTTTTAAATTAGATTTACAGTCTAGTGGGGTTTTTTTTATTACCTATCCCTCCCCAGTAGCAGTGGCTAGAGTCAAACTAATGTGGGAACATAGTCTGTCAATTTCCCCATGTAATTTGCATACTGTAACCCTTATGGACAGTAACCCTGCTAATTCCAGGCCTGTCTTCCACTGAAGGCAGTGCAGCCACTTCTGTATTGATTCTGTATGTGTTTGCACAGTTTTCCATAGAGATGAGAAGCTTTAACATTACAGTCCCCTCAGCAGCCGCTGCCCCATTATTGGTTTACAGGTAGAAGCCTGTAGCTGTTAATGACTCAACTCATAGATAAATCTAAGCAAAGACTCCTTCCAGCTCTCTGTATATCTTGATTAAGCTGTTAGTATCAACATGGACATTTATTAGTGCTGATTAATACAAAACAAATGCAAGTGTTTTCTCCACTTTGTAAGAGTTCTGCTGTAGGTAGTGCACTCATAACTGGAACATGCAATGATAACTGGCTCTATATCCTCACTACTGTGAGCTGCTGCATGTCCTAAACACCAACTGACGTCAGTAGGAGTTGAAAGTGCCTCACAGAATGCAGGATAGAGTTCATTGTAAGTGTAAGGATAAGCTAAGGCTCTTCCAACTTTCCATACTATATCCATTGAGGGCCTAATTCTTTTCTCACTAACAATCTGTTTCATTGCTGAAGTCAGTAGATGGGTTCCAATTACCTTCATTGGGATCAGGCAATAATTAAACTAAAATCGGGCCTAAAACAGAATACTGCACAATTCCATTGTGCCATCCATTGCCTGAACTTTCAAATTAAGGGGCTATTGAGAAAAAGACTGCTAGCACGCTTAAAAAGATTGGGTTCAGAGTTTCCACCCTGGGAATTCAAATCTAGTCAATGTTGTGAATGCAACATTAACTTCCTTTTTGTTTCACACAGCACATCAACAACTGCATATACACATGGCCAATTTCCCCCCAAAACGTGGCATACTGCTTCCTTTGTATTTGAGGCCAACAATGTCTTAAGGCCTAAACTCAAGTTAGATGTGCTGCGTTCAGCAGCCTACTTACATTGGTTCACCACTGTGAATATACTCCCACAAAAGCTCCTCAGATAGTTCAGCAAATTTAACTTTTGTCTCTTCATAGAAATCAGTGACTTCAGTCTCCAGACGATTATCTACAACAAAAAATCCCACTGTAAACAAAGAATTGTAACATTGTTACCTGGGGTTTTTTCAACCCAAGGCTCTCGGTAACTTTTACTCTGTGGGAGGTGGTGTCAGGAAATAAATCAGGGGAGACATGGCCATCCGAATGATAGATGGCTGGCACAAACAGGACAACACAACAGTGCTTTCTTTTAAAGCTAAACTTTACTTAGTCTCAAGCACTTACACACCTCCGCAACAGGTTAGTAAAACACCCCCAACCCTCGATAATTACCGAAGCTGAGTGTGGCTCTCGAGTGGCACAGCGGCAGCCCATTTGCCAGTGGGGAACACAAGATGAATCCAGAGGGAGAGTCCAGTCCCGAAGAGTCCCCCTACCTCAAACTTTTCCCCCTTATTTACACATTAGTAATAGAATTACATGTCCCTTAAAGAAAACTTGTTAAGCAAGCAGTTCCAATGAGCAAGCAAGAAGCTCCTTCTGATTATTGATTAACCAGGTGTGGGTTTTTCCAGTTTGCAGCCTTGAGGCCCCAATAGACATTCCTGGGGCACATCCTGCTCTTCTAAAAATGCATGCATCAGCAACTTCAACACAATTCTTATCAGGAAGGACATGGGGTCAAGCTGCCCTTTCTGTGGCATCCAAAACTCCCTCCCCTCCTGCCTTGGTCAAACAGACTGCTGAATGGCCAATTTACAGCCTACTGACTTGGCTGCTTTTAGCAATAAGTCATAGTGGTTTCAGGCACTTTAATTTCACGTTCTACAGGGAGACTTTGGCAAACCAGTAATGAGACTAAAGGATAAAATAAATCTTGATAAATGGTTTACCTTTTGAATACTCTGCAATTGACATTGTTCACCCGAGAAAACAGTTATACAGGCAGACTTTTGATTCTATTTTAGGAAGAGATGTATTTAAGAGATGCTTTTAAGGTTAGTGGGCTCAAAAATTTGACCTACTTCCTTGCCTCCCTTATTAATGGCCTTTGTCACTGAAAGGTCCAGATTCCTGTATGTATATATATATGTGTGTTTGTGTGTGTGTGTATATATACACACACACACACACACACACACACACGCTACTCCTGGGGGAATTCTGCATCCCTGCGCTTGCGCAGAATTCATGGCCCCTGCAGATTTCTTTGCTTCCCCGCAGAAAAAGGGGAAGCAAAGGGAAGCTGCAAGAGGGGTCATGCGACCCATCCCCAGTAATGCAGGCAGGTTGGTTTGGGCACCTAGAGCAGCTGGTAGAGACATAAATCACCACCGGGGGGTAGGGGGCTGGGCAGTGGCGTGCAAGAGAGACACTCTGTCCCTCTTGCTTGCAATTGCAGCATGCTCAGTGTGGAGGGGCAGGGCTCTGGGGTGTTTCTGAAGAGGTAGGCATGGAGCAGGCTCTGTTCCCTCAGGCAGAGCAGAATGCAGAAGCCTGCCTGCTTAGTGAATTCCCCCAGGAGTATAAAATAGGTGTAAAAATTTTAAGGCTCCTTTACATTGCCAGAGTGGTCTAAAGGAGCTGTATTGTAAAGGACCATATAGTGCTTTAGTGATTAGATCTGGTCCAAATGTTTGGACTGAAAAAGTTTCCTGTCAAAATGTGCTCCATTAACTTTTTGCTACTGACCTTTTTGGAGATGGTCAGTAGCCAGTAAAAATTGTGAGTTTGAGTCCCCAGACCTCACTTCCTCTTCAGTTGCCTATGATGTAGCACTCAGCATACGGCTGCATATATTTGTTGACTAATAACTAGAAGTAAAGGGTTAATACTAGCAATATACTATTAGACAAAGGGGTTTTGGCGATTTCCTCTATTGCTCCTCGTTACCATTCTCCATTCTTTGTATTCTAGTTTAAATAAATTACAAAAATAACAGAAACCAGCTTGATTATATTGTGTTATTTTGACAAAAATTATGCAGAATTTTAAAATATCGTGCTCAGAATTTTTAATTTTGTGATGCAAAATTCCCCTAGAAGTAAGCAAGACAAGGGCTTACTCCCAAGTGCAAGTGGAATATCTAATCAAGAAAGCCAAAGTGAGTAAAACCCCACATTGTCTAATTCTGCAGAGTCACAGCATGTAACTCTCTACCCAGGTGGAGAGGGAGAGAGAGAGAATCATAGTAGGATGAAATTTGAATAGGAAGAGCTTATTCCCCCTCTATGGAATGCTCCCAGAATTAATTCTGTCATTGCATGACTACTGGTTGATTGCCTGCACTGGCAGGAAATCTGCCTAGCTCAAAATCAGATTCAGTGGACATGCAATCAAAAACAGAGTAAAAGAAATGCAGTAGCCAACCCCCTAACATTGTGAATGCCATTATATTTAGCAATGTGTCACAGCATAAAACTGCAGCAGTGCATATAAGCACATACAATAGCTGCAAGCAGCAGTCTGTGTCATCCAGCAATCCCTATTATCCTAACATTTCCTCTGCAGCAGTAGAGAGCAGTGCTGAGCTGTAACATCCCATTTAAGCCGACACAAGCACTTTTGGTTTCTGTAGCTCGAAGCTGGTTTTGAGCAACCTGCAATGCAGAGTTGTGCAGATTTCGCTGCATGGAAAAAAGCCTTTGAGTGCTGGAATTAGAGCCCATGTGGGTTGCTCCAAGGGATCTGAAGCATACTGCCAAATATATATATATATTTTAACTAGTGATCTGCGTGCAGATAAGAGGAGAATATTGCTCTTGGTTTGGTAGGGAAGAAGGAAGGAAACGTAATGCTCTATAAGTAGGCCCAAATGAATGATAGAGCATTATGTTTCCCTCCGTCTTAATATTCTGACAGCAGTGGAAGTTTCTTGGCAGAATACTCAGAGAACTGCAGTATGGATCAGAGATAAAGAGTTTTATCCAAATACTACAGTGTGAGTGATGGAAAACATTAACATTTCTCATAAAGCAACTTTCGGATTTCATCAAGAAGGTTACAAACAGTGAGTAAAAACAATTATGCATAAGTGATTAAACATAAATTGACAATGTCCTTTCAAGATGACAATGTTGTCATTCTGTAACACGATGCTTGGTAACAGGCTTTTTAATGATCTGCTAACTGAAAAATGGTGCACTCCAGGAACTTTTCTGTTAATTGCAATATTCTGCGGAATACTTTTCATTCATCAAATGCTGCTTTGGCTTAAGTGCATATACTCAAAATGGAATCTGCTGTCATACTCGCAATAGTACTGGATTGCTCCTCTTTACTTGCTTGTAAAAGTCAAAAGAAGAGTCTATACATTTTAAATTACTGTTTACCCTTTGAAAACCACTGGATAACTTTTTTACAGTAGTTTCTCCCACCACTGCATATGCACATTTTTTATATGGGTACTAGGCTGCAGAGACAACTGGTTTGGTTTTTAAAGGTAAAAGCATTTATTCTGAAAAAAGCTTTTCAGAGAGTTGTATGGCATCTGCAAACAGAGAAAGAGGGGCAAGAGATTTGGACAAATTTCAGACAACTGATACTTCTGGGAGTTCCCTGAGTGAAATCCAAAAAAAAAATGACTATGGATTGGATTCTGCCACCTTTCTCATGTTTACTCTGGGCCTGATCCAATGTCCGCTGAAGTGAGCGGGGAGATACTCCCATTGATTTCAGTGGGGACTGGATCAGGCTCTCTTTCAGTAGCCCTACTGATTTCAATGAAGTGCCTATTCTATTCTTAATAGGCTCTTATACCACTCTTAACACTAATTTCTGAGCACCCTTCAGCAATGCATTAGGTGATGCAACTAACATCTGTCACACATGGTTCATTCTCTCATCATCCTTTATGTGCAGCACAATGTTTAGTTTGTAGGAATGTTTGCTTATTTTATTTAATTACAGGTGTGGAAGACACTGCATTTCTGAGCAACAAGTCAGAGAGAGTTTATTACGACCAACTGCAACGGAAGACTGCGGTCGGATGGGGGGGGGTCTCCTGACCTTAGGCAGATCTTCCCCCTACAAGCAGTGTAAGACAAGTATTTATACTTTCCTGTTATATACATCAACGACTAACAGTTATCCTTTGTTTATGCAAATTCCCTCCAGACACTACCATATCTCAAGGTTTCTGCTTAAGTCGGCATTCCACCTTTAAAAACTAAAAACAAGGCGAAAACAGCATCTCTTACAACTCTCGCATTATTAGGGTAAGGTTTCCTTTCACTCTACCCTTAAATCTGACTAAGACATTTACCCCCAGATCCTCCTTTTTCCTCTTTCTGCTTCCACACAGATAATCCACTCCTCAGTATGGGAAAGGGTGGCAGAATCAGATGTTGTATGAAAGGGTTCCATCTTCACAGTTAGAGTAAAATTAGATAACATACGTCTATAAAAACATAAGACTTTACCACATAGGTATCTGTACAGTTCTCTGCAATTACCTTTACTGCTGCAGTGAACAATGGCCACTCCCGTAAAGACACTGTGCTCCTTCCCACTCAAACTAGGAGGGAAAAAATGAAGAGTTTTATAAAGTCTCTTTCTTCTTAATTAATGCATCATTGCATTACTATTTCACAGGTTTACAGAGTGTTCCACAAATAAGCCAATGGACACCACAGAAAAATACCAGCTCTGGTTCATATTCTTACACACAAGACATTGGGTTTTGATTTTTCTTTCACAAAGGTGAAGAGCTAAAACACAAAATGGTGCAGAAGGATTGGCACAGTCATCGGAATCTTTCAATGCTTAGTGTCCCCAAAATAGTAACACCTGCTGGCTGCTCAGTGGCCTACAATATGTTCATTTATATTGAGGTAAAATTAGGTTTTTTGGTTTTGTGTTCTTATTTTACTGTACTAGAGGAGAAGTGTCAGTCTCATGAGCAAAACAGGAACATCACCATAATAAATGGCACCGTGATAGGAAGCTTCAGCAAAAGGATAATCCATGGAGGGCTAGGTTGTACCTTTCCTTTCCTCATGCTGAATGGGAATATTGGTACTTCACAACACCAGTATTCCCATTCATTTCAACTGGGCTATTGATGGAGCAAAGTACCACACGACTCAATTGAGAGTGGCAGAATCAGGCTCCAAAAGAGCAAGGAGAATGAACTATCCTTGCACCTGCCTAGGGATGATGCTTTCAAAGAATGGCTCAGAAACATCAGCGGGGAAGTGGGGGAAGCTTGAATTGATATTACTTATTTTGTCATGAAAAGGATTTTACTCTCCTGAGTAGTTAACTACCCTCTTTGCATGGAACATTGAGCACAGAGAGAAAACTGTACAGTTCATAGGTGTGTAAGCAGAACCAATGTAAGTTGAGGCAAGACAGCTTAACTTATTAGACAGTCTGATTATGAAATAGGATCCTAAACCTGAATTGTAATACCCTTACTCATATCAGATAATACCTCCCACCCTAGGTAGTCCCATTGAAGTAAACTACTTGTGAAGCATTAAACTACTCAATATAAATCATCCATTCTGACCCCTTGGAAGTTTGTGTAGCTGATTCGATAATTAACACAGAGATAAGAGACAAGAGTTTACATTGCTAGCACTGGATGCAAAATGGGGGGGGGGGGAATATTTCAAATTCCCTCCCCTTCTTCCCAAATTCTCAAGTAATATATCCTAAGAATTGTAAGTCGCTTATAATTACTCTAGTTGCTTTAATCATTTAAGGACTGAAAAATATTATGTAACAAAATCTTGTTTTAAAAGTTTTGGGATGACCTTTTTTTTTTTTTTTTTGAGTAATGTAACTCACAAGACAGTTTATATTAATTCTGATCCACAAACATCTTTGTACATTTAGTACAAAAGTGACTATTTTCTGGAAGTCACCGAACCATGGTATAATTTCAAGCAAAGTTATGTATTAAATGAGAAGACCCTTTCCAGTCAGACTCCTTCATGAGTTTGGCAGGATATGTTTGGTCTCCTGAAAATATCACATTCTGCTCTTACTCATTCGCTCTGAACAACCATTACTTTTTATGGCTCCATCAAAATGGAGAAACCTAATTCATCAGCACAAAATCTAAATTAGAGCCACAAAGCAAAAATTCCAGAAAGCCATATGCAATGTGTTCTGTCCAGTGAATTTTTCCTAAATTAGTTTGTCTCTTTCATCAGCTCATATTCAATAAGTTGTATGTCACTGGCAGTTTGCCACAGAATAGAATAATGATCAGCAGACTTTTCACATATCATTCTTTAACAAAGACACCATTTTATTTTAAAAGTGGTACAATGGCAGCCTTGAGAAAATGTGACGGTGTAACCTCCTACTTAATGGTCCCACCTGAATAACCCAGAGCTGCATTCCTCCTACACATGACTACTGTAGGCAAGTATTTCTTAGTTTATGAATTATTACTATGTACTTCTTATCTTGAGATTTGTCTTACACTAAAAGCTTACATCCCACAAAACTGGCACATAAACACATTTGCTTTGATGACATTTTTCTACTGTGTTACTTAAATGTTTATTGCCATGATCTCAGAACTGCAAACCTTTAAGGGAAAAAAAGGTAGGTAAGTGAGTTGCCCCTAGAAGGCAAACGTGGTTTCTTCAGATTGAAATACAATCTGATTTCTCCTTCAGGCCTCAGGACAGGATAACAGCCTAACAGCATTAGAAAGTTAGGAGATTGAGTGACAATCAGTTCAAGTGTTCTAGCCTGGTAACAGGCTACAGTATTGTGTAATTGGCGCTTATTAAAAATGATGAGCTGCAGAAAGAAATAATTGCATTAATGAAATAGCTCACATATGGTAAGCAACAGAATGAGTCTGAAACATGGGGAAGAGGACATCATTAAGCTCAAATCATAGAATATCAGGGTTGGAAGAGACCTCAGTAGACCATCTAGTCCAACCCCCTTGCTCAATGCAGGACCAATCCCCAATTTTTGCCCCAGATCCCTAAATGGCCCCCTCAAGGATTGAACTCACAATCCTGGGTTTAGCAGGCCAATGCTCAAACCACTGAGCTATCCCTCCCCCTTGGTTGAGCCACCTTCAAAGAAGAAAAATAGAAGCCTGAGATGACTTAAGGACCCCAATGTATGACAGGAGAATAAGATATGATAGTAAAAAAAGGCAAAACTTTTGTTCTTGGTTACACCAATGTAAATTCAGTGTACTTCTATAAAAAAAAAAAAAAATTATACTGTAAAGGAGAGCACAATATGGCTCCAAAAAAGGAATTCCTGATTAGTTTTCTCCTAGTACACACACCATGCAAACCGCACCTGAGGAGAGGCAAAGGACCAATACCAAATGCCTGTACAGTTAAAGAACTTTTATTATTGACTTCCTTAATAATAAAACAATTGCAATGCAAATGCAAAAGAAGTTATCCTAATGATAATAATGCAACATTGTGATTGAGACTCTGGAAGGACACAAGTCAGGAAATTCCAAGCAATGGATCCTAAACACACCATATTTCACATCCCTTCTACAGATTAGTAATTCGTAAAAATATTTTATTTATAATCTTGTATTATTGTACTGCCTAGGAGTCCCAGTTATGGACCAAGTCCCCACTGTGCTACACACTGTACAAAAAGACAGTCCTTGCCCCATGGAGCATATGTTGTTATCTTTTATGCAACTCTGTGCGTGAGTGTTATAGAATTTTGCAGTTCCAATTGCTGCAGAAAACATTGCCTGGTTGTAGAATTGCCTGATTAATTCATTTAACCTTATTTAAAACTACGAACCTTGACAGCATCTTATATGCATCTTGTTTATCAACTGGTTTCTCCAGAATCTGTTTTCCCACAGTCTGAAATGGAAAGAGAAAAATACTCTGCTGTGTATCTCTAATATGCTGAAATTGAGATCAGGAACAGACTTTTCAAACCATGATTTCAGCCAGCCCTGCCAGCAACATTAGTCTACTGAAAAGTATCATGTTAAGTATCATATAATGATACTGACCTCCTCTGTAAAGCTTTTTGAGACCTATGGATAAAAAGCACTAAATAAGAACCTTGGAGACATGAGCCGTCTATTTATTAAGAGAGCACATACTATCAGTGCAAGCTTCCCCTCCACCTGGTGGCTGTTAGAAGAAACTGCAGAGGTGAGTGGCTAATTCAGGGTCTATCATAATTCATTCTTTGCCCTCTTTGTGAGGCTACCAGTAAAAGTGCCATTTGTGTTGGCTGTTAAAAATGTCTTAAATGGCATTGCTTAGGTGATGCACGTTTCCTGATTCTCACAGCTGTCAAATAACTGAGTGTCTCTTCCACCATATTAGAGAGCCCGATACGGATTATGGAATATGGAGTATGAACACAAAAAATAAAATAAAGGTAGTCGTGGAAACCTTGTCACTTGAGATATTTCAAACCAGACTAAGTACTAGAAAATATACCGTAGGGACAATTCTGCACTGACAGGAGGATGGACTAGATGACTAGTCGGGCCTTTTCCATCTTTAAATTTCTAGGAAGTTAGACCCCAATAAGGGAGTTTTAGCACTGGTCAAACATGATTCAAACTACTGCTAAACTACACGAAAATTCTTACCACAATAGTGTCTGCTCCTATAACAATATCTGGAGTTCTAAGGTGTTTCTGGAAAGATAAGGAGACAAAAAAAAAAAAAGAAAAAAAGTAAAAAACAAACCATCAAACAAAAACCCCCAGAATATCCAACTCAAGACACTGTAGCTTTACCGCTTGGAAGGTATTGATCAAAATATATCTAGAAAGGAGTTGAAGTCTATGCATCCTTAACAGAATTGTAATCAGTTACATCTGTGAAAAACCAAGGAAAGCAAGGACCGTGGGCAGAAATAACTGAGGGTATGATTTTGCCTGCAGAACTTGTACTGATGATGAAATGCACCCAGGAAAGAACTCAACTCTCAAGCACAGGTTGAGTTTCAAGGCTGCCAGTTACAAAAAAAACCCTTTTTTGTAATAAGCCAAGTGTATTGGATACGGAAATCATTGAAACACATTAACAATGAGTCCCAAAATGCCATTTTTATGGAGTTACTATTCAGATGTCCTTAAGTGTACTTGCATACCCCTCAACTACCTGAATTTAAACATATCCAGACATTAATAGGAGTTCTAAGGTTTCGTTTTATAGAATTCTCTCAGCCCTTTCCTTTTTCCCTCTCCCTGCTCTCAAACTGCAAAGTGTTCTGATTGTCCAGGATTTTTTGCTTGCCTACATTTCATTTGGATGCTTTCTGACCCTAACCCTACAGTTTGTCATTGAATGATGTAACATGGCTGAGACTTACGTTTATTCATTGTTCGTGATAGACATGACTGTTGATATAAACTTACTTCTTACGGCAGCTTGTTTTCATGAATAGAGAAGGCTCTAGTCTTAATATATTAGGTAAGAGTTAATACAGCAAATGAGAGGAGGAACTCTACTGGGAAACAGTGTAAGATTTGATATCATAATAGAAAGTGACAGAGCTAACATACTGATTAGTTTTAAATGGTACAGCTACATCAGGGGTTCTCAAACTGGGGGTCAGGACCCTACAGCGGGTTGCAAGGTTATTACCTTGGGGGTACCGAGCTGTCAGCCTCCATCCCAAACCGCGCTTTGTCTCTAGCATTTATAATGGTGTTAAATATACAAAAAAAAGTGTTTTTAATTTAGGGGAGGGGGTCACACTCAGAGGCTTGCTATGTGAAAGGGATCACCAGTACAAAAGTTTGAGAACCACTGAGCTACATCCATATGCTACTTAACGAAATCCTGTATATAGGAAGCACTCAAAATCCTTCTGGATGGACTTAAGAAAACTATGAAGTAGCAGGAAAATTTTTAATAGTATTCCACAATTAAAGTCCACTATATTCTTGTTAAGGTTTGAAATCCACTGCCCTAATATTACACCATAGTCTGAAGAAGAAAGTGACAGAAACAGATATGAATCTGTGTAATCATTTACATAGGATATAATTCAATATTTGCTCTGACAGACAGTGTCATTTGGCAACGGTGTTGGTATGGCGCATTCAGTATAGGTGAATCGATCTCAGAAAAGGATTAGTCTCTATTCCTCCCTTCCAGAGGAAGGTCATTAAGAAAATATTTGCAGATCCACACCAATAGCAAATGACATCCTATAAGAATTTTTTTTAAAACCTAATCAGTTGGGCTTCAGGCTTGGTTGTGGCACAGAACCAGCCTTAATCACTGTGGTGGAGCACATTAGGGCAGTAGGCAGAAGTCTAATATCTATGCTGATAAATCTAATACTGGATTTCGACAACATTGATCACAAGGCTCTATTGGCTTGACTATAAGACTAGTGGAGAGGCAGACCAAGTTGCCTTAGTTCAGGGATTGGCAACCTGTGGCACGCGGCCCGTCAGGGAAATCCACTGTCGGGTCAGGACGGTTTGTTTACCTGCCACATCCACAGGTTCAGCCGATCGCAGCTCCCGCTGGCCACGGTTCACCGCTCAAGGCCAATGCGGGCTGGGGGAAGCGGCGGTCAGCACATCCCTTGGCCCGCATCGCTTCCTGCAGACCCCATTGGCCTGGAACAGCGAACCGCGGCCACTGGGAGCTGCAATCAGCTGAACCTGCGGACGCTGCAGGTAAACAAACTATCCCGGCCCCCAGCAGATTTTCCTGATTGGCCGCGTGCCAAAGGTTGCCGATCCCTGCCTTAGTTCATTGTTTTCAGAAAGAGGTCAGAGGGCTGTCTGCTGGGCAGCTGGTTTTTTGCTTCATTTATGAAGGCTCACACTGCTCACTCCAGTCACACTTCTTGTTCACACAATATTTGAAGCCACTCACAGATTGCAAGGCATTATGGGTTACAGTATCATTGGCATGCTGATGACAGTCAGATCTGTATCTTCTCATAGGACCTAAATAGAATTGCATCTCTGCTCACCAAGTGCCTGGAAATCCTGGACAAAGTCTAACTATCTCAGACCCAATTTGGAAAGTTAGCTGTTGGCAGGACTTGGCGATTATACCTCAATTTAGAGCTTCTGCCTGCTGTCAGAGCTGTCTGTAATCGCTGTTTTGGCCTTTCACAAACTGAAGGCACTGGAGCACCTTTTAGCAAGCCTAGCCCATTTCAACAGGTAGTTGCCACAACAGTGACATAGGGGAAAATGTGTCTGTTTGCTTAAAGGATGCAAATGCATCTGTATATTTACTACCTTACAAGTGCACGTAACAGTAATAAATAGTGAGAACACCACACAAACACAAGATTTGACTATTGAAATAGCTGACAGACTCACTAGATGCATTCTATTTGCCACTTCAAGTGCCTTCTGCTTTGCTGTTTCTATGGCATACTCATAAGGGACTGCAAAAGATGACTTCTCAAGTGTCTCTTTAAACCAGGATGGAACTACCTCAAATCGGAGACCCTAAAATATACAAAGGAAAGGTAATGTAGTGAGCATCATCAAATGTTTTGGAAGATTAAGTGGATTTTGCTCTTTTTTTAGGTCTATTTCCTCTACAGTACAAATTACATTTAATTATGCAAAAAGTAAATCAGAATAGAATGGAAGCTAATCTGAGAAATATCAGTGAAAACTATCTAGTTATTTATTTTTAAAAATTAACCTACTGTAAAATGCCATGTGTCTTCAAGAGAGGAAGAAAAAGATAGATATTGATAACAACATATAAACAAACTGTAGAATTACAAAACTATTGCAAACATTACAATCTAGTCCAAATATTGCAGACTTCACTCATTCTATCAGCAGTATGCAATCAAAATTAAAACCGAAACAAATAACAAACCTAAATTCCCATTGTGTGCATTTCATCTGAGAAGAAAAAACCCTGTTGCACTGAATTGTTTTGAATTTACTCTTAATATGCAAACATCTCAAAATAAAGGCAAGAAAATCTATCCACGAAAAACAAGTTTTACACTTGGAGTACTTATAACCATTTTACTCTTGCATGTAACCACCTAACCACAAATGCATGACATCTCTCTCCTTTAGGGTTTTCTATTACACCCATCATTGTAGTATCTGTGGGCTTCTCACGTAAATTAGATCAGTGTGGTGAAGTCTTCAGTGACTCTAATCTTGGCATTTACTTGTGCTGCACTGTGGATAAATCGGTATGAGTTTTGCGACACAACATTTAACTGAAACACAACTATCAAATGTATGCTTAGATGTAAATATTCACATGTAGCCAGAAATATACATATTAGATTTGTCACAGCAACCTGGTTAGCTTTCTGGATTTTTTCCCCTAATTCCTGCCTCCAAACTACAGGTTCAATCTTGTTTCACCAGTGACTTAAACGAAAGCAGGATTTCATCCTCGGACACAATCTATGGTATGTTTGGATAGAGGGGAAGAAAGTGTGGCTGAGAAAAAGCATAAGTGAAAAAGTTTTTTTGGATTATGTGATGTGATCTAGTGCAAACATACCCTCCTCCCCCGCAAATAAAACACTAGCATTGTTTGTGTTTTACTTCTACCAATCACCATAAATGTGAAGTATTGATCAAAATGTGTGTAACACAATTCTTCATATGAAGTGTAAAAATAAAAAAATATAAGTCCCATGGATACAATGACACTGTATGACTAACATTAACACTTAACGGGGTTTTTCCAAAAGTCCTGAAGGGCAGCAATGCAAAACCAATACACAGGGCCACAACTGTAAATTCACCAGTTAACACAGCTGAGACTCTGGCACTGCGTATTCTATTCCAGTGCTACTCAAAGTGGTGGTCTGCAGACTGGTGCCGGTCCGTGAGCCATCGGCTGCCGGTCTGCACGCACATTGGAAAAAAAAATTGTTGATCCCCCACATCAGATAACTTGAGAAGCACTGGTCTATTCTTAGGTTTCAGAGTAACAGCCGTTTTAGTCTGTATTCGCAAAAAGAAAAGGAGTACTTGTGGCACCTTAGAGACTAACCAATTTATTTGAGCATGAGCTTTCGTGAGCTACAGCTCACTTCATCGGATGCATACTGTGGAAAATACAGAAGATGTTTTTATACATACAGACCATGAAAAAATGAGTGTTTATCACTTCAAAAGGTTTTCTCTCCCCCCACCCCACTCTCCTGCTGGTAATGGCTTAGCTAAAGTGATCACTCTCCTTACAATGTGTATGATAATCAAGGTGGGCCATTTCCAGCACAAATCCAGGTTTTCTCCCCACCTTATGCACCCTTTTCACTGACAGCTGACAACAGTAACAAGATAAAACATGTTACCAGAGGTGAAAGTAACTTAAAGGACTTACTGGTACTCCAGAGTCCTGGGAGGGGGTGGGGGGTTGGGGTGGGGAAATGGCCTCGATCGGAAGAGGTGGGGCCGGGCCCTTCAAATCAAGATTTAAAGGCCCCAGGGCTGCGGCTGGGAGCCCCGGGGCCTTTAAATCATCCCCAGAGCAACAAGCTGCAGAGGCGGCTGGGAGCTTCGGGGCTTGGGGGCAATTTAAAGGCCCCGGACTCTGGCCGCTGCTACCGCAGCGGAGCTCCAGGCCCTTTAAATCATCACTGGAGCCCTACTGCTGCTACCCCGGGAGCTCTTGCGGCAGGGCTCGGGTGGCGCTTTAAAGGGCCCGGGGCTCCCCGCAGCGGCCCTTTAGAGCACCAGCCTGGGGAAGCCGATCTGGTCCAGCACGGCATACTGGCTTTTGCCGGTACACTGAACCAGCTTACTTTTACCTCTGCATGTTACTATTTTAGCTACATTCCCTACCGCAAACATCCCTCCCCCTCTGCCCTTTGTTGCATGTATTGAGACCACCTCATAGCTTGACCTAACAAGTTTCACATCCTATATCTGGGAATTGGCGTCACCCAATGGCATGTTCCTAAGAACTTCATTTTGTTCAGCTTCCTTGCCCCAGCCACACCAGCAGGCTATTTCCCAGCTGCATAACCCGCCTTCCGCCCCAAGACTCTGCTCAAGTGCAATTTATTTAAAAATATTTGCAAAAAGAAAAGGAGTACTAGTGGCACCTTAGAGACTAGCCAATTTATTTGAGCATAAGCTTTCGTAAGCTACGCTCAAATAAATTGGCGCTCACGAGAGCTTATGCTCATATAAACTGGTTAGTCTCTAAGGTGCCACAAGTACTCCTTTACTTTTTGCGAATACAGACTAACACGGCTGCTACTCTCAAACCTTTAAAAATATTGTTCTTCTGGTCACATACGCCCACAAACACAGGTCTTTCAACTTTAAAAATGTCAAGACGTCAACAACAGAGAAGGGGGGAATAACGGCCCCTTGGCAGACTGTTAAACCACTCTCCTGCCTGTGCCCAGAGAGTCCAGCTGCTGCAGGGGCATTTCCAGGGAGCGATGGGGGGGCTCGAGCATTGGGAAGTGTACGTCTCCACCGCAATTAGACAACCGGGGCTGGCCGACGGGGGCAGCTGACTGGGGCTGGTCAACTGCTGTGTAGACTTCAGCTCTAGCACCCCCCCACCTCCCCGGCTGCAGCCCCAGGCAATGAAACAGCCCCCGCCCGGCGCCAGCGCCGGTGTCTGAGCGCCGTGCGGACTTTGCCGCGTAGACGTACCCCCAGTGACCTCGCCCCTCCATCGCCCGCTAGCGGCAGGGGGCCCGGGCGGCGCTGCCTCGGACTCACCACGTTGGCGAGGATCTCCTGCCGCCGGGGGGAGGCGCTGGCCAGCACCACCCTCTTGCTGACCAGCTTCCCGATCACCGGGTTCAGCGCCATGGCTGCGGCGAGGCCCGGGATCTCCCCCGCACGGCCCCGAGGCTCAGCAGCGCCAGGAAACCCGCAGCGCCGGGGCGGGGGCGGGGTCGGGGGGGAGAGCGAGGAGCGGCGCGTTTATACGGCACGGCGCGGCGAGCAGGGAGGAGCGGGGCGGTGGGACCCGCCCCCGGCCCGGGAAGGCGGGCCCGGCGCTCTGCACTGGGCGGGAGCCGCGTGCTCTGCTGACGCTCCTGGCGGGGCCCAGGGGGGAGCTGGCCTGGCGAGCTGGGCACGTTCGAAATGGGACGGACGGACGGACGGACAGACACTTAGCTACACAAAATATTCCTGCCAGGTAGCTGGCGGGAATGGAAGACAGACGGCTGGAAAGTTGGATCCGGGGGCGGATTTAGTCCAGGGGCGTCAGTCCTGCAGTTTTCAACTTCCACCTGCAGTATTGAGAACCTCAGGTGCTTAAAAATCGTTATTCAGGCCCCAAAATCAAGAGCCTGGTTTAAAACGTGTGCGATTAAAAGGAAAATACATACAGGGTTGCTTTCTGGTTTCGGAGCCCTTAGGGTACACTCACCTTGCATTTTCAGCCTTTTCTCTGACACCACAAGGGCTAGATTTTATTTATTATTATTTATTTATTTATTTATTAATGAATGCTGACCTTCACCTGCAAGCTCTTGATTCCAGCTGCTGAGGCTTGCAGAAAAATGCCAAATCACATGAGACTTTTGATGAAACTGTGAGTTAGCAATACTGCAATGTCTGCAGGATGTTTTCCTTTGAGCTGGTCTACACTACACATTTCAGTAAAACTGTGTTGCTCAACCCTGAAAAGGAAGGTGGCTTAACTACACTGATGGGAGAAGCTCTCCTGTCCTGTTCACATAGGAGTGTCTTTACTAAAAAAGCTGCTGTAGCACTTAAGTATCAGCCTGCTCTGAGGCCCATGGGGTGATCAAGATACATGGCAGTAAGGGACTAGTTTGATCTTTAACTCTTCATTTCCCAACTTATTTCCAGTGTTCAGGTACTTTAGAAGGTGTAGAATTTAACATCTTTAGATAATATCTTCATGAAGTGAGCTGTAGCTCATGAAAGCTTGTGCTCAGATAAATGTGTTAGTCTCTAAGGTGCTACAAGTACTCCTTTTCTTTTTATCTTCATCCTTGACTTATGTCATATGATGCTGAATGTGAGGGTTTGCACACCCTATATATATATATTTTTTTTTTTCAAAATAAAACCCCTAAACATACATTTGCAAGAAATTTCTAGACATGGAACTGATTCATATTTTCATTATCTGTCCTTATGCCAACTCAGTTACAAATAATCATAGAAAATCATTAAAGGGTTTATGCAGGTGGAAACTAATCAAAATTGCAAATGAAGACCACTTGTAGGTATGCATAAATAAGCGGGGAAATAGCTTTCAAAATAAGCATCAGTACAAAAGTGGTAGAATTTTCATTTGGCAACAATTATAGGAAATTCAGACAAAAGATAAAATTTCTGCAACCATAAAATGTGCATCACTTGTTTTCCAGAAGTGAGACTGAAACAGCTGTAAATGATGGAGTCCAGATATCGCAGCCCCTCATCTGTCTTCTTAAGGGCCAAATTTTGAGCTCTTCACTCCTGTTGATGAGCAATTCCTCATACAATTAGTCTCACCAAAGTGAATGGAACTGTCCATGTGAGTACTTTCACAGATTTTTGAAGTCAGAAAGGTTTATTATCATCATTTAGTCTGACCAGTTTCTCACCAGTGGGAACAGAGGAGTCACAATCAGGCCTTATAGGTAGGTGAAAGTTTTGCACTGAAGTTCAGATTCATCCTCAATAACTTTCAAGCAGCGATGCTGTGTCCTTTTCTTAATGGGCTTATTAAGAGTCATAGGGTTAAATATTCCACTTTTATTTAAAAAATTCATACACCCTCCAGGCAGTAAATTAGAATATCAGTTTGTACTGTAACTATGAAAGGGTTTCATAACCAAGAGCAGTGTCTCAGTATTCCTGGGCTAAGGATCATATCAGTGGGTAATGCAATTCTAAACATCAGAACAAAATAATATGGGAATGGGAGATTTCTTTTCATGACAGCAATGAGTGACTTGTGTTTGAGAAAGGATAAATGACTGTAGTTAGAAAGATTAGTGTTTGACTTTAAAGCTGCTTTAGCTCAAACCTTAAAATAAAAACAGCAATTAAAAGAAAAAACTCTAAGGAACTTGTACTGAATTAAAAAAGGAAAGAAAATGCCCAGACTCACTTCAATTGTTATCCTAGACCTACATTACTAAAAGCAATGGAAGCAATGGATTCTCCTTTCGCTCTGTCAAACTTACCCCACAGAAAAGCATTTAGGGAGTATTAGCTTTGGGAAGAGACCCTGGCAGTTCCATGGGAACTATAAAGCCAAAGGACTGGAGAAAGTCTGAGAAATGTGGGGAAGAAGGCCGTAGGTGCTATGCCTGCCACAGATCTCCTGAAATCCACACAGATCTTGTAAGAGCCATGAGTTTTGGGTCCAAAACCACGGCTGCTACTTCAGGATTGTAGAGTGTGACACCTCTTCCCACACTTCCAAATAAAATAATAATAATACTTGAAAGAGGTGTTGCAGAAATAGAATGCACAATGTTTTTTAATTTGCAGTTGTAATGGTATCACATGAAAGAATTATACCTGATAAGAGCCCTGTCAAGGCTGCTACCAAGATACTTTTGAAAGAGTACTCTATCCCTATCCCCATGCCCATAAGTATTAATATCAGACCAAATCCTAATAAGTGCATAGCATCTGCTGAGCTGCTGCAACTCCCCATTGAAATTAATGGAATTCAAATAATCAGTTCTTCTTGGGATTTGGACCATAATAATTACAGATCCAAAGTCATTATTTCACACAATACCCCATATGATTTCAGGATATGATATTGTATTTTGGTGCTGTGCTGCTGTAGAGTGCGGAGTTGTTTAAATAGTGCTTGTATTAATCAAAAGTTTGAAAGACTTTTCCTCCCTACTGCTAATCAACCTGACTCCATAGTTACTTATGATTGTGTATATGTGGCAAAGTTCAAATATCCCTATGAGAACAAGCTAAGCGATGTCACATAAGCTAACACAGAGATGAGAAGTAGATGAGTCTCACACTTACATTTTTGATTTCTGAAAATTTATTATTGACAGGTAACCATTAAAAAACCACTCAGTTGCAGATTTTCAGAAATCAAAAGGTATAAGTGTGTGAGATTCCAGTGAATTGACTGAGATGAAGAACATTGACAGCAGTAGTTATTGGAAACATGGCTGCCTACTCTAGATATGCTGGTCAAAGATTAGCTCATCCAAGGTTAGTTGTGAAACTGTCAACTTTTTCAAATACCTACTGTATTTTGGAAAAAGCAAGGTAAGAATTAGAGATGAATGGAAAGTTCTGAATTGTAAAGGCTTTTGCTATACTGTAAGATTGGTATTGCAGTTTTATATCTCTTCCTTTTTGCCTGTGTTCTTACACAATGCTTATCATTGTGGTAACTGTGAAATATCAGAGAATGTTTTAAGGGCCAAATTCTACACTCATTTCCACCTGTGTAAATTCAGAGTAACCTCATTGACTTAGATTTACTGGATTTACTTTACTTGGGTACAGTGTCTCTGCAAACACTGAAACTTCCTTATCAGGAGAACTATGCAGTTCCACTACACAGAGATGGCAGGATGCCAAGGGAGGTGCTACAAGGGGAGATACAGTAGAACCTCAGAGTTACGAACACCCGAGTTACGAACTGATGATCAACCACACGCTTCATTTGGATCCAGAAGTATGTAATCAGGCAACAGCAGAGAACAACAAAAGGCAACTACACTACAGTACTGTGTTAAATGTAAACTACTAAAAAAATAAATGGAAAATTTACAAAAAAGATTTGACAAGGTAAGGAAACAGTTTCTGTGCTTGTTTCATTTAAATTAAAATGGTTAAAAACAGCATTTTTCTTCTGCATAGTAAAGTTTCAAAGCTGTATTAAGTCAATGTTCAGCTGTAAACTTTTGAAAGAACAACCACAACATTTTGTTCAGAGTTACGAACATTTCAGAGTTGCGAACAGCTTCCATTCCTGAGGTGTTTGTAACTCTGAGGTTCTACTGTATGTGTTACACTGTTAACCACAAGACTCAGCTTTGCAATGAGAACTTTGTTTATTCTGGGAATCCAAATGTTTGCCTGGTAAGAGCTTCTTTTAAGAGCTCACCCTACTGCATTCTCAAAGCGGCAGCTCCCATTTCTCTTGGGATTATTATACTGCTTTGTGCTAGAGAACACCAAACCCCTAAGATACCAGTAGTGTGCCAGGTGTATCATCACCTGCAGGCAAGCACTGTAGATGCTTTGGCAGTTAGGCCTTGTTGTAGGATCCAGCCCTGATGGGTCCCATAACCACTCAGATACAGGGCTAAGGGAAAGGGTAGTTTAGTAGGGCTGGCAGGAAAGGGAAAGATTGCAAATACAGTGGTACAAAGATTTAAACAGTGACAGTTCAAGGTGAAAAATAGCGGTGGTTGTTTGAGTCCATGTGGGATTCCAGTCAAGAATCAGGGCTCTTCGTGCCTAGTGCCTAAGGTGCCCTCTCCAGTCTAGTCTCTATTCTAGCAAATAGAAGCTTGCAGGTTTCTAAGCCAGGCTCACTTGGTATGTGTCTCTCTCAGGAGGCCCCTCTGCACTGTCTCCTACCTAGTTGCTGCAGTTGATCACATGTATGGCGGTATCACGTGTATATATAGAAATGTGGTCATAGATGGGTGCCTAAAGTTAGTACATTTGAAAGTCATTCCACGCTTAGGGGAGAAGCCCCCGAGAGGAAGGATGGTCAAATAATTAGGGTGTTAACCTTTGACTCTGCAACAGACTTCCTGTGTGATCTTGGACAAGTCTCAGTCTCTGTGTGTGAATTCCCCATCTGTACAATGAGCACAATACCACTTCCCTACAGTAGAGACTGTGAAATGCTTAGATACTTTGGGAATGGGGGCCATAAATAGGTACCTAAATATGGATTTAGGGTCTAGCTCCTCAAAGGCATTTAGGGGCTTAACTCCCATTGAGACCAATGAGAGTTAGGTGCTTAAATAGCTTGAGGGTCTGGATGTGAGAGCCTAATATTAGGCACCCATATTTGGAATTTTTTGACCTATGGTAAGTTTCAAAAACAGGGTTCAGAATCCCATACTGCAATGGATGGGCCAATCATTCCTTTCATAGCCTACAATCTGTTTCCCAAAAAGCCAAGGAAATCATTGCGTATGATCTTACAGCCTGAAGAGTTGTAGGCCCTTTCTTCTTGGATTTCCCTGCTCAGAACAGTACTCCCCAAAGGCTCTGGGTGAATAGTGCTTAATCTATTACCTTTCTTATCCCAAAGGTGACTCTCTGTGAATGGTCTGATACTGTCTGCTCTAAAGTCATTTAACCATGCAGCTGAACTGCTGAGGTTGTGCACCAGAATAGATCTGTTCACAAAAGGTAATATAGTCAATCTCTTTTAAGGATCTTTTAAGCATTGGGTTTGCTTTTGAAGGCAAATTTTATCTTGACACGGCCATGGGCATTGGCTGTTCAATCTCCTTTACAGCAATAATTTGGGGGGGATCTGTCTGTGTACAACTTCTGAATTCTGTTTGACATTGGGGGACTCTTTGTGTATCTGTGTCAGACTGCAGACTCCGTTTTGAATGAGGGGCTTGCTGCCTTCTCTGTTCTTTTACCTCCAAGGAATGGTGGCACAGGGCTAACGGGGTCATGAAATCTTGTTAGGGCCAGTGTTGCCAACTCTCCTGATTTTTTTGCAAGTGACAGGATTTTGGCTGTGGCTGGAGCCAGCCTCACTGTGACACAATAACGTCCGGTCCACTCGTGAATTTGAGTGCTACTTGGGGGGAAATCCCCTCTTCGTTACCTGCCCCACTTGCCCACCTCCAGGGGCAGAGCAACCAATTAGAGTTACAGAAAGCTGTCTCCCTTCCCTCAGCAGCCTGAAGCCATTCTCACAGGAGGGGAAAGGAGAGGAAGGAGCTAAAGAGTGCAGCATCTCAGGGTGGCTCTGTTCCCACCTCTCACCTATCCTGCTGTGAGCAATGGGGTTGGTTCTTCTCCTCCCCCATGCAGCACTCAGCCTGCAAAGAGTTAGAGCAGGGGTTGGCAACCTTTCAGAAGTGGTGTGCCGAGTCTTCATTTATTCAGTTTAATTTAAAAGTTTCACATGACAGTAATACATTTTAATGTTTTTTAGAAGATCTTTCCCTATAAAAGTCTATATATTATATAACCATTGTTGTATTGTAAAATAAACAAGGTTTTCAAAATGTTTAAGAACCTTCATTTAAAAATTAAATTAAAATGTTGATCTTATGCCGCCGGCCTGCTCAGCCCACTGCTGGTCTGGGGTTCCGTTCACCTAGGCCAGCAGCAGGCTGAGTGGGGCTGGTGGCTGGGACCCCAGACTGGCAGTGGGCTGAGTGGGGCCGGTGGCTGGGACCCCAGACTGGCAGTGGGCTGAGTGGCTCAGCCCGCTGCCTCTCAGGGGTTCCATCTGCCGGCTCCTGCTAGCTGGGATCCCAGTGGGCTGAGCGGGTCCAGCAGCTGCCAGTCTGGGGTCCTGGCCCTGCCCACATACAGTGGGAACCTACCTTCTCCCTGGTTCTGGCCCATTATCTTCCTCTCTCTCTGCACTGAACTGAGGGGTGAAGAAGCAGGCCCGGGGTTGGGGTGTAGGGTCTGGCCAGGAGCTAGAATGAGGGAGGAGGCTCAAGGTTGGGGCAGGAGGTTTGGGTATGGAGAGCTTACCTGGGCAGCTCCCATTTGGTGGAAGGGGTGCAGGTAGGAATGTGGGGTGGGTGGTGCAGGAGCTCCCATTTGGTGAGGGGGGGGATGCAAGAGTCAGGATGTGGGGGGTGCATGGGCTGTGGGGGGTGCAAGAGTCGGGGCATGGGGTTTGGGGGACCTGGGTATATGTGGGGGTGCCAAAGTCAGGACTGGGGTTTGGGGGTGTGTGTGTGAAAGAGTCAAGCAGAGGGCTGGGTGTGTGTGAGGGGGGTACAGGGCTCAGGGCAGGGTGTGTGTGGGGTGGGGGGGTCCATGGGGTGCTCACAGCAGGGGGTATGCCCTGCTTCTACCCCACCCCCCCTTCTCCAAGGCCCTGCCCCCACTTCTGCCTCCACCGGGAGCAGCAAGCACGCTGACCCTGCTCCTCCCCCACCCCCTGGCAAGGGCCATCAGCTGATCGGCGCTAGGGAGGGACGGACGGAGAGAAGGAGAAGCAGGAACCCAGCACACTGCGGGACGAGGCAGGGAAGCCAGCAGAACCAAGCTTCTGCCACCTGCCCCTTGCCCCCATGGGAGGGGGGGGAAGGGGCGGAGAAGAACGAGCCGGGCTAGGCAGGGCAGGATTTTTAATGGCACGCTGCTGCTGCCGCCCCGGGAGGCAGCAGCATGCCATTAAAAATGGGCTTGCATACAGTCTTTGGTACGCGTACCATAGGTTGCCAGCCCCTGAGTTAGAGAAAGCTTGGGCAGGAGAGTGGAAGGGCACTGATTGCAGAGGTCAGAGTGAGAGAGTGTATGATTCGGAGGTTTCAGAGTAGCAGCCATGTTAGTCTGTATTCTCAAAGAGAAAAGGAGTACTTATGGCACCTTAGAGACTAACCAATTTATTTGAGCATAAGCTTTCGTGAGCTACAGCTCACTTCATCGGATGCATAAAGTGGAAAATGCAGTGAGGATGTTTTATACATACAGACCATGAAAAAATGGGTGTTTATAACTTCAAAAGGTTTTCTCTCCCCCTACCCCACTCTCCTGCTGGTAATAGCTTAGCTAAAGTGATCACTCTCCTTCCAATGTGTATGATAATCAAGGTGGGCCATTTCCAGCACAAATCCAGGGTTTAACAAGAACATCTGAAGAACAGTGGGCGGGGGAGGGGTAGGAAAAAACAAGGGGAAATAGGCTTGAAGAGAGACTGGGAATGGTTAAGTCATTATGCAAGGTAACTTAAGTTAATTGTATCCAATTTGCAAATGAATTCCAATTCAGCAGTCTCTCGCTGAAGTCTGGTTTTGAAGTTGTTCTGTTGTAATATCGCAACTTTCATGTCTGTAATCGCGTGACCAGGGAGGTTGAAGTGTTCTCCGACTGGTTTATGAATGTTATAATTCTTGACATCTGATTTGTGTCCATTTATTCTTTTACATAGAGACTGTCCAGTTTGACCAATGTACATGGCAGAGGGGCATTGCTTGCACATGATGGCATATATCACATTGGTAGATGTGCTGGTGAACGAGCCTCTGATAGTGTGGCTGATGTTATTAGGCCCTGTGATGGTGTAGCAGCCGTGTTAGTCTGTATTCGCAAAAAGAAAAGGGAGTCCTCACCCATAACTATTTCATATTTGGGGACAATGTATACCTTCAAATCAGCGGCACTGCTATGGGTACCCGCATGGCCCCACAGTATGCCAACATTTTTGTGTCTGACTTAGAACAACGCTTCCTCAGCTCTCGTCCCCTAATGCCCCTACTCTACTTGCGCTATATTGATGACATCATCATCTGGACTCATGGAAAAGAAGCCCTTGAGGAATTCCACCATGATTTCAACAATTTCCATGCCACCATCAACCTCAGCCTGGACCAGTCCACGCAAGAGATCCACTTCCTGGACACTACGGTACTAATAAGCAATGGTCACATAACCACCACCCTATACCAGAAACCTACTGACCGCTATTCCTACCTGCATGCCTCCAGCTTTCACCCAGACCACACCACACGGTCCATTGTCTACAGCCAAGCTCTACGATACAACCGCATTTGCTCCAACCCCTCAGACAGAGACAAACACCTACAAGATCTCTATCAAGCATTCTTACAACTACAGTACCCACCTGCTGAAGTGAAGAAACAGATTGACAGAGCCAGAAGAGTATCCAGAAGTCACCTGCTACAGGACAGGCCTAACAAAGAAAATAACAGAATGCCACTAGCCGTCACCTTCAGCCTCCAACTAAAACCTCTCCAGCGCATTATCAAGGATCTACAACCTATCCTGAAGGACGACCCATCACTCACAAATCTTTGTAGGCAAGGACTGGCCTGTCTCCTGACAGCCCTCCAACCTGAAGCAAATACTCACCAGCAACTACATACCACACAACAGAACCACTAACCCAGGAACCTATCCTTGCAACAAAGCCTGTTGTCAACTTTGCCCACATATCTATTCAAGGGACACCATCACAGGGCCTAATAACATCAGCCACACTATCAGAGGCTCGTTCACCTGCACATCTGTCATGTGCAAGCAATGCCCCTCTGCCATGTACATTGGTCAAACTGGACAGTCTCTACATAAAAGAATAAATGGACACAAATCAGATGTCAAGAATTATAACATTCATAAACCAGTTGGAGAACACTTCAATCTCCCTGGTCATGCGATTACAGACATGAAAGTTGTGATATTACAACAGAAAAACTTCAAAACCAGACTCCAGCGAGAGACTGCTGAATTGGAATTCATTTGCAAATTGGATACAATTAACTTAGGCTTGAATAGAGACTGGGAATGGTTAAGTCATTATGCAAGGTAACCTATTTCCCCTTGTTTTTTCCTACCCCTCCCTGCCCACTGTTCCTCAGATGTTCTTGTTAAACCCTGGATTTGTGCTGGAAATGGCCCACCTTGATTATCATACACATTGTAAGGAGAGTGATCACTTTAGATAAGCTATTACCAGCAGGAGAGTGGGGTGGGGGGGGGAAGAGAAAAGCTTTTGAAGTGATAAACACCCATTTTTTCATGGTCTGTATGTATAAAACATCCTCACTGCATTTTCCACTTTATGCATCTGATGAAGTGAGCTGTAGCTCACAAAAGCTTATGCTCAAATAAATTGGTTAGTCTCTAAGGTGCCACAAGTCCTCCTTTTCTTTTTATGGTTTGGACGAGAGCCACATACAGAGGGGGTGCCCAGACTCCTCAAAGGTCTCTACCCTAAGCCCAAAGAATGCTTAAGAGCTATGAGGAAACTGAGGCAGAAAAATATGTACAGGTGTGTTTATTATTTGGTCTAGATCAGGGGTTCTCAATTTTTTCTTTCTGAGGCCTCCCCCAACATATAATAACTTCATGACCAACCTGTGACACAACAACTGTTTTTCTTTATATCCAATAGATTAAAAGCTGTGTTAAATGGATAGTTATTCAGTTAAGCACACATATATATAATATAAAAAAGAAAGGGATATATAGGTACAAAAATAGAAAACTGAATATTATTTTTGTTTTACTTAGTGAGAAACTTTTGCTGGTTCTGGTCAACAATTCTGTGAAGACATGGAGGGTATCTTCAACAAGCATACGTGTATGTCATGGTCAGTGTTCATCATGGGTCAGCTTCAGCCCCAGGGGGCGGGGCTCGGGCTTCAGCGAGTCTAACACCAGCCCTTCTCTCTGGTTTATTTTGGTGGACCCCCTGAAACCTGATCACAGCCCCCGAGCGGGCTGCAGACCCCCGGTTGAGAACTGCAGGTCTAGATCCCTGTATTTCTTGTGCTAGTTAATGTAAAGAGTAATTGTTTTAGAATCCTGTGCAAAGTCTGACTTTGCATCTTCTGGCTTGCACTGTCACATTCCCCTGAAGTAGTAAGGTGTAAACCCAGGGTGCCAACAAGGGTGAAGATTTGCCAGTGGTGTGCTTAAACTTCTGAGGAGTCTGGAGGAGTCAGCACTAATCACAGGGCCTGGGCAGTTGAACTACTGGGTTTCAGTTCTCAGAAGGTGCTAGACAGAGGATCTGCACCCTGAGAGATGCCTAGAGACCCTAGCCGGGGTAGTGCCTGGACTCTGTTCAGGCTCAAGAAGCTTCAAGAGCGCACAGGAGCCTGGTGATACGGGTCCCAAACACAACCACCTGGTGAATGTCCAGGGGGAATGCTCTATGTGTGAGAGAGTCATTCAGTGTCCTTGTAACAGGTTGTGCTCACCACCATGGCACCTCCTACTGGCTGCTCTGGGAATTAGCTCTCTCCATCAGCAGGGCACCCTCCTCTTGTGGTGTCTCACTCTCCATCACTGCTTCTCCAACATCTCAACTGTCTGTGGGGACCCATGTCGCTCCTGGACCACAGCATCCTCTTCAGGACACAGCCCACTGGCTGTGCCCCAACTCAATTGTTTCCCCCCTTCCAGGGGGATCGGCAGTCCTTCTCCCAGCTTCTCACTACAGTGGCAAACTGCAGCCCCTAGTCCAGCCCTCGCTCAGGGGAAAACTGCAATTCTTTGGCTGGCCACTTCCCTTGGCAGCCAGTGGGGCAAAGGTGGGGGTCAAGGCCCACCTGCTACTCTGGCCCCAACCCAGTGACCCTATAGCTGACAGTCACTCACTGCCTCTCCTTCCCCTCTGCTGCTACCTACTTTCCCTGGGCCACTTCCCCGTAGCCCCAGTACCCCTACTCAGCCCCTTTATCAAGGCCACAGTCTGGGAGCCAGCCAGGCTGGAGCTCCACTATCTCCCCTGACCTGCCCAAAACTGCTCTGTCCCAGGTATTTCTCTCTACAAGCAGCCAGTACATCTCCCTCAAGCTCCAGGGAAAGACTAAACTCCTCTCTGCCTAGCAGCCCTTCTTATAGGACCCAGCCTGGCCCTGATTGGCTGCTTCTGAGCCTTCCTCTGGTTGGCTGGGTTCTGCACAGCCATTCCAAGGGCTGCTATTAACCCTTTGCCAGCCAGTGTGGGGTAGCTGCCCCATCACAGTCCTTTATAGCTTTCAAGGCTTGTGAGCACTTTCTTGGAATGGGAAGTAGCTAGGAAGCCTGACTTGCCTTGGCTAGCACATTATCTCAATGATATTAGAACATAACATAAGAATGGCCATCCTGGGTCAGACCAAAGGTCCATTTAGCCCAGTATCCTGTCTTCTGAGGGAATGAACAGAATAGGGCAATTATCAAATGATCCATCCCCTGTCATCCAGTCCCAGCTTCTGGTACTCTGTGGGTTATGGACATCCCGAGAATGGGGTGGGTTGCATCCCTGACCATCTTGGCTAATAGCCATTGATGGACCTATCCTCCATGAACTTATTTAATTTTTTTAACCCAGTTATAGTTTTGGCCTTCACAATATCCCCTGGCAACGAGTTCCACAAGTTGACAGTGTGTTGTGTTTTCTTTCTTGGGGCAATACTGTCAACATTAACTTACTTAGGGAAAATTCCCCCAGATTTCCAGGGGCTGAGAGGTTACGGTGAGGGACTCTACCTCAGCTCTACCACCTCTTTCTCTGCCCTCCCGCCCCACCAATCCACTCCTCCCAAACTGACAGGGAAGCTCAACTGCATATTGTGTGCACAAGGCTGCTGATGGGTTGGCAGGAAGGAGAAATATTATCTCAACTCTCTCCCACTTCTCTGTGACAGACATTTGGCCTTAAAGAGTTAGTTTCCACTACTTTCATCCCTATTGGTGGGAATGTTTTAGTTCCCCTATTTGGAAATTCCTCCAAATTGTTCTTTGTGTAACTATATCTGTATTCCCCCCACCCCTGTATTTTTTCTCCCAAGTCTTCCAACATCTGTTTGATAGTCACGTTCAGGACTTGTCTTCACTCCATTGTTAGCTTGAATTATATAATAACTCAAGTGTTGCCTCAACCTGACGGCTGCGCACACACAAAATCTCTAGCATTTGTATGGGTTAAAGCTTGCAGGATGCTGATATTCGGGCTAGTATTGCAGTGGAGATGCTAACGCTGCTCTGTGCTGCTAATCCAATAGTTTACATACTTTACAGTGTGACTGCTCTCACTCAAGCTAGACTACAACATTTAAGTTAACAGTAACTTCAGTTAACTCTGCAATGAAGATAAACCCTCACGCTCATGCTAATTCTGACAGGGTTTCAATCATGTTATGGGTCTTTTGCGAGACAGACCAAATACATTTTATCTGAAGGTCCAGTTAATATTCTGGTTAGCCATAGAAATATAGTAATGTAAGGAGAAAATAGCATTGGTGAGTGGCAGCTAAGCTAACAGATCTATACTTTTTTTCTTGTTTGTCCTGTTAATGTTATAAAATATACTCAGGAGGGCTTCAGATGGTCATTTTGCAGTGTGCCTGAGAATGTCGACTATGAACAATGGAGAAAGTATGTTACAAATATCTTTTTTTAAGTGCTGGAGGTATTTTTTTCATGAAACTACAAAGCAGTTTGTTTGTGACATTTGTAACCACAAATGTTGCAATACTTTAACTGTACTTGCAGAGTTACACTGATTTCTGTAAAAACAAAAACCCCAAACCAAAAACCAAACCAAACCATCAACAAGCCTTTAATTCTGCAGACATCAGGAAAATAGGCCAAATTCTGTTTTCTCAGTTAGACCTCTGCAACCACACTGAAGTTAATAGCTTTACACAGGTAAAACTAAGAGCTGAAACTAGCCCAATGTTTTTAAATATATTTCTTGTTTTAGTGACTCATCTTTCTAGTCTTCAAGGACAAAGGATTCCAGCATTAGTCACTAAAATAGTGTAAACCTTAAAACAAAATGACTCAGATTTTTTCTTTTCTTCTTATCAGAGTAATTGTTATAAATGTAACTTTGTGTTTTCCAGAATGAAAACCATGAACTATGAGGAAAAAATACAGCTCCTACTCAGAAACAAATTAAATTAATAATTTGGCAAAATCAAATTATTGTCTGTATAACCAATGAAACAAACATTGTTTAAACTTAAAATTTGCACAGCAATTAGTCCATAAAACAGTTTAGATTTGGTATTTTGTGAAACAAAGAAGTTATTTAAATTTTAAAAGACTTCCTCAAGTTCCTCAAAGACTTTTACCTTGCACGCTGTGATGGTCATAGGAAGAAAAATAGTGTAACTCCAGTAAAGGTCTTCTGCAAAGGATATTGGTGACGAAACGTTTGTCAGTTCAGGCAAAATATTAACACTAATGTAAAATTAATTATTAGCCCTAACTCAATAGTTTCCTACACTTATGCATACCACCAATATGTTCTTTTGTTTTTTCTAAATATCTACTCATTCAGTTAGCCACAAGATGGCAGTCTATTACTTCACTTTTCTCTATATCCCCCAAGCGGCTTAGCTTTCAAGTAACAATCGTGGCATAACTATAATTTCTTGTTCATTTCTCTTTAAAGTTTAAGGCCCCATTCTTGCAAACATTTATACACATGCTTGACTTTAAACATATGAGAAGTTAAGCATGTATGTAAGTGTTTGCAGGATGAAGGACATAAAGGGGCATAGTTAATAGCTTCATATTTAGGCTGTGTTGAGATTTGTAGCTGTAACAAGGATAAAGGACATAATCAAGCAAAGCACTTAAGCATGTGCATAACTTTAAGTATCTGAGTAGTCCCATATCAAGGGCTAAATCCCTTTGTTAGATATGAAGATTAAAAACAAAACGTACACTACGTACTCTTAGTGCACAGACAGTCTTCTAAGTTAGTAGTAAATCTGTTCAGTATCTTATCCATATGAAGGAGTTAAAAAATTCTTTTTAAAAAAATATGTCACCTGCTGTCTAACATTTTATTTCTGTATCCCTCTAATATACAAATGGCTTGGTTTTGACCTTGAAAACTTTAGATACATTTATCTCCCCACAAAATCCCATGCACACTGGTATTCAAGGTGAAAATATAGACAAATTGCATTATTCATCAGTACTGTTTAACTTTCTGTTTATGCAAAGGAAGCCAATAGATAAAGTAATGCCAGCTAGCTCCTTTGCCCCAGGCAGTCTCCAATGTCCATGTCCAGCCCCTCAGCTGATCACAGCTCCCTGCCTTGACCACTGCACAGTCTGCCCTGCTCCATGATTCCAGCCCTTCACCTTGGATCCCTTCATACCTCCCTCACGTGCATTGCTCTTCTCCTTCCACAGTCCTGCTGAAGAGAATGCCAGGCTGATCAGGCCTCCCAATTGGTCTTAGGACATCCACTAACCACAGAATCCTACCTCCTCACTCATCTCTGGCTCAGCAACAGCAATTAGGGGCCCGGAAAAAAACTGAGGCAAAATTTATGTTGACAGTGGAACTCCTAGCATCACTGGACAGGCATCTTCTCAAACTGGCAAAGCTGGCAGGCTGGTGACCTTGTCCTGCAGTCCTGGGCCAGTTAGTGGGAGGCAGCAGCAGAATGAGGCACTTAAGCAGAAATTGGGATGATGTGCTGGCTGGAGGTTGGCTGGGAATCAGGACTGGAGGCTGATAGAGTGGCTGGAGTGCAAGGGAGATGGGGCCGGCGTAGGTATAAAAGGAACTGGGATGGTTGAAATAAGAGACAGCACTTCCAGAAGCGTCCCTTTTTTCACTGAAAAACTTCAAAGTTTGACATTTTCAACCAGCTCCAAAAATGAGAAAACTTGTCACAAATTCTTTTTGTGAAAACCATATTCCCTCGTTTAGTTGAAAAACTTTGAAGTTCAGAATTGTTGGACCAGCTTTACTCATCATACTTTAGATTTTCAGTGGGTCTAAGAGACCAAGTCATTTCAGTGGCATAATGTGGGGCTTGGAGGGCCAACCGGTCTAGTGGTTGGAGTACCTGGCTTCCTTCCCCTGCTTTTGTGATCAAGGTGCCTCAATCTTTAAGGCCCTCTCACTCTACCAGGTCCCAGCCATGGACATAGTTTGCAGGGCAGGGGAGGCATTGCTCCCCCCAAACTGCAAATGTCCGGCAGGTACAGAATTTGTGCCCTCCCCCGCCCACGCAGTTGGCCTGACTGAAGCTGCCGCTCCAAATACAGAAGTCAAACTATGCCTATGGTCCCAGCTCAAGGCCCTGTTTATTTCACTCTGAGTACTGAGTCTACAGCAGGGAGTCTACATTCACTGCCCAGGGCTACTTCCTACTGTTTCCCTTTTGTTTGGGGCATGGCCCTTATGGTCCTTATGGTTTGTCTCTTAGTAATATCGCCTCATGGACCCTGGGTGGTATCCTGCTGTGGTCCCCAGATTTCTCCAGGCAGGGCAGCCATAAGTTTGGTGGGGTGCGAACCCCCCCACAAGGTCTCTGTGTTTCGGTCACCCTAGTTCCTCTCAGGCCGGGTGCTCCGAGGCCTCTTTCTCTGTCTCTTTCAGCCAAGATGACAGTGCTTCATCCCTGGTGGCTGCCTCAGTCCGCAAGCTTGTGATACTTTCCTCAGGTAGGGTGGCAGATGGCTCCTGCCTTTTCACCAGTCAGTCCCAAGCTCCCCTCCAGGCCTGACACTGGCTGCACATATAACGGAGCAGGGCTAGCTGGGCCCAAAGGCTCTTCTTAACCCCTTCCATGCTGGTGGGTGGTTCCTCTGCTTCACCACAATTGGCTTGTTTCTAACTATGATGTGAGAACTGAACACAATTGCCAGCAGCTCCTTCTGAACCAGAGTGTAATTTTCTTCCTCCAAATTTAGAAAGCCAGTCTTAATGCTAATGGCTGGCCAGACAAACTTTGGACAGTTTTAATTAGATTAACCAAAGTGCGGATTTCTTTGGCTCACCTATCAGAACTGCTTGTGGACCATGAAGGTCCCATTTTGAATACCAGCTATGGTAATGTACAGGCCTTACAGATAACAGCAGACAATCAAAAATGTTCTAAAATCATGAGATTGTTTGAAATAATAAATGTTGGGTTTTTTTTCTTTGCCTTCTGGTTTTTCATCCTTCACATTTTCAAGGTTTTCTCTTCTACCAGAAGAGCTAAAAAAATTTTAAGTGACAGTTGAAGATTTTTGGGTAGTAGCATAATTCAGCATAATTCTGGGGGCTTTAAGAAAAACACTAAACATCACAAAAAATAAAATCACAAAATTTGGCAACATTGAGGGATACCAGATAGGGGACTCTGATAATAATTATGTCTGCTTTAGTGTTTGTTCACCTGATGTCAGCCACAATACAAAGTGGAACTATATTTACTCATCAAATATTTACTGATATATAGTTTAAAGACTTGTTAATTAGGTTTGGCAGCAGAGTTTGGCAGCATTTGGCAAGGTGAAGTTCAAAATCCACTTTGTCACTTTGTGAATACATGGAAGTGTATAGTGTGGGTCATGTTCTGCTCTTGGTTACATTGGCATAAATCCAGAGTTACCCCTGGAAGGCCCGGTATCTGCAGCATAATTGTGGTATGAGAACATCCTATTGTTTATCAGTGTGGATGTGCACAAAATGTTCCAGTTATCTTTCAGAACCTTTCCCACTCCATCTTGGACTTTTTAAAATATTAACCCAAATCTCTGCTTTCTGAGGTGGCAAGTCCAACAAATGGGAGCTCTGTGGTCATATTCATTATGGCAGGGTGACATTAAATCTGAATTATCTGAGAGTTGCAGAAGCTTTGCTTTCCTGACCATTATAAAAATGACATCATATTTAATGTATGGTCACAAAATTACTTCATGGGCTACCATCACTTTTGTTTGGGGTTTTTTTTGTGGGGGAGGGAGGGGGAGGTTGGACAACGTTGTTCAGCAAGTCTGAGAACCTTACAATGCTTAGTCTCTCTTTTGACATCAATTATCAAAGGGTGTCTTTGACTGTTTGGGGAATATGTCTGTGTCCAGTTATGAATGCCATTTGGTTTTATGAACACTAGTTGGAGCTGTGACAATAACTGTGAATTAGAACTTCCATTTTGGGACAGAACACAGATTATAGAATTGGCTACACTTGAAAGAATTTGCCAGTAAAGCTATACCAACAAATCTCCCTAGTGGAGATTTAACTTACACTGGATAAAGAATTCTTTAATACCAGTTCCCCGAAAAAGTAAGCAATACTAGCAAATTGACTTTTTTACTGGCATGACTGCATCTACAGTTGGGCTTTTTCTGGTGTACTACATCAGTCAGAGGTGGGGGAGAAATCACATACCTGACCAAGATAGCTATGCCAGCAAAATGTATGTGTAGACCAGGCTGATGTCTGAGAAGCTGAAACAGTGCCATCTATCTTGAATAGCCTTACCCTGGAGGAGCAATAGGGGGCTACTAGCGGAACCATTAACTGTTAGCAATGTTTATGCACAGCAGCCCAGAGAAGCGGGTTGGAGAATGGAAAAGCCTAGCATAAGAAGTGAAGCAGGAAAAGGTGTCAGAAATTGCTTTTAAAAGTAAAGCAAAGGGAGTGACCACTGCTGCAGGGGAGAAAAGGGAGTCTCTCCTAGCCAGAACATGGACAGACCTTGGATCAAGAGCAGAGATTAAATAAGTCTGGTGTGGGACTGCATTCAGGTGTTTGTTGTTTTGCTTAGATCTTTTGCTTTGTGCAGTCTAAGAGTAAAATGTGGGTTTAAGAAACTAAGGCTGTGTCCCTTACTTTACCTGCCATGTGGTCCTTGAACAGAGTAACTTGAGAAACTAGGGATCACCCAGCTAGGTGGACTTCGTGGGGCACATGTCTAAGTAACTGGGGACGGGGGGCTGTGGCACTGGTTCCAGGGTTTAGGTGGCTGATCAGCAGGGTCCTGCTGCCAAGAAGGATGTCAGACATGTAATCTGCACCTGTAGTGTGCACCTGCGTGACCCTCACCTAGGAAGAGTGACCAGTCACTGCCCAGACCCGGGGGGCTTAGGGATTGAGTGGTTTCACTCACAAGGTTGGTATTGGTTCGGAGAATGGGACTAGACCAGGTTGCAACAGTGTCATCTATAAAGCCTTTTTGCATTTGATACATTGAACAATGTATACAATATAAATTAACACATATAGCTGAATGTATTTTTGATGACTCTTTACCACTAAGGAACATCAAAAACTCACAGATACTGAACATTAATATTTATTTGCAAACTGCAATGAAATGAAGAAAAAAGATACCGGAGTGTTGCTTCCATACAAGTGAGGAAAATCTGAATGTAGGTTTGCGCAAGAGAATACTACCCCTTTAAGGAACAGACAGGAGCCTATAGCTGGGACAGCCTGGGATGTAATCAAGAAGGCCTGGGCTATATAAATAGGCAGAGGAAGCCAAGTCAGGGAGAAGAGAGTAGAAGTTATGTATGGGGGAGAGGGGTGGGAAGCGTCTCTCATGCTCTAGCAGAGCAGGCTCAGAGACTTTGTTTTATGGATGTTAAGCTTGGGAGCTCTGAACCAAAGTCCTGAGGTGAGGACCTTATGAATTGTTTTAATAGCTCCTGTTCTGAAGCCTTATTAAAAAGGGGAGGTGCTATTTGTTCATATGCATTGGCTTCTCCTTGCCCCAGTCTGTTACAGTGAATGCAGTGTTGCCAGTTAGGGGAAATTAAGGTAGGGCGCACCTGCAGTGCCACACTGAGGGTGTGCAGGGACTGCCCAGGCCTTTGCAAGGGTCAAGTTTTGTGGTATTTTTAAAATCTGCTTTACAAGTTTGATTGAGGAAAGTGTGAATGTTAATACTGGCCCTGGTTTCTGTAAGGAAAAAAAGAAGTGACCAGAAATGCAAAATATTCAGCTTTTAAGGCGCTTGGGAAAACAGAGAAGGCTTTAAAGGAAAAAAATAACCTAAAAACATAATAGAAATGGAAAACAAACTCCTGTTAGTTCATATTTAGCTGCCCTGTTACAAGTTTGGGAGCAACTCCTACCTTGTAAACACACACACAGGCATAATTCTTAAAATGTTTGCCTTTATTTTATTAACTACCCTAAGCATCTTCACAGCAATATCATAAAGCAAATACAAAGAAATTAGAACCCTATACAGTCATCCCAAAATGTAATCAACTATCCAAACAATTAATAAACAAAAGGTCCAACTTAGAAGCCTACATTCCCCCGCAGTGAAAGCACTGTCTGCAAGGGCTACCTCCGCACTTCAGACTGCAGATGCCATGTTGAGCTTATGTAGATGTGCGCACCCCAGCTGTGATTGAGTTAGCAAGCGGAAAATATCAGTGTGGCTAAGCTGGGATGGGCTAGTCACCCCAAGCACGTACCTAGGGTCTCAAGTGGTATGGTACTTAACGTAACTAAGTTATCCTGCTGCCCTTGCCACCACCACTGTGCTTCTGTTTTTAGTGTGCTAGCTCAATCAAAGAGAGCATGTATATGTTTACCTGAGCTGGAAATTACACCTCTAGCTCAAAACGTAGATGTATCCCATGCCTCCTCACAAACCTCCTAAATGGCCTTGTATTCATGTTGAACATGAAGGGTGACAAGGTAAAACTTTGTGGCAAGAGAATATTTTCAATGGTTCAAAGAACAACTCCCCAGACTGCTCTTTATGAAAACAGAAATACATTTCATAGCAAATTACCTTCACAACATGCACTACCAAGTCCTAAAGACTATGTACATAGAGCCAGATGCAATGTTCTTCAGTCAGGCAACAGCCGCACTGACTTTGATGGGAGTTTTGTCTGAACAGGGAGTCCAAGATCTAGCCCATAGTGGTTATTTAATAGATAATGTGGTGAACAATCAACTGTCCTGGCACCTGATTGAGACATCCTTCTGATTTATTGTCAGGTAGCACCAGAAGAAAGATGGAATGGTCTGCAGGGCTGTGTGGGGATGAGGGACAGAGCATTTTCAGTCACTTGGGACTGACCTTTTTTATTTCAGAAAGACCATTTCAGCATTTCTGAAACCATAAATCTGTGAGGGTCTGATCCTGCAAAGTTTCTGCACCGTCAAACTCCTTTTGAAGTGAGTGACAGTTGAGAGCATTCAGTCCCTGACAGGATTGGGCCCTAACTGAAGCACATCAAAAAATCTGCCCTAGAGCTAGGGGAAATTACCAATTTTTAATTGGACAATATTTGCATTTAAAACCCCCTGGATATTTAAATATGTAATCCAGAGCAAAATTGCTGCCATCCTAAGTATAGAACACCGATTTGGTAACAAGAATGCTGGAATTCTTAAAAGCTGATGGCTGAATAACTCAAATAGCAAAGTGAAACCATGTGCTACTAAACCTTAAGCACATTTGCAAGACATAAATAAACTCACTGAATTTCTAGATGATGAATGTGGGATGGGTTAAAGAGAATCTGCTCTGAAAATCTTCTCATACACTGTAAGTAAATAGAGTACGTATCCAAATGCCTCAAATTCACATAATGTGTGTCCTCCCTTTTTTGAGTATTAATTTTTAAAAAACATTGTGCTTTCATTGTGTACTTTATTAGTAAAAATTAGTACTTTTATCTTTTCTTTCTTTCTTTCTTTCTTTCTTTCAGTGGGTTCCATATCAGATAAGTTTCCATGTGCTTAAAGAAAGTTAATGTGCAGTGTATTTTTTAAAGATAAGCAGAGTTTTCATGGACTGCTTAAAAATATTACTGAGAAGTGACATAAAACACTTCAGTTAACTTTAGAACTATAGTAGAACCTCAGAGTTACGAACACCAGGGTTACGAACTGATCAGTCAACCAAAGACCTCCTTTGGAACCAGAAGTAGGCAATCAGGCACCAGCAAAGACACACACAAAAAACCAAAACCAACCAACCAACCAAAAAACAAACAACCTGCCCCCCCCAAACAAATAGAGTACAGTACTGTGTTAAACTACTAAAAAGATAAAGGGAAAGTTTAAAAAAAAGATTTGACAAGGTAAGGAAACTGTTTCTATGCTTGTTTCATTTAAATTAAGATGGTTAAAGCAGCTTATTTCTTCTGCATAGTAAAGTTTCAAAACTGTATCAAGTCAGTGTTCAGTTGTAAACTTTTGAAAGAACCACCATAATGTTTTGTTTACAGTTACAAACATTTCAGAGTTACAAACAACTTCCATTCCCAAGGTTTTCCTAACTCTGAGGTTCCACCATAAATCACTAATATGCATTGCTTTTCATCTTGGTTGTAATCTCCATCAGTACTTGACTATTTGACAGGGAGGATAATAGGTAGGAAAAATCCTTATAAATTCTCAAACATATTTTTTGGTTATCCAGTGACTATAACAAAGCACAGGCTAGAAGGTAGATGGTGCACAAGGCTAATGTATGGAACTAATAACATTTGGATTGCTGAGTTTGAATCATACTTTAGATGAAAAGGCAGATAAATTTTAGTGGTCTAATCTAGTACCTTTTAAATATTTTTGTCCATGTTACGGAGCTACCACACAGTTCACATAGCTGGCCGTCACTGCTCCAGGCTGGCCAATTTCTTGAGGCCTGATCCGATGTCATATCAATGTCAGTGGTAAGTTTCCTGCTGAGTTCACTGAGAGTTAGATCAAGCTCTAGGATATTAGAAGTATTGTTGAGGTTTTTTGGCCCAGTGGTGAGGGCCAAACTCTTGCTTGGCTCTAACAAGTGTCATTAGCTCCTCATTTTAATGAGTGTTGAAATTATGCAGAATTTCAAATAAAAAAATAGGAAAAAAAGTGTTTTGAGATTAAAAAGAAAAATGTAGATGCTGTTTTATTGTATTTCTAAGCAACCATTCAATTGCTGAGATATGAGGAGAAGCATGGTATGATACAATACATTGGGACAGGATACTGAGGGTCTGAACATGCCACTGCACTAATAATACATGAGCTAGCTGCAGGAAGGCTGGTAAATTTCAACTGCCCAGTGCCTGCCTTTCTGTCTGTCTGTCTGTAAAACCTGTAGTCCAGACATGTAAAGTATCAAAAGCAAATGAGGTAATGCCAAGATTTGGGAGACAAATCTTCAGCTTGTTATATTGGCGTAATGCAATTGAGATAAATGGGATTACTCCCCTTTACACCAGATGAGACTCTGAACCATTATCTGAACTAGCTCCTAGAGGAAAGCAAAAATACTGTCCATAAACTACATAAAGCAATAGTCCCATTGACTACAATGGGAACTGTATTCAATGCAGGACCATAGAGTTTGGCCCATTGTAAAACAAACAAATAAACTAAGTTAAGTGAATGCCAGCTCAGCAATATTAGTGTAGTGGGTCATTGTGAGAAAATTGCCATGTAAGCCACCTGAATTTCACCTCCCTCCTTAGAAATGTATAGCTCTAACAATGATGTAACCCACTCAGCAGCTGGGGCATTGATGTGGTTTAGGGTACTGACGTTGGTCTTTCTTTTTTACTTCATTTTACGAGATATTTCGATAGACGAAATTGAAATAAATAACTATTAACCAAGCTAACCTCTTTGAAGGTTAATGTGGTTAGGTTAGGCTGTGTATAAATCAAGCAAGTGATATATAAGTGTTGTGATGAGTTCATAGTGGCTACACATAATGTATTCATGATAAAATGGCAAGATATATACATTCTTTTTCTGCAACAACACAAAAGAGAAACTCATGCCTCTATAAACAATTAACATATTATTTACAAAGGCAACTCCCTGCTCCCAAACCCACTTGAACATTATTTTCCTTTAGTATAATAAGTGAGATCCATGAGTATTTGGCTAAGCACTGAGATATCGGAATCTGAAAGTATTTTTGGTTTGTCCTTGCTTTCCAATCATATTCAGAAGTGTTCAGTAGAATTAATTCTGTCTTCATCCTTGTTTGTCAGTTTTGTCACTGGACTTGGACTGGATCACTTTCTTCCTTTGATAATTTTGGTTCATCTTACTCCTTCTCTTTTCCTTCCCAGTAAGTGGTTATTGATTTCAGACATGTGTGAGATACTTGCTGTTCAATTGGTTGGACTATTGTTGCTATGGGCATTGATGTTTTTTTCAGAAAATGGTTTACAAAAAATCCCTTTCTTTCTCCACTGAGAACTTGCTATCACCTTCCCACATCTGATTTGAAGTCTGTAGTTAAAAAACACTTTCTTGCCTTTGCAAACATACCTTAACTCCATCTAACCCTTCCATAGGCCCACTTGACATTGACCTGGCCGACATTGTCCTGCCAGAGAATAAGCTTTCTCTTCTGGTCTCCAGACTGTCAGTGAGCAGTACCTTATGACCTATTACCTGCATGAATTTCTGATAAAATTCTTTGGATGCAAAATAGTAAATGAATGGATCTATACAGATGTTCAGGCAACTGAGGCATAGGGTGAGCTTGTAAGCAGGGTATAAACTCTTGTGGAAAAAGAGACGGCTGATCATGTGCACAAGTAGAATAAAGTTATTAGGGGCGAAGCAAGTGATGAATACCAAGAGGACAATTGCAGCCAGGTAAATAGACCTAGTCTTCTGCCTGCTACCGGATCTGCTAGAGGTCTGAATGAGCTTCCGAATAGTGCCAATGTAGCAGGCTACTGTCACTATGAATGGGATCAGGAAGAAAAGAACAAACAGCGTCAGAAGAAAGGTTGCCCATGCTATAACATTGGGCAGCATGTCCCATTTGAGCACATCGAAACAAGTTATGATCCCTAGTGGTTTTACTTCATAGGTCAGATCTGTGCTTGCCAGTGGGTATAGGGCCAACAGCAAAACGGCCCACATGCCCAAGCAGGCAGCAAGTGCATATCTCTTTCTTCTCCACTTGACTAACTTCATTGGATACACCACTCCCAAGAACCGCTCTATGCTAATGCAGGTCATGGTGAGTATGGAAGAATACATGTTTGAGTAGAACATCACTGTGACTAAGCTGCAAAGGCTCTTACCAAAGATCCAGTTGTTGTTCTTGATGTGATAGACAATCTGGAAGGGAAAGCAGCAAGCCAGTGTGAGGTCTGTGATGCTAAGGTTAATCATGAAGATAACTGAGGGTGTCTTGGGTTTGATATGGCAGCAGAGCACCCAAAGCGAGAACAGATTCCCAGGGATGCTGATGAGGGCCACCAAGGAGTACACAGCTGGGAGGGTGATTGCAATAGCTCTGTTCTGAAGCATGGCCATTGTTTCATCATCCAGTTGGGATGTATTTGTAGGCATTATGGAAAACGACACTGTTGATTCTTAAAAGCCTTCTGGATCATATCATGAGAGTTCAGTTAAAATCTAAAGGGCAAATATAAAGAGAAGAGATATGTCAAAACAATAGTTAACAATACATTTTCCCTGTTAATTAAAAGTAAAACAATAGCATTATTTATGTTCACATTTCAAGTTAGTTTTGAACTGAACTGTCATTACATCGCTCTGGGAAATATTTAGTGTGAAATCCTAGCCCTATTGAAGTCATGGCAAAACTGCCATTAACTTCAGTGAGGCCAGGATTTCACTCCCAAATTCTGGTTGCCCTTTACCATTCCCACTTTATATTCCTATGTTTGTCCAACAACAGAGTGGGGTCAAAGGTGTGAATGCATTGCAGCCAAAGAAGAGAAAGGGAAATGACAGACCAAAAGTTATCTCTGTGATGAGACAAGGTAGGTGAAGTGATATCTTTTATTGGACCAACTTCTGTTGGTGAGAGAGACAAGTTTTCGAGCCACACAGAGCTCTTCTTCAGGTCTGGAAAACACTCAGTATATTTCCCAGACCTGAAGAAAAGCTCTGTGTAAGCTTGTCTCTCTCACCAACAGAAGTTGGTCTAATAAAAGATATTACGTCACTCACCTTGTCTCTCTTATATCCTGGGACTCACACGGCTACAACAACACTGCACACAACAGTGGAAGAGCTCTATGGTGGACATAACTGTGGCCCAGAATGAGGCCAAGGCTAATGCAGCTGGCAGCGGCGGGGACTGATAGTAGTGTAGAGAGGCCTGTAGGACCCGCTACATCCAGCTGGTGGCAACTATTGATGACTGTTTTATTAATTATTAGTTATTTCTCATAGTGCCCCAAAACTTTCTAGACGTCTGCCAAAATAGACTAAAATATATGACTGTTGCCCCAAAGACTTTACGAGCTAAAATCAGACAAGGCGTGATGAGGGGCTACAAAGACAGGAGGAAGGGGGCTGAGAGTATGAGCCCTGTATAGCCTTAAATTCCCAATTTTTTTTTTAGAGTTAGCAGCCTTGAAATACTTTTAACCTAAGATAATTCAAATGTACTAAAAAAGATTTGATACTAATAAGGGTCTGTAGCAAACAGATAACATCAGTTATTGCTATTTGTCCTTTTGGGGTTTCTAGCCACAGTAGTTTTGAGTCATGCTAAGCAATCTGAGACACAGAACAAGGCAGTTTAGAGGTAGACTCTACAAGAATCCAGAGATGAGGTCTAATATGCAGTTCACATGAAAAGAAATTAACACATGCCAAGAAATAACTGCATCCCATGATCACAATTGCACAAAACCCTTGGGGGCAAATTCATCACAGCTGAATTTCATTCTTGCCAGTGGAGTTACACCAGGAGTGAAACTGGCCCTCTGTTTTTAAGAGGGAATTGCCAAGTCACTTCCTGACACAAAACTGTTGAAGAAGTGCAGCACGTGCAGAAGTCTCTCTCCCCACTCCGGCTGTCCATGGCTTTTACAGGAAAACATTTATTGTAGGCTCTGATCCAGCAAATCTTTATACGGATGTGTAACTTAAAGCATGTGAGTATAAGCTAATGGCACTGTGCTTAAGCGCCTACTGGATCAAGGCCACAGTGGCATATGACATAAGTAGGCACTGGATGAACAGATGACAAGAATGACTGAAACCAGAGGAAAATGTGCAGAAGTCTGATCAGCTTTCTCATAGGCTTTAAATCTAGAAGGGAGCATCATGATCATCTACTCTGCCCTCTGCATAACACATGCAGCTTTTCTATCCCCATCTTTCAGAAAGGGAATTGAGGCACAGAGAAACTAAATGACTTGCCCAAGGCCACACCAGAAATCTTTGATAAATCTGGCAGCTAAACCCAGGTTTCTCGAGTCTTTGGCAATTTCCCTAACCAGCAGACTATCCTTCCTCTTTGATTACTTTTCTTAACATAGATACATTCAATGGCAGTTGCCTGAAGTGGGTTGATCTAGTTTAATTGTCCCTATATTGTGCCTGGTTTTGTTTGGTATGTATATTTTCATGCTTTTCTGTACAATTTTTATGACCTCCTACCTACCACAGTCTTTTCTGTCACCTGTTGTTTAACTTAAATTTAATATGTGAAGTTAAAAAATAATTGTAGTAATTTTTGTGTTTAAAACCGGATTAGGGTTAGAGTTGGGTTTATTCGCTGCATATTTTTCTTACCGCTGAAGACTTTTCCTTCAGTTATATCCTTCCAACCCAATTGAAATTAGTGGAATTGCATGGGTTGAATGGGGAGAATTTGTCCCAGAACTATTTGAAATTTTAAACTTTACACATAGTTGAGCCACAAAAATATTCATGTGAAAATGTCATGGTTGTGCTTGTACCTTGGTGACAGGTGCATTAGAAAGGATCACTAATTAGACAGATCATCTGACTAAGGGGTTTTCAAATGTGGAAGAGAAAAGGGAACAAAAGTCTCATTGCCATTCCTCTCAATTTCTGGGTTGTCAGATATCAAAAGACAGGTGTTTTAAGCAGTTAAGCTTCCTCTTGTCTTAATATGGACTTTTATGGAGGGTTATATGGGTTGATTTATTTCAGTTAACTTCTGATGTTAAGATGCTGCCTGAGTCTTCATAAGCACCCTGAAGTTGTAGCATAGAAGGGATTTCTTCTGATCATACTTGTCTCTGGTCAGCCACATCCCAATACCATAGCTCTTTGTAGCTTAAGTAAAATCAAATTTTTCTTCTGGTGTGCCAGTAAAGACGACCACCTGCATGTTAGATCTGGTGACAGGATCTGTAATTCCCCACCCCCCCTCCAATTGGCAGTCAAATGTAAATCACACAATAACAGCAATACCCTTACCCAAATGGGAAATATAGAAAGAAGATGGGACTGTGGGCTTTTTCTCACAGTAGGGTAACACCAAAAGAAATGTCTACTTTCTCATATGAAGGTGCTAAATAGAAGAGATGGTTTTCCTCTCACACATTTGTTCTCTTCCAGTTAATAATACATCACCAAGTGCACATGTGAAAATTATGACTGACACAATAAATACTGGTTTCAGAGTAACAGCCGTGTTAGTCTGTATGCGCAAAAAGAAAAGGAGTACTTGTGGCACCTTAGAGACTAACCAATTTATTTGAGCATAAGCTTTCGTGAGCTACAGCTCACTTCATCGGATGCTCAAATAAATTGGTTAGTCTCTAAGGTGCCACAAGTACTCCTTTTCTTTTTGCGCATACAGACTAACACGGCTGTTACTCTGAAACCTGTCATTATGCAAGGCACTGCATTTAGCCGTATGGAGTGGAAATCTATCAACTGCACAGTAAATACTCAGTCTTGGGTGAATCTACAAAGTTTTTGAGTTCAGGTTTGGATTGGATGCTTCAGTCTAAGCCTATCCAAAACTAATAAGATTTCACACTGACAAGTTCTGGCACCATCTCTCCCTCACTCCCAAGGAATCCACATTTCCTCTGTAGTGAAACCTGGCAACTTGCTGCTAGGTATCCTTACAGGTCTGTCTCACGTCATATGCCTCTGAGTTGGAGATAATCCGAGAGCACTGGAGTATTTGAGAAACCCTGTTTTTCTTATAACAAGAGAGCACAAGATATTCTTTACTTTTCCTGTAATATCTCTGACTGATCATCAAAGGCAAGTGAAATCTTGAGATCAGGTAGTAGAATGCCTTTCAATTTACTCTTATTCTATAAGACATTTATAACAGCCTGATAAAATAAATACATCGAACTAAATGAAAAGCTTAAACGTTAAGCAACACAGAAGACTTTTTATTGGTTGCATATGTATTGAGGACATTGTTCCATCCCTGGAAGATGGGCTGGTTGCCTAAAAATAAGCAAACAAGGACAAAACATAATGAAAACCACACAGTTGGTAAATATTCAGCTGAGGATTTAATTCTACATGGAACCTCTGGATCACTAGGTTGGTGACAGGGCATTTGGTGAATGAGGCACAGTATTCCAAGTGAACGAATTTCCTTTTCTGATTGTGTGTGAGGAAGATGGAGTAGTTGCAGGGAGAGATACCATACTGCAAGAGGAGTTAGAAATACCCGATAGATAGCTAGGTAGAGCAAGGGGTTTTCAAAGGAGAAAAAGAGAAGAAAAGAACCTCATTATCACATCTCAGTTTCTCTTCCTGTAATATAGTATGGCCTGCTTTTAGGTCCTGATTCAGTAAAGCACTAAATACATGCTTACGTCCCATTAAACTAAAGAATGGGCTTATGTGCTTTGTTGAATAAGGATGGACATAAGCATATGCTTAAAATTAAGTGTGTGCTTTACTGCAACGGGGCCCAAATTAATAACTGGTGAGTGATTGTAAATAAACTCAGAGGCAGAGATGTTTATCACCCCAGGGTTTGGTTATTGCAAAGTTACTAAAGCTCTGTCTCCACTGAAAAAAACAACGGTGTGTTTTCACATGGAGATAGCTAGCTTGATGTAAAATCCTAGTGGAGACAAGGCATTGTATCTTTTACTTTGATTATTTTCATCACTATACGGAGCTATACCACCTAAGTGAGGGGCCTAGCATTGCCCTAGTCTAGCTATAGAAATAAAAATGACATGTGCCCTTGTTTACACTAGCATTTTACATTAAGATAGCTATCTCAATGTGACAACACACTATATTTGCAGCAATGATTTAGCCAGAGAAAACTACCATAGAGACCTTGAATCTAAGCTTTTTCTCCCGTAATCTGGGATAGCCACAAAATGAGGTGATGGCTTCATGAAAAAACTTCATGAAAAAACTCGTACAGATACAGACAGACATCATCTTAATTCCAAATGCAAACGGATGGACATCATACCGAAAGGACTAAAGGTAAAAAATCCATTACAATCTACATATCACACAGACTATGCTGAGAGATTGTGCCATACACTCTCAAAGAAACTGCAAAACCACCTGATCAACATCTTACACAGCAAACAGGGAAAGATTAAGAATGAGCTCTCAAAATTGGATAGTCTTATAAAAAAACAACCTTCCACTCAAACTTCCTCATAGATAGATTTTACAAAAACTAGACAAGCCATTTACAACACAAACTTTGCTTCTCTACAAAGGAAAAAGGACACTAAACTTTCTAAACTACTACATGCCACAAGGAGCCACAACAGTAGTTCCCTTAACCCACCTAACAATATTGTTAATCTTTCCAGCTATACTCTTACCCCGGCAGAAGAATCTGTCCTATCTCGGGGCCTCTCCTTTTGTCCCTCCAGGCCCACAAACATAATACAGTTCTGTGGTGACCTAGAATCCTTCTTTCGACGTCTCTGACTCAAAGAATATTTCCAACACACCTCTGAACAACATACTAATCCACAGAGACCTCCCTACCAACACTACAAAAAGAAGGATTCTAGGTGGACTCCTCCTGAAGGTCGAGACAGCAGACTGGACTTCTACATAGAGTGCTTCCGTCGGTGTGCACAGGCTGAAATTGTGGAAAAGCAGCATCGCTTGCCCCATAACCTCAGCCATGCTGAACACAACGCCATCAACAGCTTCAGGAACAACTCTGACATCATAATCAAAAAGGCTGACAAAGGAGGTGCTGTTGTCATCATGAATAAGTTGGAATATGAACAAGAGGCTGCTAGGAAGCTCTCTAACTCCACATTCTACAGGCCATTATCCTCTGATCCCACTGAGGATTACCAAAAGAAACTACACCATCTGCTCAAGAAACTCCCTGAAAAAGCACAGGAACAGCTCTGTGCAGACACATGCCTAGAACCCCGACCAGGGGTATTCTATTTGCTACCCAAGATCCATAAACCTGGAAATCCTGGACGCCCCATCATCTCAGGCATTGGCACCCTAACAGCAGGATTGTCCAGCTATGTGGACTCTCTCCTCAGGCCCTACGGTACCAGCACTCCCAGCTATCTTCGAGACACCACTGACTTCCTGAGGAAACTACAGTCTACCTGTGATCTTCCAGAAAACACCCTCCTGGCCACTATGGATGTAGAAGCCCTCTACACCAACATTCCACACAAAGATGGACTACGAGCCGTCAGGAACAGTATCCCCAATAATGTCCTGGCAAACCTGGTGGCTGATCTTTGTGACTTTGTCCTCACCCATAACTATTTCACATTTGGGGACAATGTATACCTTCAAATCAGCGGCACAGCTATGGGTACTCGCATGGCCCCGCAGTATGCCAACATTTTTATGGCTGACTTAGAACAACGCTTCCTTAGCTCTCGTCCCCTAATGCCCCTACTCTACTTGCGCTACGTTGATGACATCTTCATCATCTGGACCCATGGAACAGAAGCCCTTGAGGAATTCCACCATGATTTCAACAATTTCCATCCCACCATCAACCTCAGCCTAGACCAATCTATACAAGCAGTCCATTTCCTGGACACTACTGTGCTAATAAGCGATGGTCACATAAACACCACCCCATACCAGAAACCTACTGACCACTATACTTACCTACATGCCTCCAGCTTCCATCCAGGACACACCACACGATCCGTTGTCTACAGCCAAGCTCTAAGATACAACCACATTTGCTCCAACCCCTCAGACAGAGACAAACACCTACAAGATCTCTATTAAGCATTCTTAAAACTACAGTATCCACCTGCTGAAGTGAAAGAACAGATTGACAGAGCCAGAAGAGTACCCAGAAGTCACCTACTACAGGACAAGCCCAACAAAGAAAATAACAGAACGCCTTAGCTGTCACCTTCAGCCCCCAACTAAAACCTCTCCAGCGCATCATCAAAGATTTACAACCTATCCTGAAAAATGATCCCTCACTCTCACAGATCTTGGGAGACAGACCAGTCCTCGCTTACAGACAGCCCCCCAACCTGAAGCAAATACTCTCCAGCAACCACACAACACACAGCAAAAACACTAACCCAGGAACCTATCCTTGCAACAAAGCCCCATGCCACATATTTATTCAAGTGACACCATCATAGGACCTTATCACATTAGCCACGCCATCAGGGGCTCGTTCACCTGCACATCTACCAATGTGATATATGCCATCATGTGCCAGTAATGCCCCTCTGCCATGTACATTGGCCAAACTGGACAGTCTCTATGCAAAAGAATAAATGGACAGAAATCTGACGTCAGGAATCATAACATTCAAAAACTGGTAGGAGAACACTTCAACCCTTCTGGCCACTCAGTAAAAGATTTAAAGGTGGCAATTTTGCAACAGAAAAGCTTCAGAAACAGACTCCAATGAGAAACTGTTGAGCTTGAATTAATATGCAAACTAGATACCATTAACTTGGGTTTGAATAGAGACTGGGAGTGGCTGGGTCATTACACATATTGAATCTATTTCCCTAAGTTAAGTAGCCTCACACCTTCTTGTCAACTGTCTACATGGGCCATCTTGATTATCACTACAAAATTTTTTTCTCCTGCTAGTAATAGCTCATCTTAACTAATTAGCCTCTTACAGTTTGTATGGCAACTTCCACCTTCTCTGTATGTATATATATATATATCTCTTCTTACTATATGTTCCATTCTATGCATCCAATGAAGTGGGCTGTAGCCCACGATAGCTTATGCTCTAATAAATTTGTTAGTCTTTAAGGTGCCACAAGTACTCCTGTTCTTTTTACTTAGTTAGTGGGTTTGCATTATTGTAATGTACTTTTTTCTAAAGTCTTGTCTTCTGTTTTTGTCTGTCATATCTTCTGCGGCAGCTCTCAAATGATGGACCTGATCTGAGAGAGAGGACTGAACATCCGATTATTGTTTCCTTTTCTATTGTCTCATCCTTTTAATTTGCCATTCGGTTTTTCCTGTTTAAATTTAAACAGGGAAGAAGAAAACAGGATTGTAAATTGTTTCTTGTTCTACAAATGTATTACTGTTTTCGTCTGTTAAAGTTTTCATTACCAATTTCTGTATCCTCTGTTTTTCCCCACATGTTATGACAGCTGAGAGAACATAGGCCCAGTTAAGGCAGCTCTCAGAGGCACGTGATGGGACTTATTTATGTTGGGGCTTAACTGACAGCTTGGCTGGACAGCTGAATCTGAAAAGTGATTCTTTCAGAGGATTCCTCCTTTTCTATAACCACCTTTTATTTCTTTGCCCTTCTCGAGCTGTGTGCCTTTTCTTTCCCTCTTTGCCACACATCTGGCAGTGATATTTGCGGGCCCTGCCTTCACAGGATAGTCACTGAGGCCCCAATCCACAAAAGTACATAGGTGTTGGGGTAGACAGGCGTCTACCTACCTAACTCGCGTGCAGGGCCTGACCCGGTAGTTGTGCTCAGAGGCCACCTACTGGATTGGGTCCCATGCAAAATCTGATAGCAGCAGAAGGTGGTGCCTGGGCTGTGGGAGACTGTTCCACTGTGGAAGTGGATAAATATTTAAATAGTTATGAGGCCGGAAACAGAGAGGAAGAGAGTGGCAATGATGTGGTACCCTGGTGGTTCAGGAACCCACATGGGAGACCCAGGGTCCAGTGCCCCTCCTCCAATGACCCTTTCATTATTTATCCACACTGGAACAGCTTCAACAGGAGGGACTGAGGGAGCCCCACATCTGACTATCCGCTCAGTGGTTAGAGCCCTCTTCTGAGACCCTGTTCAGCTCCCTTCTTCCCATTAGCCGTAAAAGGAATTGAACCTGGGTGTCCCATATCCCAGATGAGTGCTCTGACCACTGGGCTAAAAGTTATTAGGTGGGCATCACCTCCTACTTCTCCAGGTGTTTTATGTGGAGCGAGACAGGCACCTAATTCACTTCTGCAAGAAACTACTTAGGTGCCTAAGCTACCTGACTCCAGGAGGGCAGTGGGTTCCTGTTCATGGATCACTAACTAGAGAGGGGTGCCTCTCTGGAGTTAGGCACTGATCTTGGAGAGAGCCACAGGGCTTAGTGCATACCCCTGTCATTGGCATCTCCCATTAGCTAGCTTAGCTGGCTCCCTGCCTAGCATGCTGGATTTTGTGGATCACGTTGTAAAGCTCCTATCTCTCCCCATGCAGTGTATATAATGTGTTCCTGTGATTTTCTAGGCACCTAAAAGTTATGCACTGTTATTCTTAGCATCACAATGCCTCAGTCTGTGTATCTGGGCCCAAGCCTTTTCTGAACTAATCGTGCTGCTTTATATTGGGACCTCTGCTGCCATCTGCCTTATGCTGTTTCCTAATGCCTGGGGTATTTTTGAAAATGTCTCTGCAACAATCAAGGCACAATTTTTGCTCACTAAGCTTGTGGTTATATTATCATACGGGTATAGCTCTTAATTTTCACCAACTTTTACCTCCCTTCCTTTAAAAAAACCCCAGAATTATGGGCACCTGCCAATTCTGCCTTCTGTGCACATGCCTGTGGATTCAGATTTGCACTTCTGAAAATTTAACACTAAATAGTTACATCATTTCTTACTTACTATGTTTTGGCCTTTGAAGAATGAAAACAAAACCATAGTTCTTATTTTTCATTACATTCTCAATGTAAAATCCTAGTGGAGATGGACAAGGCACTATAGTTTCTACCTTGAGGTAGCTAATTAGGGTAAGCTACGGGTGAGGCTATAGGGTTGACCTCAACTAACTAAGTCAAGATAAAACTACCGGTGCCTTGTCTCCACTAGGATTCTACATTGAGTTAGTTACCTCAAATTATCTTTAGGTGAAAACACAACTGTTTTTTTCAGTGAAAACATATGTATAAGTGTCACCATCTCCCTCATATTCCAAACCTCAGAGCCTGAGACCTGTAAAAGATTGAGCTCAGAGAATACACCAGTTCAAGCACAACCACCCACATTTGCAAGAGAACTTTATTTCCATCAAATAAAGAGCATTTTAGTTATCACAGGGTGCTGATTTATCTTATTTTCTCCAGTGTGAGAAACTGTAGAAGACCACATTTGCACAAGCCAACCAAAAAGTCTTAGGTGTGAAATCTACCCATGTAGAAGGAGGGGAAAAAAACAAGCAATGCTGTGTTAATCTGTTAGACTAGCTAAGGAGTGTTATTAACTGTAAACAGATAGCTTTTCGTTTCCTGTCTCTTTCCTGGATTTCTTACCATGCTTCATGAGTCTGTTTTCACAGAACACATTTGCACAGAGTTCTTGTCAATACTAAGGGAACATTTTTTAAAATTTCTACCTTTGCTACCACTGAGTCAGAAATGCTGGTAGCTCTACTGGTGTTAGCAACATTGAGAGCCCTAATCTATAAAAGGTTCCTATGGACACCGCCATCTTATACATCATGTCAATTAAATCTGCTCAGAACAAGTGTAATCAAGTTGGTCTTAAAAATGAGCCTTGTCTACACTAAGGGCCAGAGTTCCCTAGTGTTTCAAACAGCACTACATTAAGGCGCACTAGGGAACTTTTAGTGCACATCAGCAGGGTCTACATGGACCAGTTAGTGTGCAACACATTAGTGCGCTTTAGAAATCACACACCCCGCAGTGTGCATTGCACTATGTAAACAAACCCTAAGATAGGCTTTTAAATGGATTTAGTTAAACCAGTGAAAGAAGCACAATGCTCTTACTTCAGGAGTGGCTTATTTCAGTTTATCTTAAACCTAAAATTTAAGCTAAACTGAAAACAGCCACCCAAGCCCAAATCAGAATGTCCACACAGCAGTTTGCACCTGTTTAACTAAATTGGTTTCAGGTCACATCTTAGGTTAAACCGGTCCAACTTTCTCATATGGACAAGTCCTGAGTTAAATTGGCTCAACTTGAAATATAGACAAGTATAGTCATTGTTGTCGTAGTGTAGTCAAAACTTGTATAGTTATTTACATCGTGCAAAGTGGATTTAAAACACTACCAAGAACAATGGCAGCATTTTACACCTACTTTCCACTCTGGTCTAAATACTAAAATCTAACTTTTATATGTGTTTTTCATCTGTAGATCTCAAACTGGTTTACAAAGGAAGTAGTTGTCATTATCCCTTTTTTACAGAAATGAGGCACCTAGAGTGACAGCAACTTGCCCAAGGTCAGCCCACAGGGCAGCATTCCTAAGTCCCTGTCTGGTGCTCCCAAATGATCACACAGAGTGCATGGCAGTGGGGAACCAGTCCCCAGGGGCTCATTTGTGCCCTGTACAGAGGGTAGTGGAAATGCAGAACTATACTGCTTCAGAAGGAACCCCAGTAGAGACTTAGAATGTTACTGAATTAACCATCCCAAAGAGTTGTTATAAGAATTAATTCGTTAATGATTAGACAGTGCTTTGACAATGCACTGCCTCAGTGCTAAGTTTAATTAATATATTAACTGGTTTCCGTTTGTATTAAATCTTTTGAGTACTGTCTATACCAGAGATCAACAGACTATGGCTTCCGGTCTGTGATTGCTCCCTAGCACTAGTGATTGCATCATGTGATTGTGGTGAAACTAAGAGGAGGATGTACAGTTGCTCATTTCCTTTATGACCTGACCTGCCTCGGCGAGGAAACAAGTGACAGTTTGTACACTGAGGCTGCCTGTTGCTAATATAAGGAGATATTTTTACAAACTCCTCAAAATTCAGGAAAAATCCTGCCCACAATTGTATATTTACTCTGTAGATTATAGTTAGTGTTCTAATGTGTACTTTTCCCAGTTTAAATGCATAGGTTATATTTTCTCTCTCACTGTTCTGTGAAACTCTGGCCAAGCATTTTCTCACCTATTCAGCCCACTGAAGAATCCAGTCAGACCTGTACATGCACTTTAAAAGTTTATCTCCACAATAGAAAACTCACATGTAAAAGACATTTGCTTTCTTTTTCTCTTTTCCGTGCATTAAGGATATGGCATTATGTTGCTGTTGCTGTTCAGTTTAAGACATGATGGAGTCTGTCAGCATGTTTAGTGCTGACGGCTCCAGGTTCAGTCTCCACTGATGACTTTGCTGGCTGTGTATGCAACGATAGTTCATTACAAAATGCCCTGATGGGTAGGACTTGAACTCCTGTGAACTTTGGATGCTTGGGAGAATATGTAATACAGTGACCTACTACGTATATAATTAGGTCTCCCCACGCCCCAGTTGTTGGTCCCAGTGACTTTACAACTTCCTACTATCTCACCTATAAAAGAGAGCTTTTTTAGATCTAGTGGTAGAGACCTGTGAGCGGAAGGGCCTGTGTATGATCCCCATTGAGTGGACACGCTTTGGTTTACTATTATTTTTATTACAGTGAAATCTATACATTAGATTCCTCAGGGCTAGGACCATCTTTTCATCGTGCTTATACAGAGCTCAACACAGTTGGGTTGGGGCCTTTAAGTGGTACAAGGATAATAATAACAAAGAGACAACCTTTATTAGGGAACCTACCTTCTTAAGAGTTCTCTCCAATGTATCCACAAACACAACTAAAATTCTACTCTAGTTATTAGAGGATTATTTCTGTTAAATAGCCAATTGTTTCCAGTTCCTCGAGGGAGCTTTTAAGACAGGTTTCAGTTTATTAATAATACTAAAAGCTTTAAGGCCTTGTTTCTAATTAAAAATGAGCATCGGCAGACCTGTTTCATACTTACCACCTGCATTTAACCCTGGATCCCAGTGAAGGTTTATATTTACATATTCAGTGATACAGTTGCTATAATTGTTGGAATGAGACACTGTATCAATTTGTATAGCACTATACTTCATTGACAACTATGTATATATCCTTCTTAAAGGCTGGCATGTGTCAACAAAAAACCAAATTCAGGAAAATTCACGTTTTTTTTGTTTCGTGTGTGACAATTTACTGTAATACAATCACATGGTTTAGCTCTTTGTTTTTAAAACACAGCTGTTGTAATTTGACTGAGAAACAAGGTTTTTATGTATGCAGCGTTGTTGTAGACATGTTGGTGCCAGGATATTCCAGAGACAAGGTGGGTGAGAGACAAACTTTTGAGGTTACACAGGTAACACTCTGAATTAGTTTCCCACACTTGAAGAAGAGCTCTGCGTAAGCTGGAAAACGTAACTCTCTCACCAACAGAATTTGGTCCAGTAAAAGATATTTCCTCACCCAGCTTGTCTGTTCACATGTTCAAAGATGTTCACATGTGCTAAACTTTAAGCATGTGAGTAATCCCAGTGAAGTTAATGGGACAGATCCTCAGGTTGTGTAAATAGTGACAGCTCCATCGAAACTATGTGTCTAGGACAGTTTACACCAGCTGAGGATCTGCCCCAGTGGATTACTTACGTGCAAAAGGTAAGCATGCACATAACTTTTGTCAGGATTGGGCCCTTCGTTATATTAGCCTGTGTTTAGGTCTTTCACAGGCTTTCCCTTCTTCTATGTATTCTCTAGAATATTTCACAGGTTGCTGCAAGAACTGTATCTGAGTCATGAGAATAGAACAGTTGCCTTTAGCCCAGAATTTATTCTGACATGAAAACAAGAGAATATTAAGCATCCGGAAAAAATAGTTTTCAGTTATATACCACAATCAGTGTATAAAATCAAAGAGAAGCATCTATCTGAGTTCTGAGTATAGGCCCGATCCAGCTTTGCTCGAAGCCCGTAACTGTTTTGCCACTGCCTGCAATGGGGGAAGCACTGAGCCCCCTGTTTGAATATAAATCAGTCAAATAAAACATGATTTGTTTCTTGCAGATCCAAGGCACACTAGAATAGTTGCATGTGAAAACCAGTCGAAACAAAATTGGAGTCCCAAAAAGGGTTTTATCTGCCTAACATTGATCACTTTTACTCTCTCTCTCTCTCTCCATATTTTTAACCAGTTTTATCCATTTTTGTAAAAATACATCTCTTGGTTCTGTAATGAAAATGCTGTACATAAAACTAAAAAGAAAATTTAACAAAGCATGTAAAAGACATGCTTTTTGTCCAACTGTTAGTAATCGTCCAGCACATATTTCTTACCATTCACTCACAGTTTACCTGTGAGACTGACTGCTTTACATAATCCAAAAATGCCTCCTCTTTATTTTCCTCAAGGCAAACTCCTGGCATATGAGCCAAATGTGTCCAATCAATGTATACATCTGGCTCACACATGAATTAAAAATTATTCTACTGTTTGGTCAATCATCAGGATATGCCAACTCTCCCCACCCCCGAACAGGCTACAAAGTAAAATTACTACAGCCCCTGTGCAGGATCCCATGAGCTTGGTGAGATATAAAGTGACCTGGACTAGTTAATTTTCTTCTGTATCTAACTCTTTGCTGCTGGAAAGGAAAATTGATCAGGCTCCTTCCATAAGAGCTTTGGCACATGCAGAAGGAATCTGTCTATTCCTAGTCAGACTCCCTATGGGTGAGGCAAAAAGACCTCTAAGAGAAATGTATGAGAATATTCACCTTCTGCACTCTCTTACAAGGGGAGCACTTCGGAGGCAATATTCTGACCAATCCTGGAGAAAGCAGGGTGGCACAAAAATGGAGGAGAAAGTGATGAAAAATGCAACAGCAGAAGAAAAAGAAAAAAGAGCACATAGAAGAGGAAAAATGGCAGAATTAAAAGGACTGAAAAGAATGAGTGGATACCTAAAAAAAAAAAAAAAAAGAAAGATAAATGTACAGAAAAGAAAGGAGACAAGATCTAAGCAGTAGGGACAGGTTAGAGAGAAACACAGACAGCAGAGGTAAAGAAAAATAGACCAAACAGTGGTCATCGTAACTCTGGTGCCCATTTGTTATTTCAACAGAATGTGTGATAATCTCTCAGTGACATGTGTACAACCCTGTTGAAGTCACTGCCCTACTGGAAATAGGTAAACGTGTATATTGGAGAAGTGTTGCTGTGAGAGCTAGACCCACACAGGGATTTCAAGGTGATACCACTTGGTAGAGTGCACTTGGAAGAGTGCGTGCTCTGCGATGCTAATGTCCCTCACTATGATTTTGGACAATGCTCCCCCACCTTATTCCTACAGACCAGTGGTGTGTGCTCACTCTGCTCCTCTTATGTGATCCTCCCAGGCTATATAATTGCTGTTTTCCCCAAGGGATCTTTCACTGTTATAGCCCTTATCATGCCATAGCTTCTCCTTTTGTTTGTCACCCCTCCCAGTGTGAAGCCTAAGTTAGGGCCATGTTGCTGGCACTGTATTTTCTCTGAATGTTGGTCGATTACATATGGGTCCTATATCTGGTAAAAAAGTCCTGTTACTAGGGGAAGTTGCTATGTTTTACCATTAATGTTGCAGTTTTTTAGTTGGGCAGTCAACAGGATACCAACTGCAGTCATGGGACCCAATGGCTGACTGCCCTCCGGCCATGTCCCCCCCGTGGTGTTTGGTACACAGATCTCCAGGACAGTCATGTGCTGCTTCCATCTTTCTACATCTGAGCAATTCAGGGCACGTGCATTGCCACTGAACACTCTAAAGTAATAACAGGGATGACCACGGCTCCGTAATCTTAGGGGCTGCCACTCTTACATTTATGTAATTCCCACTGAAGTCAATGGCATTTTTGTGCTCACGACTACTCATATATAAAGTACAAAGGTGAGAAGCACCTTAGAAACAGATTGCAATAACTAGCCCATCTACACCAACTGAGAAAATGGAGTGGGTTCTTCCAGCCCCTTTGTTGTTTTTGTTGCTCTTCTCTGAATTCCCTCAAGTTTGTTAATGCATTACCTTCTAAGGCATGTCTACACAGCCAGCACAGCGCTCTGAGCATGCATCCTCCCCTCCCAAGGCTTCAGAGCCCAAGCTCTAGCCCAAGGCGCAACTTCAAAGTGCTGTCTGCACAGCTATTTTTTGGAGCATGAGCTCTGCCAACCCAGGCTGGGAGGCTCACTCCTGTGCACTCTGTAGGCATACTCCTAGAGGTGCAAGCAATAGCACATGGGAGGCAGAGAATGTGGAAAGGGAGGAGAGAGAAGGGGTTTTAACAAAAGCTCTTCTTGCTTTTTGACTTTTTATGCCTGCTTGGGCTAGCCCACCAAAAAGTAGACCCCAAGGATTCATAAAAATAACAGTGCTAATGTGCTGAAAGCACAACAACCCACTCAGTAATAGTTGTTCCATTCTCTTGCAAATGTGTTTTAGACGGTATGCAGAGTTATACAAGCCAAAGTTTCCTTCTTTTGAAAGCTAACTGAAGGACATAAAGTTTCCTAATGTTAAAGTGAAAACTGTTCCTCAGTATTCCCCTTCATGCTCAAATAAATTATGCATATAAATCCCCTACAGATCAACAAGTGATTCTATCGCCCTTCTAAAATTTCCCCATTTCTTCTCAGAGTGAAAAATTACATGTTTATCTTAACTATAATATTCATTCAAGAGTCATAGGCAGAGCACAATAGTGCTTTGTGGTTAGTTGAATTAATGGGGCTGATTGTGCTCTCACTGGCTTCACTATTACCCCAATGTTATGTCATTAATTTTACTGGAGTTAATATTGATGTCCGTAATGTGCCCAGAGTTTCTTGGATGACAGGTGCTATATAAAGCCTGGATCCACAAAAGTGACTTAGGTGTCGTGATGAGTGTCACAGCACCTAACTTTTAGGTGCCTAGAAGATCACAGGAAAACACTGCAATCCACAGGGCCCGAGTTAGGCACCCTAGGCTCCCTAAACAATGAATGGGGAGACACTGGAACCTCAGAATGGGATCCACAAAGCCTGCATGCTAGACAGGAAGCCTCCTAAGCTAGCCAATGGGAGACACTGACCAGAGGTATGTGTGCAAAGCCCTGTTCCCTTTCAGAGGCAAGTTCAGGCTGCAAGGAGGCACCTATCTCTGCTTGTGATTCACAAACTGGGGAAGGATAGACGTTTGACCACTTAAGTCATGGTTGGGGCCCAGTTTTGTAGGTGTGCTCAGGGGCTGCCTAACTCCACACAAAACAGCTTGGGGGAGGGGCAGAGGAGCTCCCTTATAACCTTTAGCCCAGTGGTCAGGGTACTCCCCTCAGATATGGGAGAGGAACAGTTTAAGTCCCCCCCTCTGCCTGATGAACAGAAGAGATATAACAGGAATTTGTTACCTCGCAGTAGGCTATAGTCATTCTAACTTTTTATCTGTCCCGATTAATATTTAATTATTCAATTATGTAATTAAGGTGGAACAACTTGAATAGGTGTGATTGAGGGAACCCCCATATCAGAATATTCCATACCCCAGCAGTTAGGGCGCTTACCTAAGAGTAGATCACTGTTCAAATCCCTTCTCCTAATCAGGCAGAGGGAAGACGTGAACTGGGGGTCTCCCACATCCTGGATGAGTGTCTTGGCCATTCGGCTAAAAGTGATAATAGAACCTCTACTCCTCCTTCTGGTTGTTTTGCGGGGAGTTAGGTGGCCTTTGACCATGCCTACTGGATCAGGCACCACATGACTTAGGTGGAGGAACACCTATCTTTCCCCTGGTACATTGATTGCTGTCAGGCTGAAGCAGGTGATAGACACCCAGATGCCCAGAGCTAGGCAGCACTTTACATTCTCATAGGCAAAAACTTAGGTGCCAAGTTAGTTTAGGTGCCAAAAGGATTAGGTAGCAGCTGAGTGGGAGTTTTGTGGGTCACATTGTACCTAAAAATAGGACTTGAGCATGTGATTAGTAATGCTTCTTTCTTTCTTCTTTTTTTGTTTGTTTGTTTGCAATCCTGGGAAAGTTAAAAAGAGGGATTTTAAATGTTAGATGTTATGATTTGAAGAGTGTAATTAATTTATCTCTTTATTTAAAAAATAGGAGGCAGTTTTTGGTTTCTGACCTTTGTATTTTGCAGCTGATGGGGTAGCAAACAAAAGAATTCTCATGCCTCAGTCAAGTCATGAAGAGCAAACCCACATTTTTAGCTTGCTGCAGTGTTTCCAGCTGCTCACAGATACAATCTGTGATCCTGACCCTCCTTTCTCAGGGTGAATTCTGATGTACCAGTTGGCTACTTTTATTTTAAAGTGACAATTACCTTAAAGAAACACAAAATGAGTCTATAAAAATGTGTCCAATTTTCCAATTATAGACACCAACACAAGGCCACAGAAACCTTAGAATGACTTCTGTGGGGTGGAAAGTGCGTTAGATGTATCTTATATTGAGTCAGGTCCTGAGAAAGTACTGCAAGGGTCTTTATGATGACAGTGCAGGTTGTGATATCATTTGGAGAATTTTTTTTTCTTTTTAAAATGTCCTCTCCCCTGTCCTCCAAAGAGGAGTTACAATGATTGTTGTGTTCCAGGTTAAAGGGAGCCTTTAAGTAATACTCTAATAGGATGATTCATGGCTGCCCTGAAACTTGTGCAAAGTAAGTGGAAGTCGATGTAAAATGAGACATCGAAGACCTCTGAGAATATCAAAAGATTGAATTCTAGTTCTTCCTGCGGCCTCCTCTACATAAATGGTTTGGATTCCCCCCGCCACCCCCTTCTTCCCGCCCATCATCCCGTATAGTTACTGGATCATATAGGAGACTTTGCTGTGGAAGTCTCTTTGTTGTCAGGGGCCTGTTTCAAAGGGAATGGTTGCCCTGTAACCAGAATTCTGATGCATCCATCTAACCAGCCTCCAAAAGCCAGAATCTGTCCTTGACTTCAATGGAAACAGAGCTAGGCCAGTGCTGAGCACTTCTGCAAATCCTACTCTTGTGTCTAGCTGCTGTGAATGTATTCAGAAAGATCACCACTGTTTAGTGAGTCTCCATCTTCTTTCTTCGGGGGTCTTATCTTTCATGGTGTTTAATTCTTGTTTCTGTTTTACGGCCCACTCTTACTTCCTTAGTAGCCAATTTTGATGGGAGCAGAGCAAACTCATAGTTATATCATGCAGTAGGTGAAGCATAAGGAAATGAGTGTTCTTTCTGAAAACCTTTTTTAAAAATTTTAAACTCTTAATACTAGTCTTTTTTTAGTAAAATAACTCACTACTAGAATGAAGCATACAGTTTATCTGCTATCTAAAGTGTGTACGTGTGTGAATCATGAGAGATTGTTGTTATTTAATCTGATAACGAAGAAGAATGCTGAACTAAAGGGAGTAAGAAGATACAAGATTTACTATCCTATGTGGTAAAGAATTGGCAGAACACTACTTTGGTGGCAATCTACTGAAAAAGGGAATAGTTTGTACCTCATAGCTCAAAGGGAATAGGGATACCAAAAGTGGAGGTGGTAGCTATGCCACCAGATACAAATAGATGTGAGAGATCATGTATATATGGATTTTGCTAATGGAGAAGAAGGAATGAAGCAGCATTTGGAAATTTCCATAGATATCCCAGTGTCATTACTTTGGACTGCTGAAATAATGAAGATATGGGCTGATCGGGCTGTTCAGTGCTAGAAATTATATAGTACCTACATCCCCAAAGTAAAGAAAATAGTATTCAGATATAATGGTAAAGGGGATTAAGATTAAATCCCCTTCAATGCTTTTGATAATCTTAACCAAATCCCAAAAGAAAATCAATCTCAAAGAAAATGAACAGTCAATGTGAATTTCAGGAAAGTAAATTTAGAATATTCTTCACTCTTTTTCTCACTCCCCGACCCCAATAGAAAAGCAGAATTTCAGGCTTAAAAAAATCTTTTTTTTTAAAGGTAAGGTTATAAATTCTATTTTGTGAACAAATCTAGGAAGGACATGTTGTTTGTTAAAATGTTTTCTAGAACTACCTTGCAGGTGAGCAAAGACAGAACATTCAGACGTCTTAGACACTAAAGATAAGGTGCAATGATAAAAAGCTTCTCCTCGCACGATAAGGAAAAAGGTTTTTTACGTTGGTACTTTCTGCTTAGACCAATCCTGCTTTCTTCCTCTTTCACTTCTGCGAAACTCTTTAGAAAAATATCAAAAACAAATGTGAATGTGGTTTACTCACATCAGCTCTTCCACCACTCCCATATCATCTCTACAGATGTTACCTCTATGCGACACCATAACCTATGGTACGTGCTTTGCTTACTTATAGACTATAATAGATTTTGACGCATTCTATCATGCTAATATATGGATGATGACACCACACAAAAATATGCTTTATTTTATTTACCAGTTGCACTATTTTGCAGTAGCAAATTATTCTCCTCTACCAAGGACAACTGGAAAAAAAAGACACTTAGAAACTCATCAACCAAAATGTATTTTTTTAAAAAGAGTTTATACCTTCACAACAGGAAATATTTTTAAATGGCCATGTGAATCACAAGACAAACCAACCACTTTCTGAACTGTGTTCATTCTAGTCTTCTATTTTTAGATCACATCATGCGCAAACTGGCTGCCTACTCTGTTAGTATTTTATTACGAGCAATACAATAATCTAGTGCTAGCACCATTGGGAACAGGATTTTATCTCATGTCTCTATAAATCCTGATTTGCCATACTAAATTTCATCATTTGTGGGAAGCGGAGGGTAAAAACTGGTTAGAGACTTATGACCAGAGATTTCTTTGAATTGGCACCCTCAGCAATTAAATTTAATTCACTACAGTGTTTGCGAGGAGAGTGATTTAGCAGCAGAGTTCCAGCCTGGCTTCCATTCCCTGGCAAAGGCAAAACAAACAAAAACATACACAAAAACTAAACACCCCCCCACCACCATGTTTCCCTCCTTTTCCCATGTATATCCATGAGAGTAGCAGCGTTGTTAGCAGACAACTTTGCACGTGCATGAAGTTGCTGTAGAGGCTGAATAATTCATGCATGATGACTAAACATTAAAGCAACTAGTCATCTTGTTGAACATGCCTACAGTGCATGGGCATCTGTGAAGCACTAACCAAAGGTTCCCAAGTGCTGTCTCAGCACGCACTGGGCCCAGGCTAAAACCTTTGATGGATCTCTTCATTATCGCTTGTTCTAAATGCATGGTTGGGAATGAGGTGAAATCATTACAGGCCTTCCCAGAGCTTTCTGTGGAAATACCCCTCACCCAAGTCAGTATCAGTCAATTGGAAGAGCCAGGAATCAGTTGAGAGCTAGTATGGTGTGGATGTCAAGGACAACTGGGATGAGGGTGGTCATGCCTGAAAGTGAGAGCCACAGGAGTGGGCCATGCCTGGAGATTAGAGCAGAGCCAAGCTAGATTCAAGAATCAGGACCATGGCCCATGCAGGGGCACAGTCAAGAGCAAAGCCAAAGGTCAGAGTCAGGGATCAGAAGCCAAATGCCAGAGCCTATGCGTGAGCCAGAAATTCAGTCAGGAAGTGAGATCAGGGGAATCAAGGATGGAGAACAGTCACCCCAACACATTGAGTAGCCAGCAATCTCTGGGCACTGCTGAGTCTATCCCTCCATCAATCAGGAAATACAATCAATTAGGCAGCCCCTTCCACGATCAGCTGAGTCAAGTGTGTTGCTAGGAGAGTAACCCTGCTGCAGCCGGCACCCTGACTCTGGAGGAGAGTGAATGACTTTGGCACTCAGATAATCCTGACTTTTAGTGCTGGCTCTGTCACTGTCTTGCTATATGATTTTGGGCAAGTCACTTCTCCTCTCTGATTCAGTTTCCCCATCTAAACCAGGGGGATGATAATACTTGTTTATTTACTTCTCAGGGGTGTGTGAGGATTAATTAGTCCATGTTTGTCTGTCACTTTGGACATCATTGTAGAAGTGCTAAGTATTATTATTATTATAAAGAGAACAGGAAGCCTTTGGAAATTGCCAGCACATGTCTAGATAAGTAGCCTATATTACTAATCTGATTTGGTCTAGGAGCACTTATTGCTTGTCAGAAGATGAAGCCTTTGCTGTAATGCATTAGCTCCTTTGCTTCAGAAGCTGCTTCTGTTCTTTTATGAGTTCTGGGCAACCATCTAGTCATTTAATTTTTTCTCTGATAGATAGACAATGTTGTATTGAGTTTTAAAACTACCTCATACAATTGTAAATATCATTGACTGGATTCACTCTTGTGTATGCCAACTTCTGCCAGGGGTGCTAGGAATAACCCCCGAAGTAAGCAGCAGTGGGCTGGGAAAGTGTGGTGGCCAATACATCAGGCGAATGTGCTCCTGTGAAGCCCCTCGTAGAAACTAAACCCTCATGCTTCAAACCCTAATATATATGCATAACTCTAAGCATTTGAATAGTCCTGTTGTCTTCAGTGGGACTACTAACATTGTAAAGCTAAGTATGTGTCATGGTTTTTCAGGACAGAGCCTAAGGCCGCTCCCCTGCAACATAACCTTTGCAGATCCATGGAAGTATATTGAGTAACTCCATGAGGCAACCATGATGAAACAAGGCCAAGGAAATAATTCAGAAGTTAAGGCCAAGGTTTTCCAACATGACTAGTGATTTTCTGGTTGCCCTACTTGAGACACAGTAAGGGGATGGCTTTTCAGGGGTGGGTGCTCAGTATTTTTTGAAAATTAGGCCTCTTTAAGGCAGTTCAAGTTGGGCACCCAAAAACAAAGGTACCCCAAATCACTAGTCACTTTAGAAAATCGCTCTCCATGTGAACATAAGAACAGCCATACTAGGTCAGACCAGCTAGCCCAGTATCCTGTCTTCGGACAGTGGCCAATGCCACGTGCTCCAGAGGGAATGAACATAACAGGTAATCATCAAGTGATCCATCCCTGTCGCCTATTCCCAGCTTCTGGCAAACAGAGGCTAGGGATACCAGATGTGGCATTTGGAGAGGGGTTCTCAACTGCCCGGAGTGTAATAAACCACTTCCTGAGAGAAAGGAACAGGGGAATCTCTACAAACATTTCCCAAAATATTTTTCTCTCAGGTTTGTTTGTTGTCAAGAAACTTCAGGGTATAGTGAGATTTTCTGGCTGCATTTCTGTAGGCATCAAGTGCCTACTATTATACAACGTAGTGCAGCCCAGTTTCTGTTCTCACTGTATACTGGGTGGGGATTTTTGATTTAATAGGTTATTCACAACTCTTTCAGCAATTTCAAAAAGCCACATAACCTCACACCACACAAGTTCAACTGACAAGAGCAAGTTTTGGTTATCTAAAAGAAATTATTTGGAAACTTGGATGTATAAAGTGATTGTGGGCAGGGAGTTCATAGAGTTCCGCTCCATACATTTCTGTCAGGGAACATCCAAGGAAGCAGCTGTCAGTTTTCCCTCCAAGGACCAACGACCCTGGGGGGGTCCACAAAAGGCCAAGGCCATTCAATGGAGGCACAGTGCCTCTGCACTGGCTCTGGAGCCCAGGAATCTCCTTTTGTTTCCTGGCAGCATGGCTCCATCGGAGCTGTGCTATCAAGGCTTCCCCAGAAGGAGATGCTACCAAATCCCCTTAAAGCAGTGGAGTTGAGCAGTGGTGTATTATCTTTCCCTGAGCAACTCTATAGTGTGCCTTCCTCCATGGCCTGCCTCTCCCACAACTCCTGTGAAAACCTCAGGGGTCCCAGGGATGGGAGGCCAGGGCCATGGAGGCAGCTGTGCCTCACCCTTCCACATGTGGCAAGGAAGATCTACACATAAAGGCCCCTCTCAGCACATGGATCTTGGAGACACAACATGGGCCAAAGAGCCTGTCTTTGTAAGGGTACGGCACCTTTAAGACTCCCACCCTTTGTGCTGAAGGAACACTTTGTACTTTCTTAGCAGTACGCGCAGTCAGAGTGGTACTTGGTGAGCTGTCTCCTGTTTCACACACTGTCCCCTTCATGTGTTGTTTGCCCACTTTTATTTATTATCAATAATCTGTTAAATTGACGGGCTTTTTCTGTAACTGCTTTGTCTCAGTCTCTTCTCCTTTTAAGATAAAGTTCTCTGACAGGTGAAGATCACCCCAAGCCAGCTGACCAATCCTTCCAGGTAATGGTGCCTTAAACATTTTGGCTGTATCCGCTGCCAAGCGCTCACAGGTATATAGCCAGCCCAATAGGTACATGGGTTGGGGAGGAACACTGCCTGATTCCTCTCTCTCTCAATTGCACTTCTGCAAGACTGGGCAGAGTTTTTCCCGTAATGGCAGGAGAAGTCACAGAACAGCTGGATGATGCTCTTTACTTAGAATCAGAGGTCTCAGTTCTCCTGCCCCTACGTTTTGGAAGGAGGCAGATGGAGAAGCTGGTTTGCACTCCTCATGTTTTTAGGCCTGCAGGGACTTGCCCAGCCTCCCATGTAATTTAGAGCAGCCTGATGGGGAGCAGAGAATAACTGTAGTACGGTGCATTGCAGTTATGTTCCTGCTCCATCCCTGGCTTGTCCCAGTACTTAATTTGTGCCAAGGCTGTGCCCCTGCACCTCTAGGCTTGGTAATTCATAGCCCCAGCACCTCTGCGCTTGCCACGTCACTTATGAATGTAAAAAAAATTGCTTGATCCCCAGCATCTCTTTCATTACAAATTAAGCACTGGTTGCCCCCTCCCTATCCTGACATCCTTCCTATGCCAGATGCTGGGAGCAGGGCCAGTATAAAGTGCTTACACCAGCTAAGGAGACCATCTGTATAGGGAGTATTCCAGGGGGTCTATTTCTACCCCTTCAGGGCCTATTTATGCTGCCAGATGAACATAAAGGGGACTTAGTATAAATGAAAATCAGGCCCATAGGATCATACTGTAGGATGGATCAGTGAGACAACTGTGAGCCTCATGAATCATCTGTTAAAGAGAATTAGATGTATGGAAGGCACACAGAGCAGCAGCTGCGCAACACACCAACCCCAACACAAGACCTCAGATGTCTCTTGGTGTCTCTTGCAACTTCCTGTCATTACCCACACTACAAATTCACAGGAGGAGCAAACCAGTATGTGGCTACACAAGGTGTAAGGAAGATAGTGGAGAATCAAGTCACTGTTAAAGGCATTTGGTGATATATCTGTAATACTTTCTATGATGGCATTAAAAATGAATGATCAGGAAAAGATCCCCTGACAGAGAATGCAAAGTGACTTCTGGATAAAAGCTAAAGAAAACCACCTTCCCTGCCAAACCGTATTTATTAAGTCTTCACACTCCTTCTTCCTGTCTACTATGAAACCAGCTGAAAAAAGTAGCACACACCCACACACGCATTAATGGTGGAGAAGTACAAATGATCTATTCATAGACCAAAGCCAGGGAAGAAAAGGGAGACAAAAAGGCTTAATTATGGAGCCTGAGAAACAGCAAACCAAAGAGTTAAACGGAAAGGAGGAGAAAGGAGGAAGTAGTGGTTGAAGCAATCTGCAAGGCAGAGGAGGGGGTCCATCCTATTTAAAACAAAGTGCACAAACAACAGGGGAAAGTATCCAGAAAAAGTAAGTTGATTTTGTCATATTAGTGAAAGCTGTGATGGCCACTTTGAAACCTGAAGGCCTCTTGTTTATTCAAAGAACAGGTGCCAGCTTCCCACCCATCCCTCAGCCCTTAACTGAAGGGACCATTTCTAGCAGCAAAGAGATAGTTCAGTTTGTATGGTCTTTCAGTACTGGTATGGAAATTATTCTTATTTTTATTTTCATTTATACATTTTGCTTTTAGATATAATAATGTACCAGTTAGGATTTTAAGATGCTGTATAACTGACGTAGGCACCAGCCATCTAAAACAGATGGGCATTGTCAAAGAGACAAATGTGAAGCACTTTTAAAGTATAAGGGGGTAGCCGTGTTAGTCTGTATCCACAAAAACAACAAGGAGTCGGTGGCACCTTAAAGATTAACAGATTTATTTGGGCATAAACTTTCGCAGGTAAAAAACCAAGTGGTTTTTTACCTGCGAAAGCTTATGCCCAAATAAATCTGTTAGTCTTTAAGGTGCCACCGGACTCCTTGCACTTTTAAAGGTGTCTTTGCATGTTGCTGTTATGAAGAGGTCATATTTTCTCTTAAGCAAAACTATGCAATACATGGCCTTGTCTCTGCTAGAGAGCTAGTAAATGCTCACTGATGGTGAGAGTGGCTCGGCAGCAGCAGTGTTAACATTGGGAGCCCTAATCTAGACATCCTGGTTTTAACACCATGTTAAGAGTATTAGACTTTTTCAGAGCAAATCTAATCAACACCTTGTTCATTTTTACCTCATCTGTATGCTGAGCTTTCAAAATTGCTAATTGCAATGCAGCGGTACCAGTGTTAGCAGCAATGGGAAAGCTGTAGGAAATTTGCCTCGGTTAGACAAGGCTCTAAGGAAAACAGAGAAAAACAGGGCTGATGGGTAACAGAAGGAAGGCCCCGAACATGCAGATACTTAGGCACCTACTTAACTTATGCGCATGTTCAATCTCATTGAGTTATTTAGGTTCATAACTGTAAGCACATGCATAAGTTTTTGCAGGATCATGGCATAAAAGGGAACAGACAGTGGTTGAAGTCCATCCTACACTGTTTGTTTTTGATAGAGAAAAGGCAAAAGAAAAATACTTAGACTGTAAACTCTTTTAGACAGGGACTGTTACGTGTTTGTGCAGCACCTAGCACAATGGAGCCTGGACCTGGTTAAGGCCTCTGGGGGCTACTGCAATGAATATTTTAACTTCCATTATCAAGGGACCATGTCTTTTAATTAGAAGTCACTATGACTCTTGTGCTACATTCTAGCTTTGCATTCCTACCACTTCAAAAGGAGAGTTAATGGTAAATGGTTTAGCTATAATGAGAGGAAATACAGTCACTGAGGAGGATGTCAAACAGCAGCACAACACCAAGGGTACATTTACGCTTCGCACAGAGGACTGACTGCCGCTTGTGTAGGAATTCTGCGCTAGCTTTAATGTAGCTAGCGCATTAAAAACTGCTGTGAAGACACTGCAGGGCGGGCTCCAATGCGGGCTGGTAATGCAAGTCTGTACCCAGTGTTCCAGGTGGGCTTCCACAGCTCGCTCTGAACTCTGCTCTGCTGCATCTGCACTGCTATTTTTAGCCACGCTAGCAACATTAAAGCTAGCAGATATATGCCTCCCCAAGATGCAATCACACCTCTGATTGCCTAGTATACAGACCCTACATGACATGGTGATGGTACAGAGAGAAAGTGAGAGAGATAAGGGCTGAATTATTTTCCCAGTGGACTCAGCGGGAGCTTTGCCACTGACTTTGATGGAACAGGGTTGTCCCCTTCAAAGCAAGATTCTAATTTCTTACCTAATATTTCTTTTCTATAATCAAGATTTCTGTTATTACACAACTAATTAGCCAAGCTAGTTGGGTAGTTTTATGATTTTTATTTACCTACAGGTTTTCTCTGTTGTACCTGAAATCAGTTGTTATATTTTATCAATCTGACGGTTATGCTTTATGATTATTATTTAACATTTATATTGCAATGGTGCCTAGAGGCCAACCAGCTGGGGCCTCCTTGGATGTCTACACTGCAATGAAACAGCCCCACAGCCTGAGTCCTGGGACCCTGAGTCAGCTAGCACAGACCGGCCACGGATGTCTAATTGCTATGTAGACGTACCCTAAAGCAGGGGTTGGCAACCTTTCAGAAGTAGTGTGCCGAGTCTTCATTTATTCACTCTAATTTAAGGTTTCGCGTGCCAGTAATACATTTTAACGTTTTTAGAAGGTCTCTTTCTATAAGTCTATAATATATAACTAAACTATTGTTGTATGTAAAACAAATACGATTTTTAAAATGTTTAAGAAGCTTCATTTAAAATTAAATTAAAATGCAGAGCCCCCCAGACCGGTGGCCAGGACCCAGGCAGTGTGAGTGCCACTGAAAACCAGCTCGCGTGCCGCCTTTGGCACGCATGCCATAGGTTGTCTACCCCTGCCCTAAAGGGTCCACGGGGAACCTAAAAGGCAAGGACCAAGCAGTAAAGGACAGTCATGTACACATATCCTCACTACTAGAGCTGAAACTAAAAGTGCTAATTGAGATGCTAGTGTTTTCTGATGCTTCACATAAGCCATCAAACACTGTCAGGTGATAACATTTGTTCTCTGACCACCTGGACTGGACTTAGAGGGGAAAGGCTCATTGCTCATTATAACAACGTTGGCCATTTAGAATTATTTTGAGGTATTATTTGGAGGTTTAGGGGTGGGCCCTATAACCTATTTTGCAAGGGGAAGGTCCACCATAGGGGAATCTCCACAGGGTAACACTCATGGAGATGTCCTTCCCCAGAGCTACAGGTTTACAGTAGTGGGCCCTAGCTGATGTCACGAAGAGCTAAAGCTGTGAGTTTATCATCGGGATAATTTGGATATTTTCACTGTCATTTTTTAAATAAAAATGATATCAACAAAACTGCTTTTATTTTTCCTCTGGGCATTCCACTGAAAGTCAGTTTGTTGCAGGCAACAAGTTCATCAGGTCACAGAATCGTAGAAACATGGGGCTGGAAGTCTTTGCTGCCTGGATACAAAGGGCTGTAAAATATGGTCAGAATTAATGAGATAGTATTAGATGCCACTATAAAACCCATCTGAAAATGAAGAGTCAAATGCAGCTTGACACACTGCATTCCTTGCACATGGCAGCTCCATTTTGTGAATACTCACCGGTGAGCATGCCTAGCTCCCATTGAAGTTAACAGGAAGTAAGGGTGCACCACATTGAACAATCAGGCTCAGAGCTGGCTGCAAAAATACCCTTTATGTAGACCTGTGACTTCTATTTCTCGCACTCGTCCAGCGTGTATGTTTCTGGTCTGTTCTACGTGAGAAAATGTCACATTTATTTATGACTTCTTTCAGATTTACAAGGCACAGTTGAAGCTGACAAAATATTGGTAGTAAATTGATTTGTTTGTAGGAGGAGGAAGGCTCTACATGGTGGCTAGCCTTGCTGCTAGTCCAATCCATATATATAGTGGTTGGCAGTGGCAGGCAGGTACCACATTGAGAGCACTTCTGAGTGTAGGCCTGAGGGCTATGGAATCTTCTGACGTGGGACTCCCGCAGCCTCGCCTATTGATTGCCTATTTATACCTGCCACTGGAAATTTCCACTACATCTGTCTGAAGAAGTGGGTATTCGCCCACAAAAGCTTATGCTCCAATACGTCTGTTAGTCTATAAGGTGCCACAGGACTCTTGGCCGCTTTCTATTGAAGTTGTTCCTCTTTAATTAAATAGTTAAATATTCATTGGGACAGTGAAAGAGTTAGAACGACTTTATAGCCCAGTAGTTAGGGTACTTGCTGAGAGGCAGCAGATACCTGTTCAAATCCTTTCTCTTCATCAGCTGCAGGGGGCACTTAACTGGGATTCTCTCAGATCCCGGTGAGCATCCTAACCATTGGGCTAAAGATTTTAAGGTGGAGTTAAGTGCCCTCTGAGCAAACCTACAAGATCGAGCTCCACAGGCAACTTAGGCAGAGGAGCACCTAGCTTCCCCCAGGTTTATAGCTTGTTCCAGGGCTTAGGTGGGAATAGATGCCTGGACACTTAGAGTGAATCAGCAGGGCACATGCCCAGAGGCAGAAACGTAGGTGCCTAGGGAACTTTTACTGCAAAAACTTAAGTGCTCAGTGGGTTTAGGCACCTCTAGGGTTAGGCGGCAGCCAAATGGGAGGTTATGGATCACAGTAGTGCCTAAAAACAGGGCTCAGGCTCCGAAGTACCTTTATGGCTCCCACCTTTACTCAAACAAGTAATCCCACTGACATCGATAGGAATAATCATGTGAGTAAAACAAGCAGGTATTGGGCCAATACAGCATGTGAAATTGCCCTGGGTACTCCTTGTTCTCTCGGAAATATTTTAGTGTCCACAGGATACATTTGATTTAGTTTAATGAAGTGAAAATGCTTTTTAAAAAATGCACAGTTTAAGACCCCAAATCTCTCAGAGGACCCTGCACCCTGAATTGTGATTTCATTTCAAGTGAGAATTTGTCCAGCTTTTTTACTGCAGAAGCTGATGAGATCACTAATGCCCATTGCAGAGCAGGGAGTTGCTAGTTTGTCCTGCTAGAGGTGTTAGGTGATGCCATTAGCTCCTGGAGTTAAAACACATGACCCAGAAGTCAGATCTTTACATGGAATTAAAGGAGGAACTGGCTTTCAGCCATTTTGTTTGAAAATGTATTTAGTTGTCATTGCTTAAGCCCAGGCATGTATTCAGTTAATGATTTTGGCTCATCAAGGGGTTTTTGTCTAATGTATATATAAAGCAGTTTAGTTCACTTTATGGCCCTGGTCTTATGCCAATTGAAGTCAACAGAAATTTTGCTTTGTTATAGCACCCATCAGCTTTTGCTGACTCGAACGGTGATTGATCTGCAAAAAGGATTCTGAGGAGCTGTGTATTTCTGTGGACTGTAAAATTGATACCAACTACTCATTTGTGGTCATCAACATTGAAGTGACCTATAGGGAGGTTGCTTCTAAAAATGTAGATTCTTTATTTCCTTTCCTTCTGTGTTGGCAAAATGCCACACTGAGATATCACTGGTGGGCACTAATGAACCTAGAGTGACAGATTTAAGTATTGTAACATCACTAACCATACAGACTGTGTGAAATGTTCTCAATGACTTTTGGAACCTTGCACAGTTTCATTCATCCACTACTAACCATTCCCTTACATCCTGTCCATAGTATTATCTGTGTCTTGCAATGCGAACTGTGCTATGGCTCCCTGAGTTCTTTACAATCAGCCTGGAAAATCGCAGTATTCTTTGCAGTTGTCTGCTGTTGCTCACCATTTTGCCCTTGGTGCACTTCTGTAAGCAGATCCCTGTGCCTCTGTAAGGTATCATTGTGGTGGGGAATTGTGGACATGTGCCAGGGCTCTTGGCTTTCCACTTGGCGCCTAGATTGGCATGTGAGGGTTGGGGTCTGTGTTGCCTCTCAATAATTAATCAGGTTACCACAGACTCATACTACTATCATGGGGATGAATCCGGCTCCCATTAAAGTCAGTGGAAAGAGTCCCATTCACTTCAGCAGCACAGATACTGCCTTGTCCACTTGTCTTCTATAACTATTACATATAAATATCTATATTTAATGAAAATTAAGTTTGCAGATTCAGGTGCTCAGAAGTTAGGAAATGCCAGGTTTAGGGTTGCCCATGAAACCTCTAATGCACATACACAAGGGAGCCAAATTATGATCACATACTATTTTTTCTACATAACTGCTGTCTCATTCAGTGCATGTTTATGGATGGTGTCAGGTAATGAATTAGGGCTGTGCTGTGCATTGGGACATTTTATGTGGGTTCCTTGAAACTTGAATTCTATCAGTTTTCAATATTTCTTTTAATTAGCGCTGATAAGGAACAAGATTTTTCCATGCCATAAAAAGAATCCAAGGTTTGAAAAAAAAATATCTTTCCATAGTGGAATGGGAAAAAAAAAACCTTGGAATTTGTCACAGAATGGCTGCCTAGCTCCCTGGGCTCCAGCATGAGCCTAAATATCTACACTGCAATTTTATAGCCCCACAGTCTGAGACCCACGAACCCGAGTCAGCTGACACAGGCCAACTGCGGGTGTTTTATTGCAATGTAGACATACTGAGAACACAGGAGAGAGAATCTCCAGCTGTCAGGGTATGTCGACACTGTAATGGAAGCCCAGGATTAGTGGAACTCAAGTTGGTGGACCCTGGGTTAGAGAACAGAGGGCTTGAGCATCTACACTGATTGGTTACCGTAGGCTGAGAATTTCTGGAGCTGGGCCGCAACCTGGGGCTTCAGCATCTTCACTGCAGAGAGCTGAGTCTAACCAGTTATATCTCAGATTTCCTAGTGCCCTCCCCGAAATGTGTTCGTGCCTAATGCCACAGAGTCCCCTGAAGCCTAGAATGGAGCGTGCGCAGTGTAGACTCTGGAGAATTTAGCTGACAAACTTCTACTTGGCTTGTGTGAAATGTGCTTTTTGGAAGAGCATAACTTGGCTAGATCAGACAGATTTTCATGGGACTGGCAAAAAGGCACGCCCCTGACACGATGGTGAACCTCTTGGCAAATTTCAAGCCCCTGCTCCAAAGCTTAGAGGTGCTAGAGTCTCTCAGCAAAACAACTGTAAACATTTTCTAATATGTTAAACTACGTATTTTCCCCTAACCTCGTTCTGAGATACGGCTGAAACATTTCTGCTGACATTTTCGAAAATATATTCCCCAAGAGGCAGACACCTGGCATGGAAGATTTCAGTCTGAGTGGTTGGCATTTGGCAAAGTTATAAGCAACTGAATACTGCATCTTATAATGGGACATGATAGGTTACCTTACTATAGGTGCCACTACTATTGCAGCCTATACCTATGAGAATTGGCAGGTTTTTCCACACCTCTTGGTGAGGATTGGTGTTGGTTCATTTGAGTACACTTTTCAACATTGTAGACTCAGGGAGAACAGGATTGTGTTCAGTTGAATGTTAAATGTTTACTTTCAAACAATGGAGCTTCCTCCTTTCTGCCTGGGAGATTATTCTTCAGTCTAATTGAACTAATTATTTAGAGATTATTTCTGACATTCAACCTAAATGAGCCCTTTCTTAATTTCATCCCAATATACCTATCAGGTGCTCTTGAACATTCTCTCACTCCATCTGTCACCGGAGCTGCCCAATCTAGGTAATAACAGACTGCTACAAAACACAACACTTTTCATCTTAAAACACAACCGTATGAGTGCAAAACGTTGGTCAGACTTACAGGCAGTTCCCTAGGGAATTTTCATCTGATCAGTGCTGGTGCTTCCACACTGTAACAGATTTTAATTTCTGTACACATACGAGCTGCAAAAAAGACCCAAAAAACAACAACAACTTTAAGAATATCATATTTCAAAATGATCAAATCTCAAGACATTTCTCAAAAACAACGAGGGGTCCAGTGGCACCTTAAAGGCTAACAGATTTATTTGAGCATAAGCTTTCGTGGGTAAAAACCCCACTTCTTCTTGCATCTGAAGAAGTGGGTTTTTTACCCACAAAAGCTTATGCTCAAATAAATCTGTTAGTCTTTAAGGAGCCACCGGACTCCTTGTTGTTTTTGTGGATACAGACTAACACGGCTACCCCCTGATACAAGATATTTCCCAGTTCACACAAGCACAGATAACACGATCATAGTTTTCAAATGGGCTAGCTAGCTCAAAACCATTTATGGGCCAGATTTCCAAAAGTGCTTATTCAGCACCCACAACTGAGGCCAGATTTTTAGAAGCACTCCCCTCTCTTGTTCTTTTGCATCTACCCCTTTTCCAGATTATTTTCCCCCAATGCTACTAGATGTGGGTTTTCATTACAGTAGTTGTTTGTGTTCAAAGTGTTTAGTCAAGGGTTGTGTGTGTGCAGGAGGGGAGTTGAAGAGAGGGGTGGAAGTCTGGCATCCCAAGGTGGGCAGATGGAAGGTTGTGGTATGTGGTCTGCGGTGCACAGTACTTGTGGCAAGGGTAAAGTGTGTGTTTCTGAGTAGAGGATGTGACATTTTGGGAATCTGTCTGTACAACACATGAATTCTGTGTAAGATTATGAACTCTCTATGTATCGTTACCAAACTGCAAACTATCTTGAAGGTGCTGTTGCCTCATTTGATGGGAGATTAATAATATTGCTTAGATAATATGGGTTATAGCCTCACCAATTAATCTGATCAGAAGATAATAAGGTTCTTGTCCCAGAATCAGGCTACACAGAATTTGCAGGGACCAACGGGATGTCTGACTAGGAAACTCACACTGAGAACAAAAGGCAGCTTTAAGCCTATTACTGAGATAAATGGAAAAGTAATGGAATATCAATCAAATAATAATCAAATAAAGAACCAATTACAAAAGCAATAATATTGTTCTAGCAGTACAGATGGTACTATATACTATAAAGACTTCTCGATTAATATACTCACACCTTCCTTGAAAACCTGGTGATAAGAGACAAAGGACCAGCCTTGCCCCTGGCATGTCAAGAGAGTTCAATGGTCCAGGTTCCTCAAGTCTTGAATGAGAGATGAAGACCATAGAAGAAGCTAGAGCTAAAAGCTATAGAAAGGCTACAGAAACTAACGTAGAGTTTACTTAAAACTAACTATTAAGAACTAACAATGACGAACTAACAACTAAACAAGCTGAACTTCCCCAACATGGTGGGTTGCCCCTATTATAGGGCCTGATCTTTAGTGCCCTCCTTCCATGTCCAAAGTTAACTTCCTCACCCACAAAAATGTTAGGGTACACTTTCTCTATGGGCTGGCATGTTCATGTGTATTAAGACATATTCGTAACTATTAGAGACCATTAGCTCATCCTCACCTCTGTTGTTTCTGTCCTGTTTTGGTTATTTCTATGTTCTTTGTGATGTACCTGTTAACTCTGAAAAAGTCCATGAACTTGGGTGGCCTTAACCACCAACTTGCTTTGACTTGCCCACTTATCTATGTGAAAGGTCACACACATATATACTGTATGCTTTAGCTCGTCACCACCTATCTAAGATAAAGGTCTCGATCATATGTATGTTAACTTGCTTTAGCTTAACATACAGGATGTTGCCTGTAGGTTCCTTGAGTTACAGTTAAAGTACTCTAATACAAACGGATAACCCTATTATAAAACCAATAGCAACCCTATAATGTGGCAAATGATCAACTCATAAAAAAAGACATATATGCAAGCAAGCAGGCTAGCTCTATAGGCTACAGAGCAACCTTTTGCCTTCTCTGTTGTCTCTTTGCCTCCATATTAGACAGAAATTCCAAAGGCTGGTGGCAAAAGAATAACAATAGAAGTTAGTTGACTTAGCTTGCTTCTCTCTGAAATGTCATAACTCTAGAGAATAGGATAGTGCCTCCCCAGAAGAACCAGTTTGTCTGGGGAGAGGTCAGTGGATGTATTTGGGATCTTTGGCCACTTTTAGCAGCTCAAGCTGACGGGAGCTCATATAGCCTTAAGATGCAGGGAAAATGCTGCTTGCCTGACTTCCTGAGCCCAGATGGTCCCCCAAGGACTCCCAAGGGAATGGTGAACTAATGAGGGGCATTGCAGTTAGGGTGTTTGTTGTTTTCTAAATGATCCATACTCTCTTGTGCTTTGTTAAGTAAAATAGCAAGAATGTGTTAAATGCTGAGCAAAGTCTCTCCGTGTTATATTCCTCACAACTGCCATGTGCCTCCGGAGAGAGGGAACTGTAAATGAGAAGACTCACATCTTGGAGTGGAGTTCTGAGAGAGGATGTTTTTAAGTAGGGGGGAGTCTGAAGGTTCAGCAATGAGCCCAGGGGCTAGGCAGCTGGACAGCGGGTTCCAGCTCCCAGAAGGGAGTGTTAGATGCTGGATTGCACTCTGAGGGTGTGCCTTGGGATCCCAAGATTGGGGTAGTGGCTGGGCTTCATTCAGGCTCCAGAAGCTTAATACACCCTGGGGACCTAGGGGCTGAGTCCTTCACAGCAATCTGCTGGGTGGCCTGGAGGGGGTGCCGTATCAGATCTGTGACAGTGGCCTACAGACTATGTACTGTTAGGTGGCTTCCCATTTCACTTGCCTGCTTTTGTGTGGGTTTGTGTCTGTAGCAATTCTAAATGCTTCACAGTGAAGATTTTGTGTGTGTTAATTTTCTAATTACTTCAGTACTTAATTGGGCGTTCTGCAAGGGGACCTGTGGTGGTAGAAGTATCAAGAGTCCATCAGCAGCTGCACATGTATCCATAGCAGGTACAAGATAAAATATGATAGAAAAATGTAGCCTTGTATTGAAAAAGGGTTTGTGTGCCTAGCCCCCATACATTAAGTTTCTGGGCGCTCTACTCCCATCCATCAGCAATGTGCATAGGGCATAAACTTTCAGTCATAACAATAAATAATGGCTGACCCAACATTTCTTTTTTTTTAATGAGCTATTGCACAAGACCTGCGCAGGACCCACCTCATTACCAAGTTTTGTGGAGGTAGATGATGGCTTTTTTAAAAAGAAATATTCATCAACAATGAAAAGTAGGTTTTTCAGCCAGAGGCCTCAAAGGTTGCCCATTAAAAATGTATAAAAAATCTGACAAAAACTACACAGACAATTCAAAGGGTCTCAAATCTAACCCTGTGAGAAATTTCTTTTAGCAAAAAAACTGGAGCGCATTGCTCATTTTACGTCCATTTTTAGAACACAGTCCTAACTATGAAGCTACTACCAGGCTTCCTTCATGTAATACATGACCCAGAAAGCAAGCCAGCTTGACTTTCAGAATCCAAGCAGTTTTCAGGGCTGGTGGTCAGAACAAACAAACAAGCTTCTTTTTACTTGTAAATCCAGCATGTTTGCTCTGGAGCTCGTTGCGGCACAATAAACCTGGAACCCCATGATGCCATTTTTACAGAGTCACTTCTCGGAGTAGAACCGCATTTTAAAACTGTACTTAAACAGAATGAAACAGTTTTGGACAAAGGCAAAAGAACAGGAGACAAAAAATATGGCAACAAATCTGAAGGCTCGGAAATTGAATCAAAACTGTAGTACTAGGAAATGGAACCTGGCCTCCTCCGTTTCAGTTTAAAACCATCCTTTTATTTGTAAGCAAAGCAAAGAATACGGAATGACTGAGAGATAGTAGCCATGGAACTCCACTATGCTATTTTAACAGCCCTTCTTGCCTACCATAGGGTGCAAATCCTCACTGAGAGGCCATAGGAGCCCTGCTCCCCATGTTCCAGTGGAAGTTCTCCAGAGAGAGACCATGGGAGGCCTGCTTCATGACCCTAACAACTGAGCTTCTCAAAGAGATATTGCTGGGGCCTGGTGGCTGGGTGTGTTTAGTTTGGAAAAAGAAGATTAAGGGGGAGACATGATAGCCATCTACAAATATTTGAAAGGCTGCCATAAAAAAGATGGATAAAAATTGTTCTCTCTTGCCACAGAGGCCAGGACAAGAGGCAATGGCTTCAAACTACGGCCTAGCAGATTTAGATTAAATCTCAGGAAAAACGTCCTATCTGTAAGAACAGTAGGACAATGGAACAAACTGCCTAGAGAAGTCTTGGAAGCTCCTTCACTGGGGGTTTTCAAAAGGAGGCTGGGTAGCCATCTGTCTTGGATGGCTTAGACACAACAAATCCTTCATCTTGGCAGGAGGTTAGACTAGATGACCCTTGTGGTCCCTTCTAACCCTATGGTTCTATGATTCCCCACCCTCCTACCCACACATGGTTTATTGGTGGGGGCAGACCACACTGGCAATTTCTCTTATAAATCTTCCCATTTTTGTCACTACAGCTAACCTACCCCTTTCTCCTTTTGGTACTCTTTCCAATCAGGGGCATGCACAAGGGTGGGGGGCGGCAAGCAGAGGCACCCCCTCCCCAGTAATTGACAGCAGCCCTGGGGCCCTGGCGGGGAGAACAAGTTCCTTTGGCCCTAGGGTTCCAGTGTTGAGAGTGAGGTGCTCCAGCCCTGGGGCCACAGCGGGAAGAACTGAGCTCCTGTGGCCCGGGGCCACAGTGGGGGCACAGAACGTGTCCCCCAAAGGAGTGGAATTTAAATTTGTTTGCACCCCCCTGCTTCCAACCCATATTCCTGCACCAGACAAGAATACTCATTCTGACCAAGAATATTCTGGGTAAAATTTTTAAAGACCCTCAACTTGGCCTCTCATTTTTGCACTTACAAGCTTTGCTGAGAGCAAAATTGCCTGCACAGTTAATTGCAAGTGTAGATGATACCAGATAAAATTGTCACAAATACTTGGAAGTATCTTGAAAAGCGCTGCAGAAAGGTGTAGGGTGCAGCTGGAGATGTGGATTCAGCTCCAGGCTCCCCACCGACTTCCTGTTTGACCTTGAGCAAGTCACTTAGCCTATCTCAGCGTGTTGACACTGCAGCTGAGACTGAGCCTCCTAGACCAGGTAGACAGATTTGCGGTGGGTGAGGGCTCATGCTCGCATGCCAGAAATAGCAGTGTGGATGTTGTGGCAATGACAGAGGCTTAGGCTAGCCACCTGAGCTCAGACCCAAGGGCCAGGTTGAGCTTGAGCTGGTTGGCTAACCTGAGCCTCCGCTGATACTGCAATGTCCACACAGCTATTTTTAGAGCATTAGCATGAGCCCGGCTAACACAAGTCTGTGTACCCAGGCTGGGAGGTTTGCTCCTAGCTGCAGTGTAGACCAGAAGTCCCCAAACTGTGGGCCGTGCCCACCTAGGGGGGTGCAGAGAAACTTTAGGGGGGCACAGCTGGTGTTGTGGTGGAGAGGGAGCACCACCCAGTCTCGTTCCTGGCCCCAGCCTTAGCTGCTGGCCCCAGCTGCTGGCCCTGCGCCTGTGGCCCTTCTCCCGGCCCCGCACCTAGGACCCCAGCTGCCGGCCCCGTGTCCAGGGCTCTGCGCCCAGAGCCCTACTGCTAGTCCTGCGCCCAAGGCTCTGCCCCCGGCCCCGACTGCCACCCCCATCCATGCCTGTGGCCCGGGCTGCTGGCCTTGGCCCCTGGCCAAGGCTCCACTCCTGGTCCTGCCTTCAGCTGTGGCCCCAGCCTTGCCCCCCTTACCCATGTCTGCCTCCCGGAGCCGCAGCCCTGCTCCTGGCCCTGGCTTCAGGGGTAAAGAGGGGTGTGAGGTAAAAAGTTTGGGGACCACTGGTGTAGACATACCCTCTGAGCTCTGTTTCCTGTCTGTCTGATGAGGATAATAGCACTTCCCTTCCTCACTGGAATGCTGTGAGGTCAATACATTAAACACTGTGAGGTGCTCAGATTCTACAACAAGGGGGTTGAATAAGTACTTAAGACAGAAACGTCTTAGGAACCCCATTGAAAGTTGATGGGACTTATGTTCCTAATTCATGGGGGCTTTTGAACCTCTTATCTAGAATCTATGTAGGTATTTTTTCCATTTATAAAATCCAGAAAGTGCTCATTCGAAAAGGTAGGCACAGTCAGGTCAATGTCTAATGCTACAACTGATTGTGGGCAGGGCAGGTCCTTTTAAAACATTGGCCTACAATAGCTGAACATTTCCACGAATCATGGAATAGTGATAGGCTGGTGGCATCATGCTATTATTATAAGTGCCCTACAAATAACTTTTTTGAAATATGGAAAACCTTTCATATAGAAATAGTATATTGCGAAAGACAACAAATACAACATGCAAAAGTGCACTGTGCTACAAGAAGACTTCCATCTGGTGCTAGTCTGTCAGAGTTCTGCTTTTATGCTGTGAGGCAGTCACCAAAAGCCCGTGTGAAATTATATCTTTTTATGGTCTGACTGCATATTTATGATTCTTATTGTGTGCATGTGCTCATGCTGTAAACTTCACTGCAAATGTTTTGCCCGCGCAGTCTCAGAATGACTATAAATCGCAACTCTGCAAAGGTTAAAGATACATATCTAGTCCAGATTTACAAAGAAACTGGGTACAAAGTTTATTCATTTGGGTTTCTATCAAAGACTAGAAGCTGATTCTCTGCTTTTATGATGTCACTTGCAGTTCTTTACATCTTTCACAGTTCTTACTAAAAGCAAAATTTACACTTGATGCCCCTTTATTCTAATAGATTATTTGAACATCTTAGCTGTTTGTCCTACTACAGTACCTGCTGCAATAATTTGGACTGATTGCAAAGTTACCTTTTTCTAATATGCTGTCACTTTAACCCATAAAATAATTATTTTATTTCTAAATTGTCCAGTCATCAGTGCTGCAGACATATATCGCTCGTTATTTTTCAGTGATCATTTTGGACTCTTTCCATGAGTAAAGAATATGGCGGGAGGAGGGAAATAAGCCAATCTATATTTCACCTACTGAAAAACTACTCTAAAAAAAGAGCATGAAAAGGAAGTGAAAAGTTGTCCTTACCTGCTCCAGTGCGTATGGCGTAGCATGAAAAGCCCATAAATGACAGATTGGCTGTTAGAAAACATCTTATGTTGGTTACTCCTCAGAGCACAGGGCTCAGGAAATGACCACATATTTCTGCAACGGTTAGTTGTTTCCTCACTTTGCAAGTTGACTGTTTTGATACACCCCTCACGTTTTTTTTAAGTTCAGAAAATCTTTCTTCGTCTCCCAGTAAATCTGTTTGGTGTCTGATGGCTGTGCTCTCCCGCTGACTAGTTTCACAGTGAGAATGTGAAGCTTGCAAGAGAAATGGTGAGCCTGACAACATTTCCACGTAGTAAAAGGAAATGGAGCTTCTAAGATGTTTTCTGCCCTAGCGTAGCAAGTGCACAAACCGTAGAGGGAAAATAGTAGAGTAAAATTTTCAGAGGCACCTAAGTGACTTAGGCTTCTAAATCTCATTTTCAAAAGAGACTAGGGTACTTAGGAGCCAAAATCCCATCCTAAGTGCCTAAATTCCTTTTGAAAATGAGATTTAGGCTCCTAAATCAGTTATGTTGCAATGCTGAGCACAGGCATGCCCAAATACCTTTAAAAATCTGGGCCTTGGTCTAGAAGCAAACTGCCGTCATAGGGATATTTTCAAGTGGTCACTATACATTTCCAGTACTGTTTTGTTCAATTTCTAGTTAGTCCACCTCCTCTATAGAATCAATACTTGCTTGGTGCTTTGGTGCTTACTGAAGACAGATTTCATTGTAATAAGTATTTGAAGTTGCATTAATTGTACATTTAAGTTTTATTGCAGCAAGTGTATGCTTAGAATCCATTACATTCCTACTTTCTTTGGAGTAAATTGCTATTATCTGGAAGCTTCAGATCGCAATTTTTAATAACCTTAGAGTTCGGCCAATGCCACTAGTTGGTGACTCAGCTGGTGCTGTGTGAATAACTGATTTTCGGTTCATAGGCAGTTCTGAAAATTCAAAAATAACATTAGTTTCAAGTCAACCCCAAACCAAATTTTTTTTAGAAATTTTCAGTGAATTGAAAAATCAGAAAAAGAATAATTTTGGGTCCAACAAAACATTTTGTTTTGATTTGAGGCATTTTTAACTGTTTTTAAAGTAAAAGCAGAGAAAATTTGGAAATGAAACCTAACTTTACAAAATTGAGCAGGAGGTACCTTTCCTTGTTTACCCAATAGCCCAGTGGTTAGCCCACTCAGCTAGGCTGTAGAAGATCCAGGTTCAAATCCTTACTCTGGAGCAACAAATTGAAACCAGGTCTCCCAAATCCTAATCCTTCTCCCTCACAGGCTATTGTGTGGTGGTGATGGGTCTGCTTAATCTCTCCTATTGAAGCTGCTCCACTTTGTCTGAAATCCTTCAATGTTTATTGGGCCAGAGAGAAAGACAGTTACTCTATAGGCTATGGGGGTCAGGGCATCCTCCTGCGAGGTGGGACCCCAGATTCCAATCCCTGCTCCAATGAATATTTAGTTATTTATACCAAGTAGAACAGCTTCAACAGAAAAGGTCAAGAGCTTGTCCTATGCTACAATTACCCAATAGCCTGCTGGTTAGAGCATTTACCTGGTATATGGAAGATCTCAGTGCAAGTCCCTGCTCCAGAGGAGGGATTCAAATGTGGGTCTCCCACAGCTGAGATGAGTGTCCTCACTATTGGATATAAGGGGACCACCTCCTTCTTGTCCATTTGTGAACCTAACCTGGCATTTTCAAATATATATATATTTTTACCAAAACAATTCATGAAAATCAACACAAATTTGTGAAATGTTTTGGTCGACTCAAATCTGCATTTTTAGTGAAAAAAAGTTTTGGATGAAAAATTTCACCCAGCTCTAGACTCAACTCCCTCATTTGGGGCTTTCCACAAAGAACACTGAAATCAGGAGAAAGACTCCCCTGACTTCAATGAGCTTTGGAGCAAGGCCTTGCTGTTGCAAGCTTTGGTCCTGGTCCTGGGAGAGGCCAAGTATTTCCATCATGGTGTTAAGTGCCCTCAGTGCCCACTGTGCTGTAGGTCATTGGCATCTCCCAGGATCAGGCCCTGTGACTTTATAAACAAGACAACAAATTCCCTTTGTTATCTGTTTGGTTGGATTTTAACATAGAAAAGCATAATTAAAGGCCAGCGGTAAAATCCTGACCCGACTGAAGTGAATAGGAGTTTTGCCATTGACTTCAGTGGGGCCAAAGCTTCACCCCTGGGATACATTTCCAAGAATAAACAAACAAAAAAACAAATGCACCAAGGGCTAAATCCAGCAAGGCACTCTGGCCTCCATCCACAAAAACACGTAGGCATGTGCTTAACTGTACACATGCCCAATCCTATTGTCTTCAGTAAAATCACTAGGAATACCCATAGGATTAAAGTTAAGCTCATGCTTAGCTAGATGGAGCTCAGCGCGCTCAGCATCTTGCAGGATCAAACCCTAAGTCAGTTATTTTTATCCTCTGTTCTTAACTGGCCACAAGGTACATTGTTTCACATGCAGAAATCTTAAGGGAGCTTTGCATACAACAGGATGGCTGTATATGGCCTCAAGTGTTTCTCTCTCCTTGGCTGCTCTCACTTTTGCACACAAAAACTGAATCAACTGTCACTTGCCCGACTGGCTTTTTATGCTGAGTTGAAAGGTAAAGAGAAGTGACTGACTCAATATTGCCAGCTGCAAGAGTTCAAAAATCATAAGATTAGCTTAAAAATCATGAGATTTGTATTAAAATATACATTGGGGTTCTTTTTCTTTTCCATCTGGTTTCTGAGCCTTTAGTGTGCATTCACTGCATGTTTTCAAGCTTTTTTCTACAACCCTGAGGGCTAGATAATCATGTATTTATCTGTCTTCTGAAGCTGGGTCTTTAAGAAAACACCAAATATTACAAGACTTGTGGTAAAACTGCGGGAGTTCGGAACACTGTTAATAGCGCCCAGGGAATCAGTTGGTGGCATTCATTCTACAGAATGCAAATCTTTGGGTGAATCCATCAGCGCTGCTCTTGTGTAGAAATATTATTTAGGAGTGCTATTGATTTTCACGCTAAAGCTTTGATTTTCTCTAAAGCCCTTCAGCATGGGTGAAATCTTGGCTCTATGGTAGTCAATAGCTAAACTCCCACTGACTCTAGTGAGTCTTGCTGTGGACTCAGATTGAAAGAAGCAGCCAGTTAGTGCTTTTTAAGAATTAATTTGCAATTACAAATGTCACACCTTCCTAGGAAACTTGGGCTGGATAGTGTATTACACTAATACCCTTTTACACTGCTCTGGCAATGGAAATGGCCTTAAAATGAACAGAAAAGGCTCCCCTCATTCTACCCCTTGTGCATAGGGCTTCCCTGGATAGCGTAGAGCTACTGCAGTGGGGTCTGCACCCGCCCAGTTCCTGCTGGCTCCCTGTATAGCAGGTGGAATAGATGTGTGACCAGAGTGCACTTTATTATCACTATTCTTTGCTTCTCACTGTCCAAGGGAAACAGAGTATGGAGGCTGCTCTAACTTATAGGACCAGCAGACCCCCGCATGGCCCCAAAAATGTAGGGACCACCCCTTTCCCCCACCCCATTGCATTATCCAAGAATGGAGAAACTGAAAATCGGGCCTTTGCCTTAAAGGTCTACACTAAAGATACAATGCTTGCATGGCGTTAGCCCTGGTTCTGAGGGTGACCCTCCTGGTAAGATGACCTCTCTGCAGGCTGTTCATGAGGTTATTGAATCTACATTCCTTAATTATAATTTGCACTAGGCTGACTGGTCAAATACGCACTGGTGTAGTGTGGAGAGGTCAGTTTTAAGACCTGCTTATTTAAGAAGGAGCAAATGTAGCCCCCTTGTCTGCTGCTGTGGAGGACCCCCTGGCAATGAACTATTACAGTTTGACTGTGCAAGGGGAAAGCTGAGTATGTGGCCATGCAGAGGGCATACAGTCCCTGCCCATCTTGGATCCCAGTTCAAGTATGGCTCCTGCATGGCCATGGATGCAGTCAGGACCAGGGCAGTCAAACAGAGGGTGGATGTTGCTCCATGGAGCCTTCTGCTCTTCTTTCTCTCACCATGTGTAGGCTGTGAAGGGAAACCCTGAGTGACTTCAACCATTGTGCTGAAGTATCCTCCTAGGAGCAGCTCTACAGCTACTTTGCAGGCCTGAGTGGAGAAATTTCTTCCCGTTATTTCCCCTGTGCAGCTATCCCAGCATGCATTCCAGCTAAGCAGGGAGCTGGGCTAAGGAGCTGGCCCTCGATCACTATTAATCCTCCAAAGATTTTACTGTGCACATTTAAGATACTGTTATAATGAGACACTTTCCTTACTGTTACACATTTTGGTAAACTCACAGTTCTCATTGATTTAGACTGACCAAGTTGGTTGATTAGCTCCCTTTACTTTAAATGTTGCTATACCAGAATAAGTGGGGTAGTCCTGAAGAACAGCTGTACACTCCCAAAATGATTCCAGGTCTGATAATTGCCTTGATTCATAGATCCATAGATTCTAAGGCCAGAAGGGACCATTGTGGTCATGTAGCCTGACCTTCTGTATAACACAGGCCATAGAATTTCCTTGAAATAATTCCTAGCACAGGTCTTTTACAAAAACATCCCATCTTGATTTAAAAATTTGCAGTGATGGAGAATCCACCACAACTCTTGGCAAATTGCAGGGATGCAAAAGTGGGGGAAGAGGGAGATATGGAAGGCCAAGGGTCAGCCTCCTTTACCCCTCGCTCATAGATGTCAGGGGCAGCAGCTGCAAGAGGTGATCCCTCAGCATGTCTGAGCCTGGCAGCCTGCAAGGAGTGGGCCTAGCTACTGGGGTGTGGGGTAGACCTCCAGGGCTCCAAGTTCAACTGCAGACACTGCAGAGCCTGCCAATCTCCACCCCACTCAGACAACCAGGGTCTGAGTCACCCAGCTCCTGGAATCATGGCCCCAGTGAGTCCCCTCCCCGGGAGTACCCTTAGCTTTAAGGGGCAAGGAGAGCTGGCCTAGTCCCTGCTCAGCCTCCCACAGGGGAGGGGTAGCCCCAGGGCTGTCATTCCTGGAGCTGGGGAAGGCTGAGCGGGGCCCAGGCCGGCTCCCCCTGCCCTGTGCTGCTCAGGAGCTCCTGGGGAGGGGAAGCCCCAGGGCCATGATTCCTTGAGCTGGCCAGCTTGGGTCCTGGTGGGGCTGGAGCTAGCAGGCCATGCAGCAGCTGCAGCTGGGCTCCTGGCTCTTGGGGAGACCCCTTAGGTGCCTACTTCCTGCTCACTGCGGGGCTCAGACATGCCATGAGGCCACCGTTTCCAGTGGTGGCAGAACTGGGGATGGGGAGTACTAATAGTCTGACAATGGTAATATTGTCATGTTTCCGCCACCATGGCCCTGCATGTCATTCCCTGTAAACTGCACATGGGGAGGGGAGAAAGGTGAAAGTGGGACCCCAAAAGACTGGAGCAGCTGCTTCGGCACTTCGGCTTTGACTGGGGAGAAGGTAGGAACATTTGACCTAGGCCTCATCCTTAGTATAATTGTGGTTGCGCTGGTAAATTGTTCCAGTGGTTAATTACCCTCACTGTTAAAAATGTATATCTTATTCCCATTCTGAATTTGTTTAGCTTCGACTTCCAGGCATTGGATCATCTTATACCTTCCTCCGCTAGCTTGAAGAGCCCATTATTAAATATTAGTTCCCCATATAGATAAAGATAGACTGTAATCAAGTCACCCCTTAACTTTCTCTTTGTTAAGATTAAGCTATTTGAGCCGGTCACTATAAGGCATGTTTTTTAATACTTTAATCATTCTCCTGGATCTTCTGTGAATCCTCTCCAGTTTATCAACATCCTTCTTGAATTGTGGGCACCAAAACTAGACACAGTATTCCAGCAGTAGTCACACCAGTGATATATTATAACCTCTCTACTCCAACTTGAGATTCCCCTGTTTGTGCATCCAAGGATTACATTAACCCGTTTGGCCACAGTGTTACATTAGGAGCTCATGTTCAGCTGATTATCCACCACAATCTCAAAATCTTTTCAGAGTCACTGCTTCCCAGGATAGAGTTTCCCATTCTGTAAGAATGGCCTACATTCTTTGCAGATGTATACATTTACATTTAGCTGAATTAAAATGCATATTTTTGCTTGCACCGAGTTTACCACATGATCCAGATCGCGCTGTGTCAGTAACCTGTCATCTTATTTATTTTCCACTTCCGCAATTTTTGTATCATCTGTAAACTTTATCAGTGATGATTTTGTTTGCTTCGAGGTTATTGATAAAAATGTCAAACAGCATAGGGCCAGGAACGTATCCCTGCAGGACCTTACTACAAACACATCTGTTTAATGATGATTCCCCATTTACAGTTTGAGACCTATCAGTTTGCCAGCTTTTAATCCATTTAATAAGTGCTATGCAAATTTTATATCATCCTAGTTTTTTAATCAAAATGTTCTGTGATAGCAAGTCAGGCACCTTACAGAAGTCTAAGTATATATTATATCAGCACTATTATCTTTGTCAGACAAACTTGTAATATCATCAAAAAAAAGTATCAAATTAGTTTGACAGGATCTATTTTCCATAAACCCATGTTGATTGGCATTCATTATATTATTCTCCTTTAATTCTTTATCAGTTGAGTCCCATATCAGCTGCTCCATTATTTTGCCCAGGATTTATGTCAGACTGACAGGCCTTTAATTACCCGATGGGATGGGATGCATTTGGTCTTTGCAGCTACCTGCTAGGGGTCTCCTGTCCTACTATACCTCAACCCAAGAAGCAGCGAGCTGCCAGGAAAAGAGCAGCAAAAGTGGGTCCTCCAAGCTTGCCTAGAGAAAACTACTAAGACCTGGTCCTCCAAGGGCTAGAGGGGCCAGCAACAGCCAATCTAGGCCTTGCTGGCCCTATAAAAGGAGCTGCAGAGGCCTAGTAGGGCAGTTTCTGGCTGGGACCAGAGAATGGTGGTCCTCTCAGGCCAAAGGAGGCTGACAATCAGGAGAGATTATGGCTTGGTGAACTTACCCAGCTGGGATAGCTGAGAGAAGAATTTGAGAATGTTGGCCCTGAGATAGGGGTGGACTTAGAAGGGCCTGGTAGGAAATAGTAGTGAAGGAATGAGGTAAGTAGGGCATGGTAGCGTCCCTGGGTTGGAACCTGGAGTAGCAGGAAGACCTGGGTTCCCCCACCTCCACAAGAAAAGTGGCATAAACCCTGAGAAGGGGATAGGGTTATTTGGGAGTAAGAATAAAGGGCCCAGAGCCAGGACTGAAGACCCTAGTAAGGGCAAATAGACTGCTTATTGATGGGACTCTTTAATACCCGGAAGGGGATCATTCAGTCTTTGTGGATTGGCCAGAGGGTCAAGCCACTGAAGAACTACCAACAACGTGTCAACAACCTACAGGGAATGCCAGGAGCAAGAAAAGGATTGCAGTGCCACACCCAGTCACAAAGAGGTGATCAAGAGGTAAGTATTTCCCTTACACTGGGTCATTCTTTTTACCCTTTTAAAATATTAGCACAGTATTAGCTTTCTTCTGTAACTTCACCAGGGTTTCAAGAAATATTGAAAATCAACATTAATGGTCCAGTGAGCTCCTCAGCCACCTCTTTTAAAACTCTTGCATGCAAGTTATCTGGAACTGCTGATTTAAAAGTATGTAACTTTAGTTGTTTCTCTTTAACATCCTCCTGAGGACTAGTGGAATGGAAAGAGTATATCCTCATATGATATAACTACATCACCTGTTTTTCCCAAATACAGAATAGAAATATTAATTGAACACTTCTGCCTTTTCTGTATTTTTATTGATAATTCTACCATTTTCATCTAGTAATGGACAAGTACCATTGTTAGGATTCTTTTTTCCCCCCAATATACTTTAAAATTCCTTTTTATTGTCCTCAACTCTGCTGGCCATAGATTGTGTCCCTTTGCTTCCCTTATCAGTTTTCTACAAGTCCTAGTTTCTGATTTATATTTATTATTGTCAACTCACCTTTTGTTCCATTTATTATATTTTAATTTTTATAGCTGCTTTCCCTTCCCTTCTAAGCCTGGTTGTTGTTTTTTAAAAAACCAATATACCCTTCTTTATTTATTGTGCGATTGTGACTTTTTGAGCATCTAGTGAAGTGTTCTGAAACAATTCCCAATTATCATTCACACTTTTTCTGATTAAATTCTTCCTCCCAGAAAATTTGGCACATAACTATTTTCAGTTTTGTGAAATTGGCCCCTTTAAAGCACTGTATAACATTCATTTTTAGTTCTGTGCCGAGTTCCTCTTTAAGTGTCAAGAGAAGGTGTAATATAGTGTTGGATGCCATCTATAATGTTTAGAAATTCCACGGATGTTTTAGTTCTGGGAGCATGAGACCTCCAGCATATGTCACTCAAACTGAAGTCCCCCATGATCACATACCTTTTTTCCCTACATATCACAAGTAGATGCTTAAGGAACTGGTCATCCTGTTCCCTAGTGTGATTTGGTTGTCTGTAGCAGATATCAAGTAATACCCCATGTCAAGGTTCCTTCCCCAATCTGAACTCTAGGGTACATATGTGGGGACCTGCATGAAAGACCCCCTAAGCTTATTCTTACCAACTTAGGTTAAAACTTCCCCAAGGTACAAACTTTTACCTTTTGTCCTTGGACCTTATGCTGCCACCACCAAGCGTGTTAAACAAAGAACAGGGAAAGAGACCACTTGGAGACGTCTTCCCCCCAAAATATCCCCCCAAGCACTACACCCCCTTTCCTGGGAAGGCTTGATAAAAATCCTCACCAATTTGCATAGGTGAACACAGACCCAACCCTTGAATCTTAAGAACAATGAAAAAGGAATCAGGTTCTTAAAAGAGAATTTTAATTAAAGAAAAAGTAAAAGAATATCCTCTGTAAAATCAGGAAGGGAAATACCTTACAGAGTAGTCAGATTCAAAACATAGAGAATCCCCCTAGGCAAAACCTTAAATTACAAAAAGACACAAAAACAGGAATATACATTCCATTCAGCACAACTTATTTTATCAGCTCTTTAAACAAAACAGAATCTAATGCATATCTAACTAGATTGCTTACTGACTCTTTACAGGAGTTCTGAAGAGTATTCCTGCTCTGGTCCTGGCAAAAGCATCACACAGACAGACAGAACCTTTGTTCCCCCCCCTCCCCCGCACACACACAGCTTGGAAAGTAACTTGTCTCCTCATTGGTCATTTTGGGCAGGTGCCAGCGAGGTTATCCTAGCTTCTTAACCCTTTACAGGTGAAAGAGTTTTGCCTCTGGCCTGGAGGGATTTTATAGTTCTGTATACAGAAAGGTGGTTACCCTTCCCTTTATATTTATGACACCACATCTTGTGCTTTCTCTGTTAGGGCATCGATCCATAAGCATTCAAGACCATTTTCTTCGAAGTTATCAGTGACTTTGAAACAGGTAATGCCATTTTTGACACAGAGTTCCCTCCCCTCTTGCACACTCAGTCCTTCCTAAATAGGTTATAACCAACGATTTTAACATTCCAATCATGTGAATAATCTCACCAGGTTTCAGTAATACCAACTAGATCAAATTTATGTTAATAAATGAACAATTCCAATTCCTCCTGTTTGTTACCCAAGCTTCTACCATTGGTGTAGAGGCAATTAAAGAATTTCTCCTCTTCAGGTCCTTTGCTCCCTTGATTAATTTTGTTCCCAACATCTTGATTCTGTGCTAAATAAGCCCTCATGTCTTCCCTCTTTTACCCTCCCCTTTTCTTATTAGGCTGACTAGAGTAGTCAGCTGGGTATTAAACTATCCCTGAGGAGATTGGTTCCCCTTCTGCTGAGGTGGAGATCATCCAAACTATACAGCCCTCTCTCCCTATAGAAATTGGACAACTGTTCCATGAAACCAACCCCCTCCACCCTATATCGCTTACCTAACTAGCAGTTCACTTTCATAATCTTCTGCCTTCTGACCTCCTTCACTCACATGAGAGGATCTTAGAGAAGAGCACTGGTATATTCTTCTTCAGAGTGCTTCCAAGTTCCCTGAAGTAATCTATCTGTGAAATATCCTGGAACACCATGCCATTAGCGGTGATATGAACCAACACCAATGGATCTTCGCTTGTTGAGTTCAGTAGCTATCCAATTTTAGGGTGGCCTCTTCTATTTTTGTTGGGGCTGACCGCAGGTTACCTTGGGCTGTTGTTACAGCATAGTTCGGGGGGAGCTAGTAGTAAACTGGCTTTGACCGGCCGGGCTGGCTTGCAGCCACTCAACTGGATAAACAAGTGAAGAAATAAGCAAGGCCCAAGACTGAAGTGTGGGAATAGAAAACAGTAGTGTTTCCTGCCAGAGCCTGCTTGTGGGTGAATACACCCCACCCCTTAGAAGGATATGATGATAAAAGTGGCTATGAGAGTTGCCATGAGGTGAACAGTCTCACCTGCGGACCTAGGCCTTGTGGGTGCCCAGGTATTCCCCTTGCTGGAGTAGCACCTGCTACGAGCCCTCAAGGACAAGGCTGGAGGATCCAGGACTGTCCTTAGCAGAAGAAGCATAAGCATTGATGCTTGCTTGCTTGGTTAGTTGCTGGAAAGCACGTATTTAGTAACGCATGAAGGCTGGGAAGCTTATTACACTTTCGCAATTAAACCGATTATACTTATGCACCTGGTGTAGCTTCATTGAGTGTATCCGAGTCCCCCTCCCTCCGCCCCCCCTTGGCTTGACAATCTTGAGTCTGGGAAGACAGCACACCAACCCGTTGTCCATCTGTCCCCTGCAGCACTTTCTTTTGATGTTTCTGAGTATTCAGTCCCCAACAAGGATTTCCTGTATTCTTTGGATGGTTGCAGAACATTTTCTGGGCAAGCTTGATTTTTCTTACAGGTTGGGCTGCTCTGCCATCCATGTGTATGTCCCATACATCTTTCTGTTCCTTGGTCCAGCTGGATCTTGAGAGAGATTTTCCACAGTTTTCACTCTGCAGACCTGATATCAATTGGAGAATTCTAGATATGTGGCCCTCTACCTGGTCCTCTTCTCCCTGGTCTGCCTCCAGTCACACAGAATGCCACCAGGGCCTCTTGCCTCCAGGGGCTACAAGCTGCCAAACCTCCCCTCTGATTCGTTGGTGACCAGCTCCTTTCTTCCTTCAATCTGGGATACTGATGTTTACCAAATCTGGCTGCCTAGGAACTCCTCAGCTTCTCTGATTCTAGTAGCATCTATACTTGCCCATCCAATCCAAGAATCTTTTTTTCCAGCACAGCCATCAACCTGCATTTTATGCACAGGAAGTCCTTTCTGGCTTCAGGCAGGAAAGAAAACATAGCATATCCATTGCAGGTCACCACCGCTATTCCATCACTGGCCAATGTAGAATTGCACTTAGAACATAATCTGGAAGAAAAGCGTTTCACACACATTCTCTAAACTCCCTCTGAAACTCTCTTGTTAGCTGCCTCTGTTTGGGTTTGTCTAGCAAGTGATTTTTTTTATAGCAAGTCTTCCTTCTCAGCTCAGCTCAGCTCTACCTCTCACCTCAGACCTCAAATAGTGGGCTGATCAAAGTTCCAAGGGTCAGTACCACATAACCCTTACTGAGCCATCAACACACAAACTTGTCTCAGGTACTTACTCAGGGGCCCAAGACTCAACTATTCAGCCCATAGAGAAACAAACAAACATAATCCACAGATGGACCAAATGCACCACTGACCAAGTCCAAGCACAGAATCTTTCAATTGTGTGTAGAACTATAAAGACGATGTTAGCAAGCTATTTCCTAGACTAGGTTAAGTCCCTTGATACCCTGGTAGTCTTACTGGCTGGAATGGTGAACTCAGGGGGCAAGGCAGAAGCAGCACTAAGGCTCTAGCTTGTGCAGAAAGCAGTGGCCCATCTCCTCAAGTGAGTCAAGCTTCTAGGACAGCATCACACCTGTGTTCCTCTCTATCCACTGGCTCTCAGTGTGCTTCAGATGGCCAATTCAAAGCCTTGGTGCTGATTTTCAAAGTCCTCAGTAGATGAGGACCCAGCTACATCAGATACCAGAGGTTAAATCTTGGCTTCACTGAAGTCAATGGAAGAACTCCCATCAACTTCAGTGGCTTCATCCCAGGTTGCCACCTGCCAAGATAGCTGTGCACCTTTGGGACAAAGCTGCTAACAAAGCTGAGAATAGAGCACATGAGAGCTGGAGATAAGGTATTCTCAGTTGGAGAGGTTGATTTGTAGAAAGAGGTACCAGAGGAAATTAGACTGATTAAAAGTCTCACCAATTTTAGAGTGTGTGCAAGGCCAGTCTAGTTGATAAAGGCTTCCCACAATACCCTAAGTGTAAACAGCAAAACAAAAAATCCACCATCAAAAAAACAAATTGGAAAAGGACACCTACCCAAATCCTCAAACAACCCAAAAATCTTATAGTAGTTCCTAGAATCATGGAAAAATGAAGAACAGAACTCTTGACAAAGTTCACGTTGCATTCAGAGCCAATTTACATTGGCAGCACTTAAATACTACAGTGAGGGATGCTATAGAGAAACCTAAGATGGGTGTCTTCCAATGGTTCTGAAGATTTGCCAGCAGTCATAGAGCTCTGTTTATCAAATCATTACTTTAGCACCAAATTCTGATGTCCTTACTTAAGAGGACTAGCTTCTAATTCCATGAGTGGTCCCATGGACATCACAGAGTAAGGTGCTCATCAAGATGAGGAAGGATATCAGAATCTGGCCCTCAGAATACATTTTCAATTGTTACATTATGTTCTTCAGGCAAATGTCTAGTTAATTAATCTGTTGTATTTTAATCAAAGAAAAAGTGTGGAAATCAGATTAGGGACATATAAGCATCCCAAAATTCAGTTATCTGAACTTTTTTTAGAGCTTCATCCCTGCCCAATTCTCCCCCTGCCCCCTCCATTCTTTCACTCAGACCCCCTTGAACAGGCCCAATCATCTCTGGGGGGTTTCACCTTCCTTTATAGCAGTGGTTCTCAAACTTTTGTACTGGTGACACCTTTCACATAGCAAGCTTCTGAGTGCGACCCTCCTTAAATATATAAAAATGTGTTTTTAATTTATAACACCATTATAAATGCTGGAGGCAAAGTGTGGTTTGGAGTGAAGGGTGACAGCTCGCGAGCCCCCATGTAATAACCTGGTGACCCCATGAGGGGTCCTGACCCCCCAGTTTGAGAACCCCTGCTCTACAGCATGGGGCACGGGTCACTTGCAGATTTAAACTAGTGTAAATGGTGAATTCTCTGTAACTGGAAGTCTTTAAACTGTGATTTGAGGACTTCAGTAACTCAGCCAGAAGTTAGGGGTCTATTACAGGAGTGGGTGGGCGAGGTTCTGTGGCCTGCAATGTGAAGGCCATCAGACTAGATGATCATGATGGTCCCTTCTGACCTTAAAGTCTCAGAGTTTATTTACTTTGACTTCTATTGGATGAAAAGGAGCCTTCTCACTCCTCTCCCCACCAAGTTTTTTTCCAAGGTAGCCACCAGACCCATTTTCCCCTTGTAGTTCTTTAGAGGATGAATCCTGTTACTCCCCCAAACCTACTCTCCCAAGAGCTTCTGGGGGGGGGGGGGCAGGAGGCCTGCCTGACCTATATTTTGTCTGCAGCAAAAGCTGACGCATTTCTCTTAGTCTGACTGCTCCTGCACATGGACCTTTCTGGCCTTTTGGGTCTGAGAGGTGAGTGGGAATATTTTCATGCTGTATTGCACTCTAGGCTAGGCACCTCAAACTCAGGCTGTGTCAAAAAGTTCATGTGCAGCAACAGGGTGATCAACATACACCCCACCCCACTCAGAAGATGCAAAGAAAGAGGATTTGGAAAAGAACAATGTCTTCAGGAGAGTGAGATAGGAGACTGGATTCCCCAGAGAGCCACAGGAGCGAAAGGGAGAGGGTCAACTCACTGCCAGTTCCAGAGCAGGTGTGGGGACCCTCAGGACAATTAAGCTGAATTAACAGAAAACGTGAATTTAAAACACGCTAAGCCTCCATGTGGATGCTCCCAGTCACATTTTAAAGTAAAGGAATCTAAGGCTACTTTACTTCTGAATTACAGCCTCCTCACAGGGGATTCATGCACTTTAACTAGTGCACTTTAAACTCACATCTTCAGCTGATTCTGCTTAACTTTCCTGAGTGTTCCCATCTAGACATGTCCCCAGATGACAAAGAGAGGGAAGGGCAAAGAGCACTTTACTTCCCTATCTCAGAAAAACTCAAGGTAGGTGGAGGAGCCTGGATTTTTGGGGTGTGTGTGTGAGGATGGGGGCAGGGCATTCTGTATGCAGGGAATGGGGAGTCCAGGGTCTGTGGGCAGGTCCAGGGCCGTCCTTAGGCATACGCAGCATACGTGGCTGGGTAGGGCACCCGAAAATTTGGGGCACCCCTGGGTGTTGTGGTTCAAATACAAGACAGAACAAGGCTTTAAGCAAGCAAGCAGGCTGGTCTGCTGACGGGCTGGTCTGTCTGTCAGCTTTCCACCCTCTCTTTTATTTCTCTCCCTCCTCCTGCGCATTACATACTCCAACAGATAAAAGGAATACACTGGCTTTGTTTAATATTCTTATTTACCAATTTCTATCTACCGCATTCCTTGCTCTCGGGCCTTGAGCCCAGTCCTGGGAGGCTTCCCACGGTTCATGTCATCTGGACGAGATTCCAAGGTTCATGCCCTTGAGAGGAGCCGTGTGTGCACTGCTCCTACACAACATTCCGGGTGTGCCCTGAATGTTGCCAAGTGCATGAACCCCGTATGAATCCTACATCCCCTCCTTTTTTGTTTATTTGTGCTCGGCCATCTCATGGTATCCATCAATTTGCTTTTGCAAGCCATTAACTCCCGGACAGACAAGGTAACTCGTGGAGCCTGCCAGGACGGGTCTCGACAAAGCCTTAACAAAAAGGAAATACATTGCACACAGCAACAGCAAAAAATAAGCCCAAGAAGGTAAAGTGTAATTGGCCGGGCCCCAATTAGCCATGCTAGAATACTGGGAAGAGAGGTTCGTGTAAGCAGCGAACATCGTCTCATTCCCTATTTCCTCAGGGTGATGACATACTGGAATAAGGCACGTCCCTAACAATTCTTCAGCTGCTACAAAATCAAATAAACAAAAGTGGGTAACATTTGCTACTGAAGCCAATCTTTCCCATAGGTTATATGTCATTCGGGCCCGTAACGGAGGAGGCGCTCCCGAGTCAACCCCTACAGGAAATAGCAGGCACATAAGGCACACAATCAATACAGAATTAGCAGTGATTTGGGTGAGAATGGCCACAAACTGAGTCTCAGGAGTCTCTGGCTGTTGGTTTGCTGCCAGTCTTCGTTGAGCCGCGGCGACCAATGCTTTCACTGCTCCCCATGTCACGGGCTGGCTTGGGACGCTACGTCTCCTCCGTCTCCGTCCCGCCATTGTCGACCCGGGAGGCACCGCGTTCTCCTCCAAGGTCAGCTGAAACTCTGGTATGGGGTTCGACAGCCCCTGGTGCCACGCCATGCTGTTTCAGTGCCGGTTGCACACACCAGGCCGGAACCCACAACGGTCCTGCAGGGAGAGACACAGCAGCATATCCCCGACCCTAAGTAATTAAAGGTACTGGGCCCAACCATTGCGGATCGGGCAGCTGACGGTAATAGACACGCGGTCTTTCCAGTACCTCGGACTTACGAAAATGCCAATCCGCGGGGGTCTGCTGATCTGTATTCAATGTTAAATTATTTAAAGTAAACAAAAGGACATGCAAATGTTGCTGAATGTCTCCTAAGTTTTGGAGACGCAGCTCCCCTTGTTTTAATTGTTTGTCAAGCAAGGTTTTCAGTGTGCGATTTGCATGTTCAACAATAGCTTGGCCTGTGGAATTATAAGGGATCCCGTGTTTGAGACAGACGTCCCATTGGGCACAAAAGGTGGAGAGGGCTGTGGAGCAATAGGCTGGGGCATTATCCGTTTTTATCTGGCTCGGGCGACCCCTAACAGCAAAACAGGCTAGCAAATGGTGGATAACTTTGGGAGTGGCCTCCCCACGCTGTGGGGTCGCCCAGAGAAATCCAGAATAGGTATCAATGGAGACATGTAAAAACGAATAGGGGTGGAATTGTGGCACGTGAGTGACATCCATTTGCCACAGCTAATTCGCTGCGGTACCTCTGGGGTTAATGGCATAAGAAAAGGTAGGGGCAGCAGCGGCACAGTGGGGGCAGGAACGAACAATAGAACGTGCATGATCAGCAGGAATGTGAAACTGTCGGGCCAAAACAGAGGCAGACTGATGAAAAAAGGAATGGCTTTCGATGGGGTCAGAAAAAAGGGAATTTACCAGACCACGTAATGCGCGATCAGTGCGCGCATTGCCCTCAGTGAGTAGCCCAGGCAGAGGGGTATGACTGCGAATATGAGCAACAAAATAAGGGAAATTACGAGTGGTAATGAGATACTGTAAGGACAAAAACAGGCGAAGAAGGTCCGCATTGACCTGAGGGGTAATGAGGGCAAGGGGTAAATGATCAATTACCTGATAAACATAATGGGTGTCCGCAATTAAATTAAAGGGACAATCAGCAAAAAGTTGAAAGGCCAAAGTAACAGCAGCCAGTTCTGAGCGCTGCGCGGAACACTGAGGCAGCGTAAAATGAGAATGCCAACAAGGGGGGTCACCTAATTGATAGGTGACAACACCGCGATGTGGAGAGCCATCAGTAAAAAGAGTGATAGCTGAAACAATAGGTCGAGAGCGGCTAAGACGATGTACGATGAGTGGCACCTTTTGTGTGATCACCAACCGAGGATCTTTTGGGGGATTAAAAAAAATCTCTCCCACATAATCACAAAGAGCAACCTGCCAGGCCAAGGAGGTGTGGTACAAGGAATCAAATTCACTACGTAATAAGGGGAAAACAATGGCAACTAAATCAGTGCCCGTGAGTTGCACTGCACGGTGGCGGGCTTTACGAACAAGGTCGGAGAGGGCGTCTACATAAGGATAAATGTTCCGAGGAGGAGTGGAAGACAAATATATCCACTCTATAATAGAGACGGCTGTATCTGTATCTGTACGAGGTACAAACAGAGCCGCAGTAGGCGTATGAGGGGTGGCAAGGAGAACCAACCGCAGGGGATGAGCTGCAGTGAGTCTATCCACAAACTGTTGACTCAACACTGCATTGATCTGTCGAATGCAGGCAATGTGCTCCTCAGTAATGGCAATAACTGCGCCGGTGCCTGAGCTCCACGTAGGAGCTCAAACAACGGCTGCAGCATCGATGTGGGGAGACGGAAGTAGGGTCGAATCCAATTTAAATGACCCAAAATTTGCTGTAATTTAACGAGGGTTAGGGGTTGGGGTAGGACCACTTCCGGGCGAACAGGGGCAGCATAGGTTTGTAAAACCTTATGCCCGAGATATTGGTAGGGATAAGAGCGTTGAATTTTTTCTGGTGCCACTAACAGGCCATTTTGGCCAAGAATCTGAGACAAATATTCAAGCTGTTGTGCCGTAACCTGGGGACCGCTAAGCAAAATATCATCCATATAATGGTAGACCTTTAGTGTGGGGTATCGGGCACGAAAAGGGGCAAGGGCCCGATCCACAAAAAATTGACACAAGGTGTCAAGGTTCCTCCCCCACGCTGAACTCTAGGGTACAGATGTGGGGACCTGCATGAAAAACCTCCTAAGCTTATCTTTACCAGCTTAGGTCAAAACTTCCCCAAGGTACAAAATATTCCACCCTTTGTCCTTGGATTGGCTGCTACCACCACCAAACTAATACTGGTTACTGGGGAAGAGCTGTTTGGACACGTCTTTCCCCCCAAAATACTTCCCAAAACCTTGCACCCCACTTCCTGGACAAGGTTTGGTAAAAAGCCTCACCAATTTGCCTAGGTGACTACAGACCCAGACCCTTGGATCTTAAGAACAATGAACAATCCTCCCAACACTTGCACCCCCCCTTTCCTGGGAAATGTTGGATAAAAAGCCTCACCAATTTGCATAGGTGACCACAGATCCAAACCCTTGGATCTGAGAACAATGAAAAAGCATTCAGTTTTCTTACAAGAAGACTTTTAATAAAAATAGAAGTAAATAGAAATAAAGAAATCCCCCCTGTAAAATCAGGATGATAGTACCTTACAGGGTAATTAGATTCAAAAACACAGAGAACCCCTCTAGACAAAAGCTTAAGTTACAAAAAAGATACACAGACAGAAATAGTTATTCTATTCAGCACAGTTCTTTTCTCAGCCATTTAAAGAAATCATAATCTAACACATACCTAGCTAGATTACTTACTAAAAGTTCTAAGACTCCATTCCTGGTCTATCCCCGGCCAAGACAGAATATAGACAGACACACAGACCCTTTGTTTCTCTCCCTCCTCCCAGCTTTTGAAAGTATCTTGTCTCCTCATTGGTCATTTTGGTCAGGTGCCAGCGAGGTTACCTTTAGCTTCTTAACCCTTTACAGGGGAGAGGAGCTTTCCCGTGGCCAGGAGGGATTTCAAAGGGGTTTACCCTTCCCTTTATATTTATGACAAGCGCCCCACATCTCAGCTAGGGTGAAACACTGGCTGGGATTTCTTCCTGGAGCTCTAGGAAAAACAGAGTTAATAAGACACATGCATCTCTAAATATACTACCAAGTACATAAAGACTAACAATATTTTCTACATCTCAAGGACGATTTTAACCAGTTGATTCTGGGAAACTTTCATGGGAGAGTGCATCAGCCACTTTGTTAGACGCTCCTGAGATGTGTTGGATGTCGAAATCAAAATCTTGGAGAGCTAAACTCCACCGAAGAAGTTTTTTGTTAGTTTCTTTGACGGTGTGAAGCCACTTCAGTGCAGCATGGTCGGTTTGCAGGTGGAAACTCCGTCCCCAAACATATGGGCATAGCTTTTCCAGAGCGTAGACAATGGCGTAACATTCTTTTTCAGTGACTGACCAGTTGCTTTCCCTCTCAGACAGCTTTTTGCTGAGAAACACTACAGGGTAGAATTCTTGATCAGGTCCTTTCTGCATTAAAACTGCTCCCACACCACGCTCGGATGCATCTGTGGTTACTAGGAACGGTTTGTCAAAGTCTGGGGCCCTTAGTACAGGGTCAGACATGAGTGTCGCTTTAAGCTTGTTAAAGGCCTTCTGACACTTTCCGGTCCACTGAACAGCATTTGGCTGTTTCTTTTTGGTTAGGTCTGTCAGTGGGGCGGCGATTTGGCTGTAGTGCGGTACAAATCGTCTGTAATAACCGGCCAACCCTAAGAAGGATTGAACCTGTTTCTTTGACTTTGGGACAGGCCACTTTTGGATAGCATCCACTTTGGCCTGTAGGGGGCTGATAGTTCCTTGACCCACCTGGTGTCCAAAGTAAGTCACTCTGTTTAGGCCTATTTGACACTTCTTAGCCTTAACAGTTAGTCCTGCCTCCCTTATGCGCTCAAGGACTTTTTGTAGATGTTCCAGGTGGTCTGCCCAGGAATCTGAAAATATGGCCACATCGTCAAGGTAGGCGACTGCATATTCTCCTAATCCCGCTAGGAGACCATCTACAAGTCTTTGGAAAGTGGCGGGTGCATTTCTCAGCCCGAAAGGGAGTACATTAAATTCATACAGCCTGAGATGTGTGGTGAAGGCTGACCTTTCCTTGGCAGATTCATCTAGCGGTACCTGCCAGTACCCCTTGGTTAAGTCCAAGGTAGAGATGAACTGGGCCCGTCCCAGTTTCTCTAATAGTTCATCTGTGTGTGGCATTGGATAGTTGTCTGGGCGAGTTACAGCATTTAGCTTACGGTAGCGCACGCAAAAACGTATTTCCCCATCTGGTTTGGGAACTAGAACCACTGGAGATGCCCATGCACTTTCAGAGGGGCGGATTACACCCATCTTTAACATATCCTGGATCTCCCGTTCTATAGCAGTTTTAGCTTGAGGAGACACCCGGTAAGGTTGGACTCTAATTGGGTGAGCATTACCTGTGTCAATGGAGTGGTATGCCCGTTCGGTCAGTCCTGGGGTGGCTGAGAAAGTTGGCGCGTAGCTAGTACACAGCTCCTGGATCTGCTGTCGCTGCATACGCCCAAGGGTCATGGAGAGGTTCACCTCTTCCACACCACCAGCACATTTCCCTTCGTAGTAGACACCTTCAGGCCACTCAGCGTCATCTCCTCCCTGGGCTGTAAACTGACAAACCTTTAATTCTCTGGAATAAAAGGGCTTTAGAGAATTAATATGGCACACCTTAGGCTTTCGGTTGGAGGTGGGGAATGCTATGAGATAATTAACAGCTCCCAGGCGCTCCTGGACCGTGAATGGCCCTTCCCACGATGCTTCCTTTTTATGGGCCTGGAGCGCCTTTAAGACCATGACCTGGTCTCCTACTTTGAAGGAATGCTCTCTGGCATGTTTATCATACCAGGCTTTTTGCTCTTTTTGAGCATCCTGTAAGTTTTCTCTAGCAAGGGCTAAAGAGGTTTGGAGGGTGTTTTGTAGGTTGGTTACAAAGTCCAGAATGTTAGTTCCTGGAGAAGGTGTAAATCCCACCCATTGCTGCTTCACCAACTGCAATGGCCCCTTAACCTCATGGCCATATACATGTTCAAATGGGGAAAACCCTAAACTGGGATGTGGTACAGCTCTGTAGGCAAAGAGCAATTGCTGCAACACTAGGTCCCAATCATTGGAGTGCTCATTTACGAATTTACGTATCATGGCCCCCAAAGTTCCATTAAACTTCTCCACCATGCCATTTGTTTGATGGTGGTAAGGAGTGGCAACGAAGTGATTTACCCCATGAGCTTCCCAAAGGTTTTCCATAGTTCCTGCCAGGAAATTAGTCCCTGCATCTGTGAGGATGTCAGAGGGCCAACCTACCCTGGCAAAAATGTCTGCTAGTGCCTGGCACACACTTTTAGCCCTGGTGTTGCTTAGAGCTACTGCTTCCGGCCATCGGGTGGCAAAATCCATGAAAGTCAGTATGTACTGCTTTCCTCTGGGTGTCTTTTTCAGAAAAGGACCCAGAATATCCACAGCTACTCGCTGAAATGGATCTTCAATGACGGGGAGTGGCTGGAGAGGGGCTTTGACCTGGTCTTGGGGTTTTCCCACTCTTTGGCACTCCTCACAAGACTGGACATAGGTAGAAACATCCTTGCCCATTCCCTCCCAGTGGAATGAGCCCCCAAAACGGTCTTTGGTCCTCTTCACCCCAGCATGGCCACTAGGGTGATCATGGCTAAGCTCAAGAGCTTGGCCCGGTATTTAGTTGGAACTACCAACTGTCTCTGAGGATGCCAGTCTTCCTGGTGTCCCCCAGAAAGAGTTTCCTTGTATAAAAGTCCCCTTTCTACAACAAACCTGGATCGATTAGAAGAGCTGAGAGGCGGTGGGTTGCTCCGTGCCGCCGTCCAAGCTCTCTGGAGGCTTTCATCTGCTTCCTGTTCGGTCTGGAACTGTTTTGTTCCCTTGATGTTGGAGACATCAGTTCCTCATGGGATTGTGGACCTAGGCTTGGTCCCTCTGGAAGCGATATAGGGGATGGAGCTGTTTCTGTTGACTGTGAACCACTCTCCGCTGGTGCACTATGTTGGGATTCAGGCTCCGGCTGAGCCTCTTGTGTAGGGTTATCGGCTGCTGCCAGTTCAGGTTCAGTGGGGCCCTCTGGTGTTGAGGTTGCAAGTACTGGATTCAGTGCTGACACTGGGTCTGGTGTTGGTTGTTCGGCTGGTTCCGGTTCTGGGACTGGTTCCGTCTGGGTCTCTGGGACGGGATCCACTACTACTGTTGCAGACATTGGCCTGGGGTCCGGGTCCATCACCTCTGACCGGGTCCTGATAGAAGTTTCCGGAACAGAGCTAGGCCTCACGGCTTGTTTAGCCTGGCTGTGGGTGACCGTTCCCACCCTCTTGGCCTGCTTCACATGATTGGCCAAGTCTTCCCCCAACAGCATGGGGATGGGATAATCCTCATAGACTGCAAAAGTCCACGTTCCTGACCAGCGCTTGTACTGGACAGGCAACTGGGCTGTAGGCAAATTGAAAGAGTTGGACTTCAAGGGTTGAATCGTCACTTGGATCTCTGGGTTGATTAAATTGGGGTCCACTAAGGAAGCATGGATAGCTGACACTTGTGCTCTGGTGTCCCTCCACGCGGTGACCTTCTTCCCGCCCACACTCACAGTTTCCCTCCGCTCCAAGGGTATCTGGGAGGTATCTGGGCCTGCGGACCTCTGGTGTGATTCCGGTGCAATGAACTGTAATCTGTTGGGGTTCTTGGGGCAGTTGGCCTTTACATGCCCCAGCTCGATACATTTAAAACATCGTCCAGCTGACGGGTCCCTGGGGCGAGGTGGGTTGCTGGAGAATGGGGTGGTGGGACGATAAGGGGTCTGGAGGGTTCTTTGGGAGGTAGGTGGGGCCTTGGGCGGTCCCCGGTAATAGGGTGTGGTCTGGGGTTGTCCCTTCTGGTCTCCGCTCCAACTGTGACCAGTTTTCTTCTTCTCTGCCACCTCCACCCATCTGGCTCCAATCTCTCCTGCCTCGATTACAGTTTTGGGCTTCCCATTTCTATTTCCTCAGGAACACCCTCTAAGAATTGTTCCATTTGCATTAGGAAGGGCAAATTTACTGGAGATTCAACACTTGCTCCTGATATCCAGGCATCCCAATGTTTCACAATGTGGTAGGCATGTCGGGTAAATGACATGTCTGTTTCCACCTTAGGGCTCTGAACCTCCGACGAGACTGCTCGGGTGTTATCCCCATTCTGACTCTCGCCTTGGATTTAAACAGTTCATACTTGTTCATGTGTTCTTTAGGCATTTCAGCTGCCACCTCAGCTAAGGGTCCACTGAGCTGCGGCCTCAGCTCTATCATGTATTGGTCAGTAGAGATGTTGTACCCAAGGCAGGCCCTTTCGAAGTTTTCTAGGAAGGCCTCAGTATCATCGCCTGCCTTGTAGGTGGGGAACTTTCTGGGATGGGAAGTGGTACTTGGAGAAGGATTACTAGTAGGGTTTGTTGGGATATTCTGCTGAGCCTTTATCTTCTCCATCTCCTCCACATACTTCCTCTCTTTTTCCTTCTCCTCCAGTTCTTTGTCCCTTGCTTCCATAGCTGTCCTGTGAGCAGCCGCTTGGTGTTGTTCTGCCTCTCTCGCTTGTTCCTTCTTCAGCCGCATGAGTTCTATCTATCTTTCATGTTCCCTTTGTCTTTCCGCCGCCTGAAATCTGGCTAATTCCAGCTTGTGTCGAGCCGTGGATTTTGTCATTTTAACCTCTCTGTTTTAACTAACTTTACACCCAAGGTTTAGAAATAAACAAAACTTGGCTGTAAAATTTTGCTGTGCTGGAATAGAATACCTATTCTCTGATAGTGATTGTCAGCCTACAGAAAAAGACAATTCCCTTGTCTCTGCTCTGGGCCCAAATCAAAGCAAAAAACCTCCAACTACTTGGAAACCTGCTTACCAGCAGCCCAACGGAAAAAAAAATTCCTTTTCAAACCTGTGTTCCTTGTAAAACAAAAAAATCAAAATCCTTAAAAAAAAAAAACCCTGCCACTTTTGTCTCCAGGCAAATGGGTAGAACACCCCCCTCCCTATTTACTTTTAGGGAAAAAAAAAAAACCTCTGGGTTGGAAGACTGTGAATTTCCCTGCAGGAGTAAAGTACCCTGCCTCCAGGCAAAGAAAACCTGCAATTCACAAAGATAATCCCCTTTTGTCTCAGCTCTGGCTCCAAAGCAGAGAGAAAACAAGCTGCTTTTCTAGCAGCTCCAAAGGAAAAAAAAATTCCTTTTTAAAATCTGTATTTCTAGTTCAAAAAATCTCAACTGGATCTCAAAATGATTTCAGGTTAATCCCACCACGATGCCACCATGTCAAGGTTCCTCCCCCACGCTGAACTCTAGGGTACAGATGTGGGGACCTGCATGAAAAACCTCCTAAGCTTATCTTTACCAGCTTAGGTCAAAACTTCCCCAAGGTACAAAATATTCCACCCTTTGTCCTTGGATTGGCCGCTACCACCACCAAACTAATACTGGTTACTGGGGAAGAGCTGTTTGGACACGTCTTTCCCCCCAAAATACTTCCCAAAACCTTGCACCCCACTTCCTGGACAAGGTTTGGTAAAAAGCCTCACCAATTTGCCTAGGTGACTACAGACCCAGACCCTTGGATCTTAAGAACAATGAACAATCCTCCCAACACTTGCACCCCCCCTTTCCTGGGAAATGTTGGATAAAAAGCCTCACCAATTTGCATAGGTGACCACAGATCCAAACCCTTGGATCTGAGAACAATGAAAAAGCATTCAGTTTTCTTACAAGAAGACTTTTAATAAAAATAGAAGTAAATAGAAATAAAGACATCCCCCCTGTAACATCAGGATGGTAGATACCTTACAGGGTAATTAGATTCAAAAACATAGAGAACCCCTCTAGGCAAAAGCTTAAGTTACAAAAAAGATACACAGACAGAAATAGTTATTCTATTCAGCACAGTTCTTTTCTCAGCCATTTAAAGAAATCATATTCTAACACATACCTAGCTAGATTACTTACTAAAAGTTCTAAGACTCCATTCCTGGTCTATCCCCGGCCAAGACAGAATATAGACAGACACACAAACCCTTTGTTTCTCTCCCTCCTCCCAGCTTTTGAAAGTATCTTGTCTCCTCATTGGTCATTTTGGTCAGGTGCCAGCGAGGTTACCTTTAGCTTCTTAACCCTTTACAGGGGAGAGGAGCTTTCCCCTGGCCAGGAGGGATTTCAAAGGGGTTTACCCTTCCCTTTATATTTATGACACAAGGTTGGACTATTTTGCATTCCCTGAGGCAAGACCTTCCACTGATACCTTTGAGAGGGTCGCTGATTATTATATTCTGGCACCGTAAATGCGAATTTTTCGCGATCTTGTGGGCAAAGGGGGATTGTGAAAAAACAATCTTTTAAATCTAACACACAAAGCTGATTGGTTTGTGGAATTAAATTCGGGTTTGGCAACCCAAACTGCAAGGGGCCCATGGGTTGGATGCGTTTATTTATTTCCCTTAAATCATGTAACAGCCTCCATGTACCAGATTTTTTCTTAATAACGAACACCAGGGTGTTCCAAGGACTAGTGGTGCTCTCCAAGTGCTGTGCATGCAAATGTTGGTGCACAAGCGAATGAAGCGCTTTCAGCTTTTCTAGGGGGAGGGGCCACTGTCAATCCACACGGGCTCTAAGGATTGCCATACCAATGGTAATGCGGAGGGCAAGGTGGGTGGGGGAGGGTTTTGGGCCATTATATATTAATATCGAGGGTGGTGTCTAGCTTTACAAGTAAGTCACGGCCCCAAATATTGAGGTGGACAGGGAGCACAAAAGGGCGGATCGTAGCAAGGGCACGGCCTCCTGGTTTAGAGACCGTGACCCAAGACAAACTTTGGCGCCCGGGTTTGCTACCCCCGATCCCCCACAACTCTTTAGAAGGAACTGTTGGCCAACTGACCGGCCAGTCCTGATCACAAATCACCGTAACGTCAGCTCCAGTGTCCACCAGCTCTTTAAAAGGAATATTATTTAAAAGAAGTGTTAACTGAGGTTTCAAGGGGCAGAGCAACATTGTTAGAGCAACAAATTGAGAGGACGTGTCGTGAGGCGGCGACTGAGACAGCGTCGATCCAAAGCCGCCTCCGCCCCGGGCTCGATCCTCTGTGGCTGGCACCTGATAGGGGACTAAAATCAATTGTGCAATTGACCGTCCACGTGGGAGTGACTGCGGAAGTTGGGTCCACACCTGAACCTTAACGCCGGTGTAATCGGCGTCAATGACTCCTGGGATTGCAAAAAAACCCTGTTTCCCAGCGTATGAACGAAGGAGAACCAGACCCACAAATCCGTCAGGGAGAGGTCCCGTCATCTGTGTAGGCATGGCGCAAACCTCCCCCGGCAACTGAAAATCAGCATCCTCCTGCATAATCAAATCAAGCCCTGCACTTCCGGCAGTCGCCGCCCTCATGGAGTCTATGGATTTTAAGGCAGAGGAACAGTTGTCTGAGTGGGAAACACCCCCGTTTGGCCCTGGGTTTGGGGGGGACCCGTTGTGCAGTTTCCCGACCTGCTACGACACTGATTAGCCCAGTGATAGCCCTTCCGACACCTGGGGCACTTCTTTGAGGGGCGGGTGGGCACCGTCGATGAGCGGCACTCCCGCTGAAAGTGACCCTCCTTACCACAGCGGTAACAACGCTTCCCCTCCTTCCTGCTTTTCCGCAGGGCGGCGGCCAGAACCCCAGCTTTATGTGCTTGTGTGCCGATGTTTTGGCACGCCCGCAGCATGTCCGACAGCTCTAGAACGCCAGCGGCTTGTGCCGCCTGGAGAGCACGGCGGCAATCCTCATTCGCATTTTCAACAGCCATTTTTAACAGAATCTCCTGAGCTGCCGCAGGGTTATCCACCTGTCGGAGGATAGCCTCCTGCAATCTGTTATAAAATCCATAAAGGACTCTGATGCACCCTGACGAATACTGGCAAAGCTTTTAGTAGGCCTGCCTGAATCCGGGACCTTCCGGAAAGCATGCTGGGGGCAGGCAGAAATAATGGGGAAGGCAGCCTGCTGGAGTTGAGACTGCATCTGAACGGTAGCAAACGGGCCCTCCCCTGCTAACTGCTCATAAGTGACACCTTGCGCTATATATACCTGGGCTTGGCGTTTCGCCATCTGCCTATACTCACTAAGCCAAATAACATACTGACTGGGCGTCAGCATCATGCGCAACAGCGCCTTCCAATTTTCAGGGACCAGGGTGTACCCAGTACCTAGCCCTTCAAGGAGATCACGTACATACATGCTAGTGAGGCCGAACTCACGAATCGCTTTCTTTACCTCTCTGATCACCGAGTAAGGCAAAATGACCCAGTTTGCAAGCTGGTTGCCCTGGCCATCATCCTGCCAGGTCACCGGGCAAACTGAGACCAGATCAGCTAATTCCTCTGCTGTAAGATCTGGGCGAGTCTTCGCTGCGTGAACCATTTGTTGCACCAGCGAAAGCCCCTAAGCAGACACGGACGACCCCCCCGGGGGGCCCCGGCGCATGGGGCCCCACGGGGGGACGGTGACCACTCACCGGCTCCAGAGAGGAAGACAAAGGAGGCGGCAGTAACTGAGGCACTGGGGGCGAAGCAGAGGGAGGGATGGCGGCAGGAGCAGACGGGGGTGGCGAGATCGGCAGCCCCTCTATTGGCGCGGGAGAGGGTCTTTCCGAGGCGACACGCTGTATCGCATTGCCAGGAGGGGGGATGGCTGCAGGAGCGGACGGGAGTGGCGAGATCACCAGCCTCTCTATTGGCGCGAGGGAGGGCCTGTCCGAGGCGACACGCTGTATCGCGTCGCGGCAGAGGTGCCAGGCATGTAAAGCCTGCACGGGCGCCCGAGGCTCTTCGTGCAATGTCTGGCCCAATCGCTCCCAGTCCGCTAGCTTAAGGGTTCCGGCTTCAGGGTACCACGGGCATTGGGCACTCACCTCCTGTAGCAGGAGAGTGAGTTCTCGAGTGGGGCAGTCATGCTGAGCCTTACGCAGCAAATACTGTAGCTCATTGCGGTGTTGCACTTGCAAAGCAGAGAGGGAGCTTCCCATACTTACCACGACGAAAAATACTCACCGGGATCCACGAAGCGGATGAGTGACGTGTCTGAAACCCTTGCCGGGCGAGGTGAGTGCTGAGGGCCCCACGTTTGGGCGCCAGTTGTTGCGGTTCAAATACAAGACAGAACAAGGCTTTAAGCAAGCAAGCAGGCTGGTCTGCCGACGGGCTGGTCTGTCTGTCAGCTTTCCACCTTCTCTTTTATTTCTCTCCCTCCTCCTGCGCATTACATACTCCAACAGATAAAAGGAATACACTGGCTTTGTTTAATATTCTTATTTACCAATTTCTATCTGTGCATGAACCCCGTATGAATTCTACACCTGGGTCTTAGTGTCTGGCCTCCTGCCTCTTTGTTTCAGTGAGTTAAATATGTAGTAATTTGGAATTACTTTATGAAGGCTTAAGAGTTGTGATGGGGCAAGGCCATATGGCTATAGAAAAGTAGCGGGAGATAGATATATTAGCTCCAGGCTAAACAAATCCCTGGTACCAGGATAAGTTAAATGGCAGCAGCTCCAGGTCAATTAAGACACCTGAGGCCAATTAAGAACTTTCCAGAAGGTGGGAGAATGCTAGGTTGATTGGGACACCTGAAGCCAATCAGGGACTGGCTGAAACTAGTAAAAAGCCTCCCAGTTGGTCACGTGTGGGTGGATGTCAGAAGCTGTGGGAGGAAGTTGTGCTGTTGGAAAGACTAAGTAGTACACATCATATCAGGCACAAGGAAGGAGGCCCTGAGGTAAGGGTGAAGTGGAGCCTGAGGAAGTGAGGGCTGCTGTGGGGAAGTAGCATAGGGGATTGTGTGTGTCATGTTTCTAAAAGGTCAGCTACCATAGCTGATACTATTAGGGTCCCTGGCCTGGGCTCCCCCCAATTAGTCACTGTGTCAAGGTTCCTCCCCCACTCTGAACTCTAGGGTACAGATGTGGGGACCTGCATGAAAAACCTCCTAAGCTTATCTTTACTAGCTTAGGTCAAAACTTCCCCAAGGTACAAAATATTCCACCCGTTGTCCTTGGACTGGCCGCTACCACCACCAAACTAATACTGGTTACTGGGGAAGAGCTGTTTGGACGCGTCCTTCCCCCCAAAATACTTCCCAAAACCTTGCACCTCCCCCTTTCCTGGGAAATGTTGGATAAAAAGCCTCACCAATTTGCATAGGTGACCACAGACCCAAACCCTTGGATCTGAGAACAATGAAAAAGCATTCAGTTTCTTACAAGAAGACTTTTAATAAAAATAGAAGTAAATAGAAATGAAGAAATCCCCCCTGTAAAATCAGGATGGTAGATATCTTACAGGGTAATTAGATTCAAAAACATAAAGAACCCAAGGACGCGTCCAAACAGCTCTTCCCCAGTAACCAGTATTAGTTTGGTGGTGGTAGCGGCCAGTCCAAGGACAACGGGTGGAATATTTTGTACCTTGGGGAAGTTTTGACCTAAGCTGGTAAAGATAAGCTTAGGAGGTTTTTCATGCAGGTCCCCACATCTGTATCCTAGAGTTCAGAGTGGGGGAGGAACCTTGACATGGTGGCATAGTGGTGGGATTAACCTGAACTGGCAGCAGCCGATAACCCTACACAAGAGGCTCAGCCGGAGCCTGAATCCCAACATAGTGCACCAGCGGAGAGCGGTTCACAGTCAACAGAAACAGCTCAATCCCCTATATTGCTTCCAGAGGGAACAAGCCTAGGTCCACAATCCAATGAGGGACTGATATCTCCAGCATCAAGGGAACAGTTCCAGACCGAACAGGAAGCAGATGAAAGCCTCCAGAGAGCTTGGACGGCGGCACGGAGAAACCCACCGCCTCTCAGCTCTTCTAATCGATCCAGGTTTGTTGTAGAAAGAGGACTTTTATACAAGGAAACTCTTTCTGGGGGACACCAGGAAGACTGGCATCCTCAGAGACAGTTGGTAGTTCCAACTAAATACCGGGCCTAGCTCTTGAGCTTAGCCCACGATCACCCTAGTGGCCCTGCTGGGGTGAACAGGACCAAAGACCGTTTGGGGGGGTCATTCCACTGGGAGGGAATGGGCAAGGATGTTTCTACCTATGTCCGGTCTTGTGAGGTGTGCCAAAGAGTGGGAAAACCCCAAGACCAGGTCAAAGCCCCTCTCCAGCCACTCCCCATCATTGAAGTTCCATTTCAGCGAGTAGCTGTGGATATTCTGGGTCCTTTTCTGAAAAAGACACCCAGAGGAAAGCAGTACATACTGACTTTCATGGATTTTGCCACCCGATGGCCGGAAGCAGTAGCTCTAAGCAACACCAGGGCTAAAAGTGTGTGCCAGGCACTAGCAGACATTTTTGCCAGGGTAGGTTGGCCCTCTGACATCCTCACAGATGCAGGGGCTAATTTCCTGGCAGGAACTATGGAAAACCTTTGGGAAGCTCATGGGGTAAATCACTTGGTCCACTCCTTACCACCATCAAACAAATGGCATGGTGGAGAAGTTTAATGGAACTTTGGGGGCCATGATACGTAAATTCGTAAATGAGCACTCCAATGATTGGGACCTAGTGTTGCAGCAGTTGCTCTTTGCCTACAGAGCTGTACCACATCCCAGTTTAGGGTTTTCCCCATTTGAACATGTATATGGCCGTGAGGTTAAGGGGCCATTGCAGTTGGTGAAGCAGCAATGGGAGGGATTTACACCTTCTCCAGGAACTAACATTCTGGACTTTGTAACCAACCTACAAAACACCCTCCGAACCTCTTTAGCCCTTGCTAGAGAAAACTTACAGGATGCTCAAAAAGAGCAAAAAGCCTGGTATGATAAACATGCCAGAGAGCGTTCCTTCAAAGTAGGAGACCAGGTCATGGTCTTAAAGGCGCTCCAGGCCCATAAAATGGAAGCATCGTGGGAAGGGCCATTCATGGTCCGGGAGCGCCTGGGAGCTGTTAATTATCTCATAGCATTCCCCACCTCCAACCGAAAGCCTAAGGTGTACCATATTAATTCTCTAAAGCCCTTTTATTCCAGAGAATTAAGGGTTTGTCAGTTTACAGCCCAGGGAGGAGACGACGCTGAGTGGCCTGAAGGTGTCTACTACGAAGGGAAATGTGGTGGTGGTGTGGAAGAGGTGAACCTCTCCATGACCCTTGGGCGTATGCAGCGACAGCAGATCCAGGAGCTGTGTACTAGCTACGCGCCAACTTTCTCAGCCACCCCAGGACTGACTGAATGGGCATACCACTCCATTGACACAGGTAATGCTCACCCAATTAGGGTCCACCCTTACCGGGTGTCTCCTCAAGCTAAAACTGCTATAGAACGGGAGATCCAGGATATGTTAAAGATGGGTGTAATCCGCCCCTCTGAAAATGCATGGGCATCTCCAGTGGTTCTAGTTCCCAAACCAGATGGGGAAATACGTTTTTGCGTGGGCTACCGTAAGCTAAATGCTGTAACTCGCCCAGACAACTATCCAATGCCACGCACAGATGAACTATTAGAGAAACTGGGACGGGCCCAGTTCATCTCTACCTTGGACTTAACCAAGGGGTACTGGCAGGTACCGCTAGATGAATCTGCCAAGGAAAGGTCAGCCTTCATCACACATCTCGGGCTGTATGAATTTAATGTACTCCCTTTTGGGCTGCGAAATGCACCCGCCACTTTCCAAAGACTTGTAGATGGTCTCCTAGCGGGATTAGGAGAATATGCAGTCGCCTACCTTGACGATGTGGCCATATTTTCGGATTCCTGGGCAGACCACCTGGAACATCTACAAAAAGTCCTTGAGCGCATAAGGGAGGCAGGACTAACTGTTAAGGCTAAGAAGTGTCAAATAGGCCTAAACAGAGTGACTTACTTTGGACACCAGGTGGGTCAAGGAACTATCAGCCCCCTACAGGCCAAAGTGGATGCTATCCAAAAGTGGCCTGTCCCAAAGTCAAAGAAACAGGTTCAATCCTTCTTAGGCTTGGCCGGTTATTACAGACGATTTGTACCGCACTACAGAACCCCTCTAGGCAAAACCTTAAGTTACAAAAAAGATACACAGACAGAAATAGTTATTCTATTCAGCACAATTCTTTTCTCAGCCATTTAAAGAAATCATAATCTAACACATACCTAGCTAGATTACTTACTAAAAGTTCTAAGACTCCATTCCTGGTCTATCCCCGACAAAGACCAGCATATAGACAGACACACAGACCCTTTGTTTCTCTCCCTCCTCCCAGCTTTTGAAAGTATCTTGTCTCCTCATTGGTCATTTTGGTCAGGTGCCAGCGAGGTTACCTTTAGCTTCTTAACCCTTTACAGGTGAGAGGAGCTTTCCCCTGGCCAGGAGGGATTTCAAAGGGGTTTACTCTTCCCTTTATATTTATGACACACTGAGACTGGGAGACAACAAAGACTGTGCAAGGGAGGATAGCTTCTCCTCACCTCCCTTGCTGGCTTATGATGAAAATTGCTCAGTAGGCTGTGACCCTTGTCTCTAGAGAGAGAAGGGTTACGTGGAGGGTCATAGTGAGCCTCTGAGGCTAGCGAAATCTGCCAGGAAATGCGGGACCCACGGAGACAAGGACAGAGCTTTGTCACAGAGTACATTTACTTATATATATATATATATAATCAGCTTAGAAATACTAATTAAGAAAATGTAAAACAGAGAAGAGCTGCATCATGTATTCCATAATATTTAATGTTGTATTCAGCAGGATAGCTGACTTTCCCTTACTACAAAGTTTTTGCAAATCTCTGACAAACTTCAGGGTATATCCAAAAAACCTGTGACTGACATTTTTTATTCCCAAATTTAATGCTTTTAATTAGGTACGTTCTGCATGTCCCGTCTTCACTATCTCGCATGCAGTGGAAAAACATGCTCCATTTTCTTTAGGAAGAAATTGCAGAAGAGTGGTATTTTCAAATGTCATTTGCTTCATTTGGGTTCAGGGATTTGGCTTGAAGGGGGTGAGCAGGAATGGGGAAGGAAGAGAGGAGGGAAACAGTGGGGAAGGGCTGGGCCTAGGCAGAGTGGGGGGCAACTCCTGGCGCGAAGCAGGGGTGGAGTATGGGCGGGGCCACAGGCAGAAGAGGCAGCTTCACCCACCGCCCATGACAGCAGGTAAGAGCCAGTCGGCTCCTGCACACCCAGCGTGCGCTACAGTCTTCTTAGGCAGGGGCTGTATTCACAGAGCTGAATGCGCTGGTGCTGCACATTCTGTGTGAGGGAGAGGGTGCAGGGGTCTCTGCAGGGAACTGTGACTCTCTGCTGCCATAAGGTGGGCCGGGCGTCTCTGTATCCTTTGCTGCCTCATCCCTCTGCCCTCTCCGCCCCCGGGCTGCGAGCCTGGGCTGCCGTTGGGCATAGGGGCACCAGTTTAATAATACTGCGTAGGGCCCCATAAATCCTAAGGACAGCCCTGGGCTGGTCTCTGTGATCAGGCTAGCTGAGTGGTAGAGGAGGGGTAGGACGTGGTTTGACCCCAGTCCCAAAACTGTTACTGGGAGGGAAAGAAGAATGTAACTTGATTAATTTAGTACATCCCATTTTCAACCAGCCAGAAACTAGAAGTTCAAAGATTCATACATTCATAGATTCATACTAGATTCATATATTTCAGAACCTCAAAGGATGTTTGCTTCTATTCAGATTTGTTTCAGATGAAAGGCTAGAAGGATTCTCACTTTATCCAAATCAGTTTTCCCATCCTTAATGCCTTTCTGATTAGCTGCTTACATTTAGTAGAGAAAGGCCTAATCCAAAGCCCACTGAAATCAATGAGAATCTGTCCACTGACTTGAATAGGCTTTGGAAAAGCTCTAAATTGGAACACACAGTGAAGATGTATTAATAATGAGATAACACTTAGCACTTACGCTGCACAACACTAATGGATTAGACTGCTAGTTTGCATTGCGTAAACATCAGTATACTCATAACTGCTTTTGAAGTTGTTTTTAAGAGCTGATGTCTTTTTGCTGAGTAATTGATAGCTTGGGTAACTAGTGTAAGTAGATTTCAGTTTGATAATTCTGACATGCAGTTGTAAGCTGTAACAGCAACTTCCTTTGCCCATATTTGGAAATGTACATTTTGTGGGGCTGATTCTCATTTACACTGAGACCTCTTTACACCACCCTAGCAGTGTAAGGGAGCCATTCAGTGGACATAAATGTAATAAAATGTCTCCCTTTATGTTTTAACTTTGTAGAGGATTTGTCCATAATAATGTACAGTTCTCATCTTTTTTGGGGCGGCGGCGGGGGGGGGAGGGACGTATTTAAGCTCCACCCTGGAGACACTGCACTCTGCAGAAATAACAACAAGTCCCAAGTGATGGACATAATGAGCCTGATCATTGTAGGGAGTTCAAAATTGCACTTCCCTAAGCTCTGGGGGTTGTTGTACTCTAAGGGGATTCACTCCCAGAGGAGGACAGGCAGCATTTCCATCACATCCTCAGGGATTTATGCCAGGGGATGCTGGCTTTAAAATTTCCCATTGGTTACAGAGGAGCCTGGGGCGTTCTGCCCAAGCAGAACAACACCCTTTTGTTTCAGGCTGAGCTGCCTTCTGCCTCTTCTGCAATCTTAATTTGGTCCGTTTGTGCATCTGTGTTGTGATAAGTCTTTAATGACATGATCTGATCCTATTTATCGCATTCATGGCACAGAATGAACTTGCTTTGGGCATGAATCAGGGCTGTGTAGTAATGGAGACGGTTGTAGAAGTTGGAAGCTCTGTGCTATTTCTAGGACTGGGACAGGCGCGTCTAGGCCTGCACTAGACTAAAGCGTCCCCCCCAACCCCTCCCTCAGGTAAAGGGGAGGAACCACTAAGCCCAGGCCACAGTTGAGTGTGTGAGACAATGAAGGAGAAAAAAGGAATGGGAAAGAGGTCAAAGGTTAAAAATGAGGGACCCAGAAAGGGGCACTGAGCAGAAAACCTGGACAGCTCCCCTTCTCCTAAAAGTCAGTGGACACTGCTCAGAGGAACTCTGACTGGAAGCATGATTGGATAAGGGATGAGAAATAGGTTCCACAGCCAGAGAGTACCCCCCACCTCCAGCTTCCTCCTCCTGGAGTGATGGTTGGCCATCTTGGCTGGTGGCAGGAGGAGGTCCCGTCACTTTGTGGGGCTAGTGATGGGATGTGCATAGATCAGGAGGCAGGGGGAAAATGCAGCCAGAACCTCTTACTGAGGTTCTGGAGGAACTGGAAGAGCCATTGCAACCTGGTGCACATCTATGTAAGGTGAAACAGGGCTTTCCTCTCAATGCAGAAGGAACAAGTGTTGGTGGAGTTTGTGAACCACACCAGATACACACCTGTGCTCATGGCTCCATGGAGGAGCTTCCAACTAATATCCCCAGCGGGTTGTGTAACAAGAGTAGAGTACAGACAGTCCCACTGGGGTTCCTCAGGCTCCGCAGGTGGCAACCGGTCCCGCCACATGGTGTCAGAGTGGGACATGAGGCCATGGAAGTGGATGTGATGTTCTCTGATCCTGGTTCAGAGGTGGACTGGCTGGATGTCATGCAGTTGGCCCAGGTGGCATGTCGGGGTAGCCAGGGAGGCTTGTGGGGTAGGGGCCTGATGATGGGGGCCAGGGTGAGGGATGGACAGGGGGCACCCTCCTGCAGGACCTGCTCAAGAAAAATGAGAGAAGCAGGAGGCAAGGCTGCCTTCATCTCCTGGAGCACATGACAGGGAACACACAGGGTGGGCAGCCCCATGAGCTAGCTGAGCATTGCAGGATCCACCCAATCACTCCAATTGCAGTCCAGGAGGTCTCTGGTTCTTGTGGCACCAGCCAGGACCATCCTCCAGTGCACCAAGAGGAACTTTACCACCTGTGCACAAAGGTGTGAGTTATGTATGAGGGTTCTGTGAGGAGGGCCTCCCCAGTGGGGGCCACTACAGACCTGTTTACTGAAACTAGCTTCCGGGTTCTGAATAGGTCCTGGTAAAAGACCAGCAGCACAGAGGGGTCTCGTGAGAAACCTCTTTGATGGAGAAAAGAGCTGCTTGTTGTATGAGTCCTAACAGAGGAAGGCATTTGCCAGTATGCTCCGTAGCAGATTACCTACAATGTAAAGGAGTCTCTACAGGGCCTGGAGGCGGAAGGCAGGGACCTGGCTCTAGATGCATACTAGATCTGTCCCCTCTCCCTCAGGGGGAGACTCAGGAGGCTGGTCAAGGTCCCTGTGGGAGGGCTCAGGAGGTTGAACTGGTGCCAGAACACAGACCAGATTAGCTGGTTGATAATCAGCACCCTTCCCCAAGGGGAAAGGGGCCAGAGCAGCCCCATCCACCTCCGCAACTGGCAGAGGGGTGTGACAGATGGTGATGGGGCGGCAGGCAGGATTGCAGCCACCTGGGCTTATGCTCTGGAGGCCGAGGAGCGAGCATCCTTGGCGCTGGTGGAAGGGAGGGCAGGGGGAGCCAGGGGCGATGGTTGGGCCATGCCAGTGACCGCTGCCGCCATGGAAGGAGCCTTCTGCCTGGGGATCTTGCCCTTTTTCCTATCCTGGGCCCTTTTTGCCAACCAAAGGGGTTTCCGTGGTGGCGGTAGGAGTTTTGGCAGTGAAATCCCTGCCTATGCCTGCTGCTGCACCAGTGGGGGCACTGTTGGTGCCAGAAGTGGGGGGCGGGAGAAAACTGAGGTAGGGCAACAAAGGTTCCTCTCCCTCGGTCTGCCACCTTCCATCCACGGATGAAGCCGCCAGAGCAGAAGCCTTGTGTGTGGCCAAGTTGGGCTCTGCCATCCAGGGCAGGTGGTGGGACAGATACCAGAGGGGAGGCTAGAAATGATAAAGGGGAAAGTAGGGGCAGGAAAGATGGAGGTTGACTCCTCCCACCCATTAGCCTACATGTGTGGGGACAGAGTGTAATCAGAAAGTGAGGGGTGGGAGGGGGTGAATTAAACAAAGAAGGTTGGGGTCGTAGCAGGCAGTTTTGGGACGACCAGCTGCTCTGGGAGTGAGGGGCAGAGGTAGGTGTGAGAGGGTGCAGTGGAGTGGGGGGAATCACAAGTGCTGGGAATGTGCAGGTGCCTGGGGTGAATGGGGCAGTGGAGGCAGGGAACAAACAGTAATGGGCAGTGGCCTAGACAGGAAACAAACAGGGAAGGGGGAGACCTGGGCTGGGCAAGGAAGGAGAGTACCAAACAGTGTGTGTGGGGGGGGGGGGGCGGGGGGTAGGGCAGGGTGGTGAAGCTATCAAACAGCAAAGTGAGCCCAATGCAAACTGAGTGGTGGGGAAGAGTCCGAGGGAGCACGTGCTCTCATGTGCGCTTGTGGTAAGGTGTCTCTGCAGCAGTAATCCAAGGACTGGTGGGTGGAGACAGTCCAGTTAGCAGATGGTCAGTAGCAGGAATGGATGTGGGTGGGGGGGGCAGGAGAGCTCCACATGGCTGCCCCTATTCCCACCCTCAGCCCCACCCCCAGCAAGATCAATAGCAAGCCCCACCCTCAGAGTGTCAGTGTGTAGGAAGGAATGGTGCAGGGGATTGCAGGAAGGGAAAGGGAGTTTCATAGGTAGGGCCCTACTGAATTCACAACCGTGAAAAACCCATCATAGACTGTGAAATCTGGTCTCCACTGTGAAATCTGGTCTTTTGTGTACTTTTACCCTATACTGTAAAAGTTCCTATACTATAGGGTAAAAGTATACAAAAGTACACAGTGTTTCTCAAACTGGGGGTCCTGACCCAAAAGGGGGTTGCAAGGCTATTGTAGGGGGTTTACAGTATTGCCACCCTTACTTATGTCTTGTTGCTGGCAGCAGCATTGCCTTCAGAGTTGGGCACCTTGCCAGCAGCCACCCAGCTCTGAAGGCAGTGCAGAAGTAAGGGTGGCAATACCATGACCCCCCTTTCAGGCTGGGACCCTGAGTTTGAGAAACGTTGAGTCTTAAGGGCTTTACATGTTTATATTTTGCCATTTTTAAATACATATTCATGTTTTGTTACAAAGCTGTGAAATTTAATATTTAAATATCTGAAACCATGAAATTCAAGATTTTAAAAATTCTATGTCTATGAAATTTACAAAAATGGACTGTGAATTTGGTAGGGCCCTATTCAGAGGTAAGGCAGTTGAATGCTGCTCTGGGGAATTGGATTCTATCCCTGCCTCCATCACAGAGGCCCTGTGAGATTCTGGGCAAGTCACTTAAACCAAACTTTTCACAGATGGCCACTAATCATATTCCTCATTTTCTTGAGACACCTGGGATCTGATTTGCTGAATGTCTGAGTGCTCACAGCTGCAAATGAAGTCAATGTGAAGTGCTATCTAATGTGAAGTACAGCTGGTTAACATTTTTCCAATGAAAGTTTTCTATTGGAAAATGACGATTTGAGGGAATTGAAATATTTCATGGGAATGTGTCAATTCTGTCAGAACATTCAATGAAAACCAGGCAGGCTTCCCAGGCTCAATGTCTTGTGACTCAGACTGGCTGCCTTGTCTCTGACAAACACCTGAACTCGGCAAAGGTTGTGGTGTTTGGATCCACAGCTTTCACACTTTCATGTCATACCCGCTCCCAGTATATCTGACCACAACCATTCAATTGTACGCAACCCTAGCTATTTTTAAATCTGTGATGCTCTTTGCTGTCGTATCTGAGCACTTCTGATATCATCCACAGACTGATCAAACGTTGTGACTTGAGGGCATCGCTTGGGTATCAGATATTATAAATTTCTTTTGAAAAGGTTTTCCCCTCCCTCTTTTCAATAAACGACCTACATGTTTCTTACTACTCATTTATTGAGAAAGTGTGTCAGGAAGGAAGTACCCACCCACTCTCAGGCTATCATGCACCATCTCTTAAAGGTGTCATTATCACAAGTTAGATTGCAAGTGGTTTTGTAAAAAAACAAAAAAGAAAAATGTGCAGTATCTTAGTACACGTTGTAGCACATATGTACAATAACGCTTTTGATTTTTTTCAAAGTGCTGTAAAATACATTTACTGATTAACCTTCTCAAAACCCTTCAAAGGTACCAAAAATTTATTATCCTCATTTTACTGCTGGGGAAATGGAGACCGAGAGGTTAGGTGATTTGCCTGATAATATCAATGCACTTGGATTAGAACCCTCGCTCCCAGTTGCATACTCTAAACACTAGGCAACAGTTCCTTTTGTTATAACTATTCCCTGAGATCATAAAGTAACGACTGGATTTGATATCAAAAGGGCCTCAACCTGTGGCTGGATTCTGCTCTTGGTTATGCTGGTGTAAAATTAGAATAATACCTTTGAAGTTTGTGGAATTATTCCATATTTCCTGCAATGTAAATGAGAGCAGCACTTGGCTCTTGGTCTCTAAATGTTTATGGATCTATAGTTCACGTGCACACGTGTACATGCAAAATTCTAAATTTGCACTTACCAATCAGATAGTTAGATGTCTAATCAGTGAGAACCTAGTTCATATGCCGCTTCCAAGTCGATGGCCTGTGGAGTGTAATACTGCAGGAAGCAGGCTAGGAATGAGTGTAAGAGCTGAGGGGAACAGATGGACTTCCGCAGAGGACACTGGGTCAGGGAAAAGACACAACTGATATGTTGAGCATGTATTAAACAGCTTTATTTTTGAAGAAATAAAACCAAAGCCTAGGAGAAAAAGGACCAAAATCCTGTGAATGGAAAGTATTCTTCGATCCCCGGGACAGTGCATTAGCCCACGGGGTTACACTGCTGCATAATTTCCTTTTTGTACAATTTATATGGACAGCCAGCAAGCCTGATGGAATAGTGTGGGGGGAGGGGGCAGAAAACAAGTGAGGAGATAAAATAAAATATATGGAGAAGTGGTAGGAGCAGGAGGCACTCAGCCTTTCAGGGCAGAGATGCTGCATAGGAAGAGCTCAGGAACCCTGCATGACAGGTGCCTTCCTCAGCTGCAGAGCTTCTAAGGAGAGAAGTCTCACTTGCAAATCTGCTTCCTTTGAATTTTAACAGCACTTCAGCTGCAGACCACTGCTCAGAACTCCCCTGAGACGAGCTCTGCCTGACAAGAGACCTTCCCCACCCTGACTCTGAGCTGCTCTTGTTGCTGCTGCATAACGCCAAGGGAGGGGGAATTTAGGATATGTCTACACTGCAATTAAAAATCCACAGCTGGCCTGTTACTCAGGCTATGGGGCTCAGGCTATGGGGCAGTTTAATTGTAGTGGTGATGTTCAGGTTCAGGCTGCAGCCCGCGCTCTGGGACCATCCAACCTCGCAGGTTCCTGGAGTCTGGGCTGCAACCTAAGCCGGAAGTCTATACCACAATTAAATAGCCCCTTAGTCTGCGCCCAGCATACCTGAATCAGCTGGCATAGGCCAGTCACAAGGGTCTAACTGCAGTGTAGACGTACCCTTACAGCCAATCCATGACAGCAGCATGGGTATGGGTTTGGGTTAGGCTGTACAAGACCAGTCTCTGAAACCAGAAAGGTTTGTAGCAGTAGGCTGCTGGTGGTGGGTTCTCGTCTTTGCTGGGTCTTGCCACATAAGTGAGGTATAATACATTGCATAGTAAAATGGGCCTTGTCTATAAATGGCCTGTCAAAGCAGTGTCAGTGAAAAAGGAGCATAAGCTTTATGCTTTAAGACTGAATATGCCAGTCAAGTAAATACTGATAAAGAGGAAATAAAATTTGCATGACCAGATTAAACCTTGTCTTCATGTCTTTTGGCTTTTCCCCTATTACAGATGCTAATCACCAGTCTTTGCTTACTTCTAAGTCAAGGGATGTGCATCATTTTAGATTCAGCTATTCCTCTGCCCGTCACCAACGTGGTGTTTATTTTATTGCTGTCAATTATTTACTTTAGAAATGCTGAACTGGGAAACAGGTTTTAGAAAATGTTCCAGAAACACATTCCAAGGGAGTGCAGGTACCTGACACTAACACATTTCTTGTATTCCTAATTTATAGTAATGTACGTCCCATAATGCATTGTTTTGAGCAAGCTAAGAGAGATGCCTTTTTCCATGCATGTTGAGCCTTCCTGAGTGCCTGGTATGTTTCCAGAATAAGTTGTGGCAATATATTGCCTGGTGTACTTTTCTGTATCTCTTGACATTCTATGTTCTAAAATAGAACAACTTCTAAACTGTCTGGATGATGATTCGGTGCAATGACTAATATAATCTGTTCCAGATCAAATACATTTTTTAATTATGTGGTGCGTGTTCTCTTGATGTTATTGGCACATCTTGTTCTGAAAAGATGGTGACAGTTTCACTGAATATATCAGGCATGCATCTGCAGAGCTTCTTCTGTATCTTTCGTCGAAACTCTTTGGAACCAAAAAAATAAACAAGTGGATCGAAGCAGCAATTAAGGCTATTCAAAGCCAGAGACAGCTTATATTCCACATAAGCAGTCTTATATTGGGTACTAAAGATGAAATGGATGATTGATATCACAATATTGGGCACGTAACACACTACAAAGACTGTAAGCAACACTATTAGCAAAAAAATTGTCTGCTTCTTAATTTCCCTTAGTTGTGTGGGAGGGGAATTAAGAAGAGTTCGAATGACTAAGGTGTAGCAGAATGCCATTATTAGCAAAGGTAGGAGAAAGCACAGAAGAACTTGAGAGCCAAAATAAGCGATGAAATGATTTCTTGAAGGAAACATAGCTTTGGGCAATATATCAAAACAAGTGGTTATCTGCAGCTCCTCTACCTGGAAGGTTAGCTCTGTCTTCATGAGTGGGAAGTGCAGCAGTAAAACAAATATCCAAATGATGATGCATGTCAGGAGAGCTGTTCTAATGGGTCTCATGGCCCTGTGCTTCAGCGGGTGAACAATTCCCAGGTAGCGCTCTATGCTGATGCTTGTCATGGTTAAAATGGAACAGTGCATGTTTGCATAGAATAGCACAGTTATGATGCGGCACAGAACCGGTCCAAAGGGCCAGTCATTTCCCCGTAAATGGTAGACAACTTGAAAAGGGAGAAGTATGCTGTACAGCAAGTCCGTGATTGTCAGGTTAATGGAAAACATGATGGTGGGAGTCCAAGGCCTTGAGTGACGGCAAAGGAACCACAAGGAGATAGAATTGAGGGGAATGCTGATGGTGAAGATGAACAAGTAGAGGGCAGGCAAAGTGGTCTGCAGCATTTGGTTCTTAAGCATCTCTATGGTGCTGTTTGGCAGTGTTCCCATGATAGTGAGAGAGATTCAGTGATTTCTTCTGGATTGGGACAAATGGAAAAGCTTCAGGCACCTTTTCCCACAAAAGAAGAATCTCGAGATGATAGAGATTAGACCTGGTTAAAAAATGTATTTTTGGTGAATTTTTTTTAAAGAGCAAGTTAATCTAACACATGATAAAACTCTTAGTTTGTTCATTCCCACCACATTAAATCATATTCACTCTGCCCTTTGGACCAAAGAATAGTTTTTAGCTATTTTCTAAAGTGCTTAACGAGTTTTGTTTCTAGTGCAATAGCAAGATGCAAGATCCAGCCACCTGAGCATACATCACCAAGAATTGCTGCTATATCTTAAATAGGCTTAAAGCTTTTTCCTCCATTTTTACCATGTTTTACGATGCCCGTTCTTGATCCATTTATTATCTTCTCCACCTCCTCCTCCATTCCACCTTCCCCCCCACCCTCCTTTATGCAGGCCCTTTCAGTTGGCTTTAATAGTTAACATTTTTAGAGGGAGGTGTGACACTGGCAGACAAGGTGCTAGCTCATGCCAAGGCCCAGGGCCTCACTGAACGCAGACAGATGAAAGCTGGAAACCAGTCTGGCTCCCCTGTGGGTTAGTTAAAATAGATATTAGTATTATCAGAATGTGTTTAGTGTTTAGAGTCATGGAATGCTTCTAGGATGCTGCATGTATTAATCCTACTTATAATATCTGTGTCCCATGGTATAAAGTAATATTGAGTGTTTGCATTGTAAACCTCTGTCACCAAACAGAAAAGAAGCATTAATTAAGATAAAGTTTCAGAATAGCAGCCATGTTAGTCTGTATCCTGAAAAAGAAAAGGAGGACTTGTGGCACCTTAGAGACTAACAAATTTATTGGAGCATAAACTTTCGTGAGCTACAGATGAAGTGAGCTGTAGCTCACGAAAGCTTATGCTCAAATAAATTTGTTAGTCTCTAAGGTGCCACAAGTCCTCCTTTTCTTTTTAAGGTAAAGTGTTTGTCCTATGGGCCACTGAAGGAAAAGGAGGCATTGTGCAGTGGCAAAGGACAGAGATTTCATTCATTACTCCCTCCAGGAAGGGGAGATCCGTACATGAACTCATCACATCAACTTGGATTCTGGGGTGAAGGGAATAAAAATCCCGGACAAGGAGGAACTGGGTCTCTGTATGCTGTCTGGACTCTGAGGGGCAAAGACTCCTAAACATAAGCAAGAGATCCCCATGCTGCTTGGCATGTCCTAAAGGACATACACAGCTGCTTTTAATAGAAGCTTGTATTACCTTTTTAAATCTAAGTCTGTAACTCATTTGTGTGTATGCTTACTTGTTGTAATCTTGTAAATAACTCTCATTTATTTTCTTAGTAACTCTTAGTTAGTTTATTACAGGATTGGCTACAGGTGTTGTCTTTGGTTTGAGATCGGAGTACAATTGTCAGGTAAGTGACTGGTCCTTTGGCACGAGGAGTAACATGAATATTGTTAGAGACTAACAAATTTATTTGAGCATAAGCTTTCATGGGCTACAGCCCACTTCATCGGACGCATAGAATGGAACATATAGTCAGAAGATATTTATATATACCAAGATATCCTCACACTTACGTGTCAACTGTCTGAAATAGGCCATCTTGATTATCACTTCAAAAGTTTTTTTCCCCCTGCTGATAATAGCACTGCTTAATTAATTAACCTCTTACAGTTGGTATGGGTACTTCCACCTTTTCATGTTCTTTGTATATATAAATATCTTCTTACTGTATTTTCCACTGAATGCATCTGATGAAGTGAGCTGTAGCCCACGAAAGCTTATGCTCAAATAAATTGGTTAGTCTCCAAGGTGCCACAAGTACTCCTGTTCTTTTTACGGATACAGACTAACATGGCTGCTACTCTGAAACCTAGATATTGTTGTGATGTTTGGTGTAAAGTGACCATCTATCACAAAGTCCAGCTTGCCTGGGTGGCAAGATAGACTGGAATGCCCAAAAGGACTGTCTGTGACTCCATAGTAAGGCTGTTGTTGTGCTTTAGGGGGTCATGCTTGTTACTGGGTTGGTGAAATCTAATGATAGGACATACAACCAGTTTGGGGTGTCTGCCCTGCCTTTTGACAGTCTGCCTTGAGGTCGGCACTCATGGTTCTGAGCCACTCCAGACATTGTGACAGGTGGTTTCTTACCTTACTGTATTTATGTGTATTTTACGTTATTTTTCATATTATGGGGTGTTTGATAGGGGGTGCTTTATACATTTTGGTGGATTAACTTCAACAAACTTGTGCTCAAAGTTAAGTATTTGCTTAAGTGCCATCTTGAACATTGGATACTATTCTGAACTGGGGTCTAAATCTTTGGTGATTCAAACCCAAAGGGTTGAATCCCGAGGGGCTAAGTACTTGTAACTCCCATGCTGATGTCCTCATTCACAGTATGCAATGCAGTAACTAGAGCTGTGTGGATAATGGATATTCTTTGGTTTGCTGGCAATTCTGAAAAATTGAAAAACAATTGTTTTGGGTTGAACCAAAATGATTTTTAAGTATTTTTTTCAGTGAATCAAAAAGTCAAAAAGAGTTTGTTTAAGGGCAAGCTCATTGTTTTGTTTTGGCAAAGCTGAAATATTTCATGTTGATTTTGACCATTTAAAAACTTTTTCATTGTTTTAAAAATAAAATTAAAGGAAATTTTGAAATGCAGTTCACTTCAAACCAAAAAATCAAAACATTTTGTTTTGAAAATGTCAGAACAAAATGTTTTGAAATTTGTTGGAATTTTTTTGGGGTGGGGGAGATTATTTTCAACCAAAACAATTTGCTGAAACCAACATGAATTCAGGAAATGTTTTGGTCACCAGATATGCATTTTTTCACCAAAAGTATTTCACCCGAAAAATTTTGCCCTGTTCTTGTAGAAACATGAATGAGGGCATGATCCTGAGAAGTGGTATGAATCCTCAACTCATATTGAAGTCAAAGGATTTGAAAGTGCTCAGCACCTTACAGGGTCAGGCCCCTCTGTAGCCCCTCTGCCTAGTGGTAACAGATTCTAGAGAAGAGATGGGCAAACATTTTGACACGAGGGCCACATCAGGGTGTGAAACTGTATGGAGGGCCAGGTAGGGAAGGCTGTACCCCCCAAACAGCCTGGTCCCCACCCCCTATTTGCCCCCTCCCACTTCCCACCCCCTGACTGTCCCCCTCAGAACTCCTGACCCATCCAATCCCCCCTGCTCCTTGTCCCTTGCCGGCCCCCGCCCCGGGATCCCATCCCCATCCAACCCTCTCTGCTCCCTGTCCCCTGACTGCCCCGACCTATCCATACCCCCACCCCCTGACAGGTCCCCTGGGAGTCCCATGCCCTATCCAAACCCCCCTGTTCCCTGATCCCTGACCATCCCAGAACCTCCGCCCCATCCAACCGCCCCCTGGTCCCTGTCCCCTGACTGCCCCTCGGGACTCCCTACCCAACCCCTGCACCACCCCGCACAAGTGCACCACCGTCGCCGCCCCCCTTACCATGCCGTTCAGAGCGGCAGGAGCTCACAGCCCCACTGCCCGCACTGCGGTGTGGCTGTCGGGGAGGGGAGACAGAAGGAGAGGGGCCATGGGCTAGCCTCTCAGGCCAGGAGCTCAGGGGCCGGACAGGATGGTCCCACGGGCTGGATGTGGCCCGTGGGCCATAGTCTGCCCACCTCTGTTCTACAGTCTTGTAGGTCAACTTCCTGTTGGAAAACAAGTCAGGGACATAGAGGCTGAATATATTCTTAGTGCAGCTTATTTATTTAACACTAGCTACACCTGTCTTGGAATAGAGGTGGATAAACAGCATGCGGGTAATCCCCTCTTTTAGGAATCTCAGGACAAAAACCAATTCCTTGTTTCCAGGAAGCAACTGTGCCTCAAGAATTGACCCTGATTAGTGAGATTAAGGGAGAAAGAAAATTTCCCTGCCATTCACCACAGATCCCGCATGAAGAAACTACATCACTAAGTAACACAATAAAAACATTTCTTCCAAGGCTGAACCATGCTCCAATGTTATATAAAATAATTTGTGAGGTTGTGTAACAGCACCATCTGCTGATTTCTGCAATAACAATATTAAACTGGATCTCAGATATCTTTTTAGTAAATATAGAGTTTTGAGAAATTAACATTTTCTAAAGGCTGTTGCAATTGTCACGTGACTCCTATGCAATTATCCTCAAATGTTGTAGGCCAGGCTTCAGCGTTCAAATGACAATATGATTAATGACTAATTCTGCTCCTACTAAAGTCAGTGGAAGCAGGAACAGGTCTTGTATATAGAACTCTTGATATTTTGGAATCTGAGAAAAGACTGACTGGAAATTATAGTGCTTAATATATTCTTACTAAAATGCATGAATGAGTGAGCACATGAATGTCAAAAGATTTGGGAAAAGATCCTCCGCTAGTGTATATTATTATAGCTCAGGTGAAGTCATTGAAGCTTTGACAGTTTACATCAGATGAGGATTTTCCCCTTGGTTCTTTTTGGGTCCCGTTCTTCTTCCAAATGGCATGGATTGAAGTAGAACAGAACAAAGCACATTGATGGAGGAACAACAAGGCTCAATACTACAAATCTGTTTTGTTGATTGACACCAACCAAATTATGTGCAGTGCATCACATGCAGGGTCTTGGTGCTTAGTGAATACAAGTGACTGAGACAATATTGAATGAAAGTGGGATGGAATGAAAAAATACTGGGAGCCAAATATTATTAATAATAATGAGTAATAAATGGATTTATTCACAGAGCCCCAAGTCAAGAGAGGATTCTGCACTTTTGATTTAGTCTAGGAAGTGCTGCTTCCTAAATTGATGCCACTGAAGTCAGCCTATCAGTGTTTTAGTTAACCGCTCTGTCGTTATCAGGGGTACCTTTGGAATGGTATTTCTAAAAGTGATAACCTCGGCAATCATGATGTTCATATGTTTGTATGTAGGTGGGGAGGCTCCTGAATTTCCTCATATTCTTAAGTATTTTACACCTCGCCTGGAGTATTTTTCTAAGTACACCCACATCAAATGTATTTCATATTTTCCCTTGTTACATTGCTGAAATGTCTCCTGAATTAACCACAGCGTTGTATAACATTGTATCTTTCTCAATGCTACTCTGGTTAGGCAGCCTTCAATTCTGTCTTCTTTCCTAATATTAACTACTACCGTTGTTTCAAGAAGCCCAAAGCAGTGAGGGCCACGAGCCCTCAGGAGACAGTGAAATTAAAAGGTGGGAAATTGTGAGCCAGTGCAAGGAATCCTTTTTCACACAAGATTCCAAAAGGGTTCGGACATTTATGTAGTATACAAATATTCAGAGTTATCACACTTAATGTCAACACAAATTTTGAAAGGGGTATTAAGCCTTGTGCTTTAGGGCTTAAACCAGTCAATAACTATTAGATACCAGCATAAGACCTATGTGGGGAGCAGATTACTCCACATCTGTCTTCTGTGGGGTTCTGACACCTTCCTCTGAGGCATCTAGTAGTAACCACTGTCTGCAACAGGTTACTGGACTAGATGGTCCTTAGGTCTGATCCAGTATGGAAGTTCCTGTGTTCTCTGAATAGTTGTATTAGCCAGGAACAGACCAGAGACCATACTGTGACTCAGAGATGAATAAGCTGGTTCATGGTTTCCCCTCTTCCCAGGGTGGGGAATCATTTGCACCAGCCCTGTATCTGGCACAGATTACTTTCCCCTTCATGCTAGCTCGCTGTGCTGGCCAGAACATTGGGAGGGCAGAATTCCTGCCCGTCTGCCCATTCCCCATGCACCAGCACAGGAGTGAGTGTTGTGGATAGCTGTGATATAGGTAGCCCACATAGAGTTGCCACCTTTCTAATTGCTGGTAACTAGACCCCCGAAGCCCTGTCCCCTGCCTTGCTTCTTCCCCCCAAGGCCCCATCCCTGCTCCACCTCTTCCCTCGAGGCCCCATCCCTTTTCTGGCTCTTCCCACAGGTCTTTCCCCCTTTTCTGCCTCTTTCCCCAAGGCCCCACCTCTGCTCTGTTTTCCCCCCTCAAAAACTGTGCCCCCGTCGCTCGCTGCTTTCCCTCCCACCCCCCGTTACTTGCTAGTGTCTCAAGGAGCCTGCCTGAAGGTAGGAGTTTGCCCCGGCTGAGCAGAGGCTGGTGGGGGTTAATAACCTGATGCCTCCCCCGGACCCATGGTAACCAGACTTTTGCTTTGGGTGCCAGTTAGGATTGCCAGGTCCCCTTTTTGCCCAGACTTTCCGGTTGAAAACTGGACACCTGGCACAGAAGCCAAAAACTGGACTGTCTGGGTAAAACCCAGACAGGTGGTAACCCTAAGCCCACACAGGATGTGGAGGGGATGTGACCGTTTCACCCTTATTATAATGCAACAAGCTGGGCAGGAACTTCTGACTTTAGAAAAATAAATCAAAAGTTAAAAACTACAGCACGTACAGCTTACCATTTCCATTTCCTTCCAAAGTGGAATTCATGAAAAAGTCAGCTTTTAATTCGCTGTACTGGTTTCTACTAAATTAAATAGATAGCATATGAATCAATATACAGACACAATGACATACAAAAAATCACGTTTGTTTAAGATATATCATTTTTTCGAAACCAGTAATTTCCCCTCCCCACTAATCACAAAAAGTTAGGACCTCACTACCTGGCATTAAGGGTTTGTGAACAAGCATTTTAACAAACATGAATTTTAAAAAACAAAGGCCAATACTTCATCGAATGTACCTTGTTCACTTATGTGGTGCCCCTAGCCCCTGTTTGCCAGAAGCTGGGAAGGAGCGACAGGGGATGGATCACTTGATGATTACATGTTCTGTTGATTCCCTCTGGGGCACCTGGCACTGGCCACTGTCAGAAGACAGGACACTGGGCTAGATGCATAGGCGCCAACTTCTCTTGGCGCCAGTGGGTGCTCGACCCCACCTGACCCCGTCCCGACTCCACCCCTGCCCCGCCCCCATTCCAACTCCTTCCTCAAAGTCCCTGCCCCAACTCCGCCCCCTCCCTGCCCCTATTGGACTCCTTCCCCAAATCCCCGCCCTGGCCCCACCTCTTCCCCGCCTCCTCCCCTGAGCGTGCCGCATTCCCACTTTTTCCCCCTCCTTCCCACAGCTTGTTACGCCGCAAAACGGCTGTTTTGTGGTGGCAAGCACTGGGAGGAGAAGCAGGGACGCGGCGCACTCAGGGGAGGAGGCAGAAGTGAGCTGGGGCGGAGGGGCAGGGCCGGGAGCTTGGCTGCCAGTGGGTGCAGAGCACCCACCAATTTTTCCCCATGGGTGCTCCAGCCCTGGAGCACCCACGGAGACAGTGCCTATGGCTAGATGGACCTTTGGTCTGACCCAGTATGGCCGTTCTTATGTTGACAAGTGTAGTTCAGTTTTAATTCTTCATAATATATTAGCAAAGGTTCTGTGGGATAAGTGTACAAGTAAGGAAGATTTAATAATATGCCACCTCCTTATAGTACTATTCTCTTCATTATTTGTTGAGAAATAAAGTGAGACCACTGGATGTTTCTGGATTAGCAGAGCTAGAATTGCCACATTTCTAGTATACTGACGGTAAATACATAGTAGCTCTATCTAGTTACTTGTGTGTTCCAATAACCACAGTGTCTGAGCACGTCACAAACATTAATGGGGTGGATCCTCAGATCTGCTTAGTTCACTTTGTGTTGCTTTCTTTGCTGGCATAAATTTATGCCTGGCAGAATTCTATTTTTAAAATAATTTTGATGGATAATACCAGGCATAAATTTAAAACTAGGTATATCAAACAAGTTTATTTTTAAGCATTTTTTTCTGTTTTTATTGATTTAAATTTTCACAGTTGCATGAAATTATGAAGGGAAGGGGTGTCAGACAATTATTGAATGGCAGTAGACTTTCAGATTCAAAATGTTAAAGCTGTATAAACCATTAAAACACAAATTGTTTACGTGTGTCAAAATATACAAAATAATATAGCTCAATCAACAAATCATACCTGTTTTTACTATTCATTTGCTAGTTCATTTGTGACCAGCCTAATTCAGAAGTCTAAATCACTGGAGTTTGACTCTATTAAGTTCTCACATGACATTTTTCTTATTCTGTCTGTAAATGTTAATTATTATTGAAGGAAATATTTTTCTTTGGTTTGTGTGTGTACAGTGAAATTGATGTTTACTGACATTTACCAATACAAATCTAATCCTTCCAAGCCTGCATAAATTAAAGCTGCCCCCCTGCAGCTTTTCTTTAGAGCAAAATCAGTAAGGTGACTCAGGGAACTGCAACTGGCATTCCCTCCCCTCACTTCTCTCAAGCTCTGTACAATGACTAATGCAAATAGAGCCTCATAACACTGCTGTGATATTATCCCATTCTACAGATGAGAAAATGATGCACACAGAGGTTAAGAGTGGCGAGACTGTGACTTGGACTAAACGCTCTTGTTGGGAGCGAGAGAGTCTGTTCCTTAAGCCCCTATCTCGCCTACCTGGACTTTGAGTAAATGCGGTTACCCACCTGAACAAGGGGATGGGGACGTGTGATAATGGGCAGAGTCTTGTCTCCACACACATGCCTCTCCTCTACCATTGGCCACAGTCTAGGCATATCAAAGCAGCAGATTTACTACTGCTCCAAGGGACAAGGGGGAATTTTACTTGGAAGTGTTCAGAGGTGTGTCTCCGAAGGCTTGTCTTCACTGCAACACTTCACTGCACTCAGATTACCCCACATCAGTTTGCCAAGCTCAAATGAGAGTGGTCACATGGCGAAACAGCATTTGAGCTACACGGTGCACATGTTAGAGCAGATTTAAAATATGGGCCTGAAGTACTGTTGCCTGTAGCAGCTTGTATTTCAGAAAGACTAGGGCATGGGGGCAATAAGATGGTGACAAGGTAGAACCATTCTGCAGCATTTTTACTGAGCACAGTTAGCTGAAGATAGCATTGCCAACCTCAAACACTCAGCAATTCTGAGATAGATGTAAAAATCCTAAGATTAGCTTAAAAGTCATGTTTCAGAGTAACAGCCGTGTTAGTCTGTATTCGCAAAAAGAAAAGGAGTACTTGTGGCACCTTAGAGACTAACCAATTTATTTGAGCATAAGCTTTCGTGAGCTACAGCTCACTTCATCAGTGAGCTGTAGCTCACGAAAGCTCATGCTCAAATAAATTGGTTAGTCTCTAAGGTGCCACAAGTACTCCTTTTCTTTTTTCTTAAAAGTCATGAGATTTTTTTAAATAATACATGTTGTGTTTTTACTTGCCTTATGGGTTTTCAGCCATTAGGGTTCATAGTTTCAACTATTCCTCCACAACTATGGGAGCTAGAAACTAAAAAATGAGAGTTGGAATTCTCTGAAAAATCGTTTGACTCCAGGAACTGGATCTTTAAGAACACCAAATATCACTAAACTTGCCATAAATGAATCACGAGCATAAGCAATACTTTCTCTTTATGCCGTTCCGTTGGGCTTAAATCCATGGAGAAAAGCACTGGTGTATTAAACCAATTCTATTTATCATGGAGGAGAAACTTTACTCAGCAGAATCAGACATTAAAAACATAGTAAGTAATAAGATGGCAGATCCTCAAGCAGTTACACTGGATGCAGAGTGAGTGCACTGAGGTGGTGCATGTTTTATATGAAACCTTCTTGGGAGAATGTCACTCTACAGAGGTAGCACAGAATTGTGGGCCACCAACTAACTTGTTTAAAATCAGCAGAAGAGAAAAGAAAGAGGTCAGGAGTCCATTATATACAAAATTACATTAAAAATTGTGCTAAAAGAACATTAAGTTTGCAAAGTCAAACACTCAAATTTAGGAAATGCCATCATGCAAAAATTAAAACAACCAAATTAGTGTTTGGTGATTTTTCCATTCTTATCAATGGGTAGCTGCAATGCTGCATTTCTAATACCAGGTGGTGCTATAAATGTAAATATAGTATACCTGGCAAATACTTCTAGCTTCTTCTGGTTGCAAAGAAAACCCATAACAAGCCAAAACCTCTCCTGATATAATCCTTGTTCTGTTCTTTTTGTAGTAAAGGCAGAAGAAAGGCGAAAACCAGCTCTGCAGGGTGCATCCTCCAGTTTCTCTTTTGCTGTGTTTCCCTTTGGAGCATTGTACCAGTTTTCAAGAAGGGCTTTGGATATCATTAATATGTCTTTCTGTGTTAACCCTTTCATAGCTTTAAAATCCCTTGAATAGCTCTCGCACTTGCTCACTTGCCTTCAGTGCTGAGATGGAAGTGTTGTTTGCACTCCAAGTATTGTGTGTACTGAATGGGTTACACCTGTTGGAACAGTGGGTGGATGTGTTTTGGCAATGAAAGGATTACAAGGTTTGCTAGAGGATGAGGGGGATAGTTGCATGTCGGACAGAAAAGTTTACACCAGCTGGGTCATGAATGGGAAGGAGAGGGAGATGGGGCATGAACTCTGCCATTTGATAATATCACTGCACCTCCACTGCTAGTTTCCTTTTTGGGCCATGATTAATTGAAAAGAATCTCATCTCTGTTCCTTTTCCTTCCAGTCTCTTCCCCCTTGTCTGGTCACTCTACCAGTTTATCCTGAGCACTCAGCCTCCCTTTCTTCATTTTCACTCTTGCTCACCTTTCCCAAGATGTCTGATGCCCAATGTCTCTCCGCCCTGGGCAGTTAGAGCCCACCTGCATTTCTGTCCAGATGAAGGGTGTGTTTATGAGAAGCTGCCAGTGGCTAGGGAACCCAGCAGCTCGTGGGAGCAGGACAAAGGTAAGCTGTGGAATGTTGGGGAGGATTCTCAACACGTAGGCATCTTTTGGGGGGGGGTGGAATATTTGTGAGGTACTTTCTATCCTAGTGATGACTTTCAAGGATATCTGGGCAATGAAAAGGGCTAAATCGGCCATTCTCAAACTGTGGGTCGAGACCCCAAAGTGGATCGTGACCCCATTTTAATAGGTTCGCTAGGGCTGACTTAGACTTGCTGCGGCCCAGGGCCGAAGCCCGAACCCCACTGCCCGGGGCTCAAGCAGAAGCCTGAGTGCTTCAGCCCTAAGTGGCAGGGCTCAGGTTACAGGCCCCCTTCCTGGGGCTGAAGCCCTTGGGCTTTGGCCTCCTGCTTGGGGTGCAGGGGCTTGGGCGGGCTCAGGCTTCGGTCCCCCATCTTGGGGTCGTGTTGTAATTTTTGTTGTCAGAAGGGGGTCGCAGTGCAATGAGGTTTGTGAACCCCTGGGCTAAATGAAATCTTAAAACCTCCAAAGTATGTAAGCTCTGCTGGGACCTGATAAAGTTTTCAAAGTTCAATATTTTCATAGTGAATAGCCCTAAAATTAACATCAACCAACCTTCTTACAGATACTCAAAAAGCGTTAATTCTCCTCAAGGACAATGGGATGAAACAAATGTCGAGTTTCAAGCCATTTTTGAAGTGTTATGTTAAAAACCTCAGACTGAGTAACTTTTAGATCTTCCAAAACAACTTGTGTACCTAATCTCTGGTTAGATGGAGATTAGACAGAAAACAAGGTTTGGTTTTTAGAAGATGGGTGGATCAAGGGTAGGAAGTGCCTATGATGAGGTGTATGTACCCTGCCTCTAGAAAGATCAATAAAGGATTACTGGGTTTCCTTATATGCGAGCTAAAAAACCTACCCTGCAATGCAGGAAGTGTACAATCTATCAGGCCTACAGGTTGGTGCTGACAATCCAGTCTCCTGTAGAAAGAGACCTTTAAAAGAAAGTGTTTGGGGATATAGGATCCAGGGAAAAACACATCAGCGTGAATTGAGAAAATTTCTGCCCAGGGCTGGTAGTGTCATGAATGAGAGATTATGCTGAATCTGCTTTGGACTCACAGGACTAATGGAGTGGTGCCTGCTGGAACCCCGAGGCATTTGTTTTCAGTTAACCTTTGCAGGGGCTGGGAAGGGAATCCTATTTAGCGGTTATGCCTTTGCTGTGTGAACTGTGCCAATAGTTGGACAGTGGGGAACCTGCTGGATGCAACACTCTGGTCAAAATTGGGCTTTCAATAGAAAAATAGTCATAACCCTACCCATGGGTTTACTAAAATGGGTCAATAACAAAGCACTAGAAAATACACTGTAAGGAACAGCCATGGAATAACCCTAGGAAACAGGCTAGACCCACACGTGATGGGGCTTTTGGTATTTAATGCCCATGATTTTATGCTGATCCTATGTTCAAACCTTAACTCACTGCCTCAGTTCCCTACCAAGCCTATCAAGGGCTGCACAGGTGCTCAGGGCTGCGGTGGGGAGAAGCACCTCTCCCCCGGTGCCAGCCAGGTCCAGAGCTGCTGTGGTGTGGAGAGATGCCTCTCCCCCAGCCCGGCCCAGAATTGCTGCAGCGGGGAGAGGCACCTCCACGCCATCCCCAGCCCAGGTGCTGCTGTGGGGAGAGAAGGCTGGGGGCAGTCCTCTCTCCCCGCTGAAGCCCTAGGGCAGCCAGCACTCTAAACCCCTGATCCCTGGCCCCACCCCAACCCTCTGTCACAACCCTGAGCCCCCTCCCACACCCAGAAACCCTGATCCCTGGCCCTGCCCCAGAGCCTGCACCCCCAGCCAAGGCCCTCACCCCCTGGCACCCCAACCTTCTGCCCCAGCCCTGAACCCCCTCCCACACTCCGAACCTCTCAGCCCCACCCTTGCCACACATCATCTCCATATTGGTGTACATAAGAAAATTCATTCCACACATGCATGGGAAAAATTAGGAGGAACATTGCTCACTGCATGTGGGGAAATGCAGGGCAAAGAGTATAATCTGTCTCCCTTTGCCATGTGTTCCTTGTTGGCAAGAGCAGAGAGTGGTGGTTCTGCTTTGTACCACCTGACTCTGACATCAAGGAGTTAGGAAATTTCTTTTCTCTGTGTACATTGCCTGCGTAAGATAGTGAAAAGGGGGAACAAGTTTATTGCAAAATACCCTTTATTACAAGAACATCCTCCCCCCATCTCTTCATTGCACTACCTGCCCCCCCAAAACAGATTCATCCCCTCCTCTCCACCACCTTGTCAGCTACCTCCAGGGCCTGGAACCCCCTCTTAAAAGGAGGTGGAAAATCCTCTTGGTATCCCCATCAGCAGGATTGTTCCCTCTCACTTCCTGTCCTGAAAGGATCCTCTCCTACATCGACAGCATGAGTGGTTTGAGATGTGGAAGTAGGGCCAACTAGCAGGGAATAAAAATTAAAAAAGCAACACTTTTTCTTCAAATAAAAGCCCCCCATTGTTCAAAGCTTCCCACCATGTAAATGTGGAGCTAGGGATTAACGCTACATTTTAATAACACACTTCTTACTCCTGATAAGAGAGGGGGGCTGCAGATAGGTTGGTGGAAACATCTTGAAGTTACGTTGCGGGTGTTGTCTCTCCCATTCTTCAGTCCTTCACCCTTTATAGACGAAGGTCTCAAGGTGAGAGTGATTTTCACCCCCAGATGCTTCTGGATTCCCAGCTGGTGCTAATGACCACATGCTCTGGTTTTTTCTGTCTCTGTAAAATGACGGTGACTGTTTTCCTGGGATACTGACCCTACTACCTATGCCATTGTGACTCTTTGAATGACTGAATGCAGTGTGTTTAACATAGGACCTGTTGCACAAAGCAGTTGCCCATCTGCTGGGGGCAGCACTAGCCAGAGGAAGGATGTCAGTTCTCCTAGGCAACAGAGGGTTCTTTTCTCCTTTCCCTAATCTGATGTGCGAGAAGCTTTGTATTACAATCAGGCAAGAATATCGGCAAAAAAAAAAAAATCGAGTATCATTTTAAAGATATGTCCATGTGCCTAGACACCTCTTATGACAGGTGCATTTTATATATTTAGTTTTAGGATGTTTAAAGATATTAGGTTTTAATACTGCAACCAAATTTCTTCAGTAATTAGCAGTCAGGCAAAACCAGTCACCACGGAGCTCAGTAAAAATGTCCCTATGTCTTAACGAATAGCAACCATCAGATAAAGCAAATAGACTTCTCAATTATTGCTTATCAAATAGACCATTGACTGTAAGAGAATATCTTTCCTTCAAACAGGGAGGAAGAAATAAGGGAAGAGAAGGCTAAAAACAGATCATAGCAAAGCTATTACACCAGCACAGAGCCTGATCTGAATGCCTGGCTCAACTAAATAAGCTTTAGTTCTGTCTTGGTCATAATCAGGCCAGCTGTAGATGGACTTCAACTAGTCATCTAAAATATTTAAAATTGAGCAATTTAAACTGGTGCCAGCCCCTACCACAGCCACCCCTAAACTAGTTTGGCTTGTGTTGAACCATTTCATTAATGATTAAACAGGTTTAAATATGTCTCACATTAGAGGTTTGCAACAGTTTAACTAGATCAATTTGAAATCAATTTTGTTAAATCAGTTCAACTTTTCTAGTATAGACAAGTCTTTCACACATCACTACAGCACAATGGTAGCATTTACACCCCCTATGTAAGATGTAAATAACTGGGTAAGATGCGAGGTGATGGAAAATCAGGTCCATTCACTTCCATACTGTGGTATGAGTCAAACCCCTCCTCTTCAACCCACAGTTGAGGCTTTGTCTTCACTGACAAAGAGGTGTGGTTTCTCAACATAAAATCTGAGTGGAGACAAGGTGTGATGATTTGGGGAATTTATTTACAATTTAGGAAATCAGGGTGGTCCTGGGTACTCTGGAAATGTGTCTGTGTCTGACTACAAATTCCATTTTGAATATGAGGCTTGGTTACCTTCTCTGCTGTCTTTTGTCTCCGTATTGAGATAAAACCCACAGGAGGGGCCAGGAAAAATTCTTTCACCTGGCACAGAACTAACAGTATAGGGTTGTTACATTTTGATGAATGTCCATTCAAATGGAGCCCCCTTGGATAAAGAGATGGCTACTGCCCAGGGCAAACCAGGTTTTTCAAGTCTGAACTATTGGGGGATGGTAATTAAGCAAGAAATTATTTGGTACGGGACTCTGATCGCCTGCTGGGGCTGATCTGTGAGTCACTTGACAAAGAGATCTGGTGGTTATAAAAGAAAGCCTCTGTCACCAGCTATTTTAGAGCTAGAAATACAGGGAGAAGTGACCAGAAAGACTGCATGTTCCAGAGGAGAAGCCATGGGCAGGAAGGCAGGAGAGAGTAACAGAAGGGCATACTTTCATGTGCAGAAATCACATGCAGGAGGTGGGATCCTGGAACACTTAGAGGACTCTGACTTCAACCCCAAGAATGCTCAAGAGCAGTAAAGAAAATGAGGCAGGGAAATACATACAGGTGTTATTGTTTTACCTGGATCGGTGTATTTCTTGTGCTAACCAATGTAAAAAGTGACTGATTTGGAGGAGCCCTTACCAAACCCTTGTGTCTGTTATGTGCTTCCACTATCAAGTGTCCCTAAAGAGGTGAACTGTAAACCCAGAGCACCCATAAGATTAGAGCTCTGGAAAAGGGTGTGATTAAGCTACTGGGGAGTCTGGGTGTCAGCACTGGCCCTGGGGTCCCATTTCCACAAAGGAGTAACAGACAGGGAGCCTATGCCTAGAAATTGTGCCAGACAGGCCAAGGGGAGAGAGATAGGGCTATAGCCTACTTAGAGCACATGGGTCTTGTGTACTGGGACTCAAACACAGAACCCCGATGAGTATCCAGCTAAGGAGAGCTCTACCTAGGTTGTGTGGCATAAGGCATTGATAGTTTTTACCTAGATGTAGCTAGTTGAGGTCAACCCTATACCTCCCACTAGGGGTTGACTTCGACTAGTTACACTGAGATAAAAACTACAGTGCCTTGTATCCACTGGGATTTTACAGCGAGATAGCTAGGAGTTAACTACCTAGGTAAAAACACACCTTTTTTGCACTGATGACATAGCCTGAATGTCTAGAATTCTTCCCCTAAAGTTACCTGCAGAGACATTTTAATCTCTGAATAAGCTACACAAAGTTTATCAGCACAATGCAGTATCTCTAATGGGTTATAAAGCTATCCAGCACACTGAACAAAGCGTACAGGATATTAGGATGCCATGCCTAACTGCAGATGTAATCATAATACTATAAAATAACATTTGTGTTGGTATAACTGTGCCGTTATAGGAACAAACTTCACGATGAACTGCTTTTATCAGAACCATGAATGCATTCCATCTGGATAGCAATATCTCCAGAGTGTATGAGAGTCTCTGAAATAAATGAAAATAGGTAATATCATTAATATATGTCATTACAACCTGCCCATTTCTAAATTCATTTCAGCTGCTGTTCCTCTTCTTTATCTTATGAAAATCTCCACTTCTGTGGTTTTGATGATGCAAAGTATCAGTATGTCTGTCCTGCCAAGTTCAGCAATGGAAAAGGCATTTCGGGTCATTATAAAAACTAATTTCCCCATACTAATCTCCCCCTACTGTTACTCACACCTTCTTGTCAACTGTTTGAAACGGACCACCCTCATTACCACTACAAAAATGATTTTTTCCTCCCTTGTTGTTCTGTTAATTGAACTGTCTCGTTAGACTGACCCCCCACTCCCACCCACTTGCTAAGGCAACTCCCATCTTTTCATGCGCTATGTGTGTATATATAGCTGCTACTGGGTTTTCCACTCCATGCATCTGATGAAGTGGGTTCTAGCCCACGAAAGCTGAGGCCCAAATACATGGGTTCGTCTCTCAGGTGCCACAAGGGCTCCCCGTTGTTTTTGCTGTGTCTCATAGTGACTTCTTCACTGAAGTGAAACCTTTTTTCATTTTAAAAACAAAACAGGCATGATTCAGATAGATTCCGGTCACCCACCCTGGGGCCTCAGTCCTGCCCTTTGACCTGGGACATGTAACCTAGTATGTTTCATTCCCTGACTTCAGTCACCCGTTAGCAATAACACAACTAGGATTGGGGTTAAAGTGAAATCTAGACTCCAAGTGAGCTGCATAACAACCCATTTTGGAGTCAGCATGCACATTATTTCTGTTCTGCTCAACATCACACTCAAACACACTTTCCCCCCTTGTTTGTCAAGGAAGGGGTTTCCAGGGATTCAGTAGGAATCAAGGAACTCTGCACAACCCAATATACCATGTGGAGAAAGCTACTGCAAGCTCTTCGGGATTTCCTGAAAGACTGGGGGCTAGATTCCCCATTGCTGTGAATAGTCATTTACATCTGAGTGAAAGAATTGCAAAATGAGTGTAAATTGCTCCTGAATCGGATGGTCGCATTTTATACTCAATTCACACTGGAAAAGTTGACTGCCACCAAGGCTTGTGTATATTCAAGACATCACTGGACATTGGCAATACCAGAGGGATGAGCTGGAGTGCAGATGAGAAGCGCAGTGAGGAAAGTAACAAATATTTTCCTCATGGATTGTACTTTCTAAATGGACAACCAACCTAATCCTCAATTACTAAGGGCTTGTCTACACTGGCACTTTACAGCGCTGGAACGCTCTCCCACAGGGGTGTGAAAAAACACACCCCGAGCGCTGCAAGTTTCAGTGCTGTAACGTGCCAGTGTAGACAGCGCACCAGTGCTGGGAGCCGCACTCCCAGCGCTGGTAGCTACGCCCCTCGTGGAGGTGGGTTTTTTTAGAATGCTGGGAGACCTCTCCCCCAGCACTGCTGCCGCGACTACCCAAGCCACAAGCCGCGGCAGCGCTTCACCGTTGCCAGCAAAGACGTGCCCTGAGGGACAGTCTCCACCCATTGATATATTTTGCTTTCCACAACCAAACCAAACAAATCTCTGTATAACTTTTCATGAGTGATGTACCCGAGTATTCGGATTCTACTATCTAAACTGTATTGTGAAATCTGTTCACCTAAATTTGGGTTATTGCTGATTATGTACTCTGTGTGTCATATGACTTTTAAAAAACTAACTTTGTATTTGTAGATAATCTAAGCACTATACCCAGATGTAGAGACACTCTTTTTCCAACCTATGTATTATATAATTTTTTTAACATTAGCTTTAATAAAATTTTTATTGGACCAACTTCTGTTGGTGAAAGAGAGAAGCTTTCATGCCGCATAGAGCTCTCCCTCAGGTCTGGGAAAGGAACTCCCAGCACCACAGCAAAATGCAAGGTGGAACTGATTGTTTAGCGTCAGTAGTTGGCACATACTGTAAGGCAGTGGTTTTCAAAGCCGGTCTGCCGCTTGTTCAGGAAAAGCCCCTTGCATGCCGGGCTGGTTTGTTTACCTGCCGCGTCTGCAGGTTCAGCCGATTGCGGCTCCCACTGGCCGCGGTTCGCTGCTCCAGGGCAATGGGGGCTGCGGGAAGCGGCGCAGGCCAAGGGATGTGCTGGCCGCCCTTCCCGCAGCCCCCATTGTCCTGGAGCGGCGAACCGTGGCCAGTGGGAGCCGCGATTGGTCGAACCTGCAGACACGGCAGGTAAACACACCGGTCCAGCCCACCAGGGGCTTTCCCTGAACAAGCGGCGGACCAGCTTTGAGAACCACTGCTGTAAGGGACCATTCAAAGTTAGTGGGTTACAGATTGTTGTAATACACCACCAAATCATGGATTGAACTGAGACTCTGGATCTATGGCTTATTATTGCAACAATCTGTAACCCTCTAACCCTCTCTTTTTGTCCTGTGACTGCAGAAGTATTAACTGCCCACTCTATCTTGAATAGTTCCTTACAATATGTGCTAACTGCTTGTGCTAAACAATCTGTTCTTCCTTGCATTTTGCTGTGAGGCAGGGAGTTCCTTTCCAGACAGGAAGAAGAGCTCTGTGTAGCTAGAAAGCTTGTCTCTCTCTCTCACCAGCAGAAGTTGGTCCAATAGATTATATTACCTCACGCACCTTGTCTCTTTCATATTCTGCAACTGACACGGCTACAGCTATACTGCATACATCAGATAGAGGTTGTCAATTATACTTAAGTAGAATACATGATTCTATAGGGTGAGAAACTGTTATAAATTAATTTCTTCTGCAGACGAGATTGTGCATGAATATGTTTTCTGGCCTTTTTTCTGCGCTGTTTTCCCTGCATGGGGAATTATGTCCTAATTTAGAGTAAACCACAGTAGGCCGAAAGAAAATAAAGTATTTTCCTCTGTATCTTTAAAAATGATTAAATTCAAAGTCATACAATATGCCCTAAAACTAACTTGTTTTTAAAACTAACTTTTTTAACAGAAAAAGACATTACTTTCTAAAGGAACAGGGAGAAGTGACCCAATGCCGATCAGAAATGAGCTGTCTGATATTGCTCCCAATCCAGTCAATAGGATTTTTCCCATCAGTCAGTGAGAACATGATCAGGCCCTAGTGTTATACTTTCTCAGATTCTAATAAGCTTTGCATCACTAGGTTTTCTGAGGTAGGCCAACAAACAGAACTGCTCAAACTCCCTGACAAAGCTCCAAAGAGGCTGGAAAGCCAAGAGAAACATTTTCACGAATTTGCGTCAATTTCATCAGTTTGTTTTGAAAAAAAAAATCAAATAAAAAAGACCCTCTAAAATGTTTTGTTTTGATGTTTTTGAAAAGAAATGTAATGAATTTTCATTTCAAAGTTTTCTTTAATTGTATATAAAATATTTTAAAACATTAAAAAACAAACTTTTTTGGATTTTTCAAAATTGCCAGAGAACTTAAAAATCTGTTATTTTCATAACATATTTACCCCACCTTCTCTCCCTCCTACCAGCTCAATTCCTCATTGTAACGGTTCCCACCAGTCCACCTCGCACAAAATAAAAATATTTTAAAATACCTTAGTGTGTAAACAGTTAAAGCAAAAGTATACATCTGTGAGTATATAGAGCAAACCCACAACGACATAACACATAACAAATCTAAGTAACTGTTTGACCTTCTTTTGTAGGTCCTGGTCCTCACCCTATTGTTTGTTCCTATCATTTGTATCTTGTCTAAATTTTAGGTCAGAAGCCCTTTGGAGAGGGACTAGGGGTATTTTTTTAAAGTGTTTAAGTGACTTAAGCACCTAAGTAATATAAGTTGTTTTTTTTTAATTCTACCTCAGGTCTTTTAAAACAATGTGTATCTAAATATATACATATATAAAGGATTTATGTGACTTTTGGGCACTGTAAAATAATTATTAATAAATTAATACTGACCAATCAAAGCATGGAAATACATAATGGGGTAATATTGCAGTAGAGCTATGTACATTTCTCAGAAATAACGTGTATTTTGTAATTAACTGGTGTGTGAAATCATGTTTCCACAATGATTTGTTCAGTTAGAAATAGAAAAGAACCAAAGGTTGTGCTTTTTTTTTTTTAGCATAAATCCCACCTTTCATGCATGCACATAACTCAGAACAAATGGGAATTATTTGCAGACTTATACAGCAAAATAGACCCTCTGATCTGTAAAGTTAACTAAAAAACCTTAGACATCCAACAGAATCATAATGCGCTATCTATCACTTGAAATACTGTGAGTACTTATGCCCATGTTACAATACTCACTGTAAAATCAAGCATGTGCATTTACAAGAATTATATTAGAAGAGTAAAAACAACTCCCTTAAATTCAATGGACCAAATGCGAAGGTCCAACATCCTTACTAAGTGTTTACTCAAGCAAACTTCCATTGACTTTGAGGGCAGTTTGCCTGATCAAGGACTGAGTAAAAACTGGGCACAAACCTCAAGATTTAGCCTTGCATAGTTAAAAATAAAGCACATAACAAAGCAATAATCTGAACTGTTACAATATATTGCTGCAACTCAGCTGTTTGACTCTAGTAGGAACTCCTTCTTCAAGTGACTTATGTCCAAAAGATTTATATATCTTACCTGATTCCTCATCCACATCCGATAATCTGAAGCTGTGCAGTCTGACTGACCACAAATTTTCTGCAAGTGGTTCAATAGTAAACGTGCACACTGTATTGCAACACCTACTTCCTTCTTCATACTTTTGACTTTTTGACACATAGATCACAACAACTCAATAATATGTCCTAAAAGGATAAACATTGTTTCCTCCCCAGACATAAAATGAAAAATCCTTTTTCTAATCTAAATTTATTCATTACTTTATGGTGCATTGGGATGCCAATAGTAGCCCTGGCAAATATTCACGGTGTATGACAAATGCTTGATTCATTGTGAATATCTTTCCCCGTTGTGGATTTTGTAATACTGAGATTCTTCCATTCTTTTTTATCTTGTATGAAACCTGTGAACTCTGAATAGGTTTTTAGTGTACTGGGTGTAGTCAAGTCAGAAAAGGAACCACATATTTCTGCTTTTGAAATATCTTTCTGAGTTCAGATATGTTTCTATCATTCTCCTAAACTGGCCTTTTTGTGCAGTGAAAAACTCCATGAAAAATCTGCAAAGTTGCTACCCTCTTTTCCTTCAAATCCTTCCTCAAGACTCATTTTTACGACAACACATACAAAGCAATAGCAACTGACAACAACTAGGGAAGTGGAGCGCTAAGTATTGTGCTTGTTATATGTAGAGCTGGTTGGAGAACGGAATGTCTATTCTTCAAAATATGCCAAGATTTTGATTTTTTTTCATTCAAATCAGAACAAAACCAAAACATTTCAATTTTTTCTACAAAACAGAATGTTCTAACAAGTGGCTTTGTTTCAATCAGAATATTTTGTTTTGATAAAACTGATTTTGTTCTAATTTTTACTTTATAATATATATATTTTTCAAATGACCAAAATGTCATTTCAAAATGAAAACTCGAAATCTGCTGCGCCAATAACCTCAAAGTGGGACATCTGGCTTTGATTTTTTAAAAACAAAACTTTGCCAAAATTGACACATACCCTCAGAAAATTTTGATTTCAGTCAAACAACATTTTCTCCTGGAAAAACGTTCCAGTGGAATATTTATAACTAGCTCTAATTATGACACTGGTTTGCGTCACTGTTTTCTCTTAATGGATGGGGCAACGTGTGCTCCATTTGTGTGACACACAGATCTGGGCATTGTTGTGGGATACAATTCCTCCAGGAGCTACTGCAGAGGCACTGGAGCCATCACTCTGTCCCTAATGCAGGACAGTGCCCATAAATCATAATCTTGCCCTAATGATGCCATCCTTTTATGAGATAAGGGGTTTCTTTTATGTCCGTGGCTAAAAGTGTCCCATACCCCCATGGTTGTGTGGCAGTCTGTGTACTAGTTATCTGCTGCCCTCTGATTGTCTGCATTGTGTCTTGGTGGTTAGCACACTTGATTTAACTCAGGAGATCTAGGTTCTAATCCCACTTTAATCACTGGCCTGCTGGGAGACCTTAGATCTGTCATTTCATCTCCCATGCCTAAGTTCCCCCATCTGTAAAATGAGACTAATGATACTGACCTCCTTGGTAGAGCATTTTGAGATCTACTGATGAAAAAGTGCTATCTGAGAGCTAGCTATTACTAGTAGGAGTTAGGCACCTTTATTTGTACCTTTGGAAATCTCCTCTTTAGAGTGTATGTATATGCTTTGTAATGTGTTTTTGAATCCTCTATAATGAAAGGATCGACATAAATGTCAAATATTTTAATTTTCTCTAAAACTCATTTCACATTGGTCTGTTTTGTGTTTCCTATATGCTCTTTACCTTTCCACAAACCAGCCTAAATAATCTTACTGACAACAAGGGCTGGTAAAGAACCTGTCCAGACTCAAACGGAGCTAGGGGATACAATTGGGGAAGAAATTCAATCTCATTTAAACCAGTCATGTTCAAGTCTGCCATACATTGTAAGGTGCAATCAGCTGACATGGTAAACAAACCACCACACTTTAATACATCTGTCCCAAAAGATCCCTGAACTCTACAACCTCAAACTGAGCATGCAAGAATGAACTCATGTTCCACTTCAGATCTCCAAACTGTGTAACGTTTCTAGATTCACTCACCCCTGTTACTGCCAGCACATAAATCTCTTCTTTTTCTAGATGCTGTTACTGTAAAAGTCAGTAGTATTGATTGTCAAAGAATAGTAATTCCAATAGTCATGAGAAAGTTGATGGAAGCTATAGATAGCCTATAACATTTTCACCAACTCCTACACAGCAGGGGTTGGTCTGGAGAGAGATTGGTATCCCCATGAGCACTGTGCCATAATGTGTTATCTTCTTTTTGGTGATTTGAATATCTTTATAGGCACTTCTATGCCTTTCTTTATGATAACACATATCACAATCATTAATGGATTTTATCTTCACAACTCCCCTGTTAAGTAGGAAAGTATTTTCTCTGTTGAACAGATGAACGGAGGCACTGGGAGATTATGTGATTTGTCCAAGGTCAGACAGGAAGTCTGCATGAGCAAGAGATTATCTGCATGTGTGAATTTATATATACCACATGTTATTCAGATTGCTTGACATTTCCCATTATGACACGCTGTTTTCTGTAGGGTATAACTTTGCCAAATTTTAACCAATTGGACTGCAGTTTCCCATATTGGGTGTCTGCCTCAGGCTGATTATTTTATTTGGGTTTGTAGTGTGTGTGTTTTAATTTCAGTCAAAACAATTCAGCAATTTCTGAGAATCAGGCTAGGGAAAAATACACTGTTTTCCTCATGTTAAATTCTCTCTGGCAACTTATTCTTTGTGAACTCTAGCACCCCCATGCTCTGGAGTACGGACTTGAAATTTGGCCAGGGGGTGGCCTTTGTGTCAGGGATGTGCCTTTTGCCTTCTGTCATAGAGGGTAGAAACCCCACACAGCAGAGGAAGGGATTAAGCAGCTGCTCTGGGCCTGTGCCTCTCCACCCCACCACAAGTGCAGGGCATGCACAAGCTGGAGGAGAAGCCTGAAGGGGGAGCAGAGCGGTTCACTCCTGGTTCTGCAGCAGGAAACAGAATCCTTGAGAACCCCAGCTCAAGCTAAAAGCTCTGGGGACTTCCCAGCTCCCTACCACAGAGCTGGGAGCCTGAAAACTCAAGGAGCCACATCTGAAGCAGGAGGCCTCAGAGCTTGGGCTGCCAGGTTTCAAAACGAAACATTTCTATTATTTCTAACCCCTCCCCCCTTTTTTTCCCCAGATTTTTCCCTTCCTTGGAAGTTTTGATAATTCTATTTTTGTTTTGAAACTTTTTTTTTCCCCTCCCAGAATTTTGGAATTTGTTGTGGAAGAAAATTTTGGCTTTTGACTGGCTCTAAGGATAACTTTTTAAGACTATTGTATGGTGTGGTGCTAGAGTTATACTGATATGGGTTAAAGGTTGTAGAAGAAGTGGGTTTCAGGAGGGATTTCAATGAAGTGAGGGGTGACATGGGAAGCTAATATTTACCCATTTCTCTGTTTGGTTAAGCCAGAGGGTTTGCCTATATTAGAAAAATTGTAACAAACTAACTAAATCGATTTAGTTAAACTGATAGAATCCTCTAATGTAGATGCACTTAAACCAGTTTAAACCTGGCTTAAGTCAATTTGGTTAAATTGGTAATTTACCGATGGAAGCTACACTGGTTTAAGTTGGTTGAAGTACATGTTTAGCTTTGCTTAAGTGTGTCTGTATTAGGGGCTTGCATTGCTGGCCGACAGTTAAACTAGTGCATTTTTAAAAAAGTAGACCATGCCAGAGAAACCCCAGAAAAACATCAAAAGAGAGACGGTTTGTCTAACTTCCCCTCCACCCCATTTTCATTATTCATCTTTGCAGGAAGTTCTGTTCCAGCAATTGCTAATTTTAACTTCACGGAAGAGCTACAGAAGTTGTTTGTTTCTTAGCCTACCTATACCACACACCTTTGCCTAGAGTGACCAAGTGTCAAAATAGCAGATTAAACTGAGCTATGCTGATAGCGATTCCTCCTGTAAAAGCGGCTAAGAGATGGCATTTGTATTCATGCAAAGATCAAGTACTTCCTGCTGTCTTGTAAAAACAGCATTTTAATAACAAAGAACAGGATTTAGTGATGTGCAGGGAGAGGTCAGAGCATTATAGATTGAAGGCCAGAAGGAAACTTTATGATCTAGCCTGACCTCTAGTATAACGTAGCCCATAGAATTTCATGCAGTAATTTCTGCTTTGAGCCGTAACTTCTGGATGAGCTACAGCACATCTTTTAGAAAGATATTAGTAATGGCTCTTCTCTCTCTATTGACTTCAGCACGGAGTTTCTGTAGAACTGGCTAGGAAAGGTTCCATGCAGCAGTCAGCTTGCGGTAGGACAGGCCAATCAGATGCAAAAGCCACTTTACTTTGTCCATCACACTTGTTAATTTGAACAGCAGTAAATACCACAACATGTCTGCTATGCAGAACCCAGTTAATCTCTCTAAGAAGCAGAACTAGTTACAATGACATTCGTTCAAATGATAGATGATTTATAGATAAATGATAGATATATGCAGCTAGCAACAAATGAATCTGACTCATTAGATATTATTTTTATTATGGTAGCATCTAGGAACTCTAGTCATGGACCAGGACCCAGTTGTGGTAGGCACCATACAAACACTGAACAAAAAAGACAGCCATTGTCCTCAAGAATTTATAATCTGACTATAAAACAAGAGACAACAGATGGATACAGACAGATGGGGGAGGACAAGGAAACAATGAGACCATATTGGTCAGGTGGTGGTCTCAGCACACAAGCAGCCTATCAGTTGCCAAGTTTTTGTATAGGCAAATCCTACAATGAGCACCCCATGGGTGCAGAAGCCCCTCTCCCCCACAGAGTTCATGTTATCACTGGGGTCTCACTGTGTCACTTCTTGTGAAAGTGTGATCTGTTTCTCTGTTTATGATTTTATTCTTTGTGCTCAGTTCCATTCTGATGTTTTCTGTTAGTAAGTACAGTACTTAGAGGATGCTTTTCATGAAAATTACTCCATGTCATTGGTTGTTGCACATGCTTCAGACTGGAGAGTTTTGGTCAGTAAAAAAAAAAAAAAAAAGACAGGGCTCAAATTTGATTATTTAAAATATGTGTACTGGTGGGCCCTAGAGATGGAACAGCATTTGTACTGTCCCTGCAGAGAGCCAATACTGATACAACCATTCTGTGAATCATCATTCTCGTTTTGGATAATTTTCACTGGTGGGTGAAACTGAGTAGCCTCTATTTCCTACCTTTGGTTGAAGCTCCAAATACGTCTTCAGTTTTAATTTGATCATATTCACTCTTCTCGAAAACAGAGGGGTACCCTTAACTTTTCGACAGCTTGTCATATACCTCTGTGTGGGCTTATTTGAATGGTAAGCATTTTTCTTCCTGCATAAGTGTCTGGCATTGTTTTTTTTTAAATTACGTTTGTTCTAGCTCATTAAAGACTCTTCCTCTCAAGAAACAAAAGGAAATAAATTTGTAGAAGCAGAAGAAAGAGGGCCCTGAGTCTGTAGTGGCTTGTTTAAAATGATTATATAATTCCATAAAAGGAAAATCAGCAGAAAAATCAGCATTGCTATAAGAGACAGCAAGAGATAAACTACTGATCTGAGATACTTAAGGGGAAGAATTAATTAGTTTTGGTCCCAATGTCAGTATATAAGGAAAACTCACCTGTACTCAGAATACACACTGGAAGCCATTTATGAGGAGTCACATTCTAAGTATTCATTGTTTGCAATACAAGTGGAATTTGCATGTCATGTAAGTGTAGTGGATAATGGGCTTCAAAATGTTCCCTTACAACATATATTGCTGTTCCCTTGGAAGAGCAGCATATGAGCAATAAGAGCTGCTGTGTGGATCTAAAAGCAAAATTTTGCCTATTGATAGCTGTAGCCCAGCCAGGTTATTATTTTTAAGAGCATGTGAAACAAAAATTCTGATCCATATATTTGCCCTGTAACAATACACTGTTTTGATGAGATGAAGAGGAAACATTAGTGTTCTAAAAAGAAACAACAACCTTCTAAAAGAAATGGGTGCTAAGAGACATCTGGATGGAAGGTGCAATCAGCACAAAGGAAACAGAGAGGAACTGATTGTGGCCTATTGCCATCAGACCACATTGGGGGTGTGTGTGTGTGAAAATGCATGCTGTCAACTAGGTCTCCAGGATGTATTGTACCTCAAGCAAACATAATACCTTTGAACACTCCTGGGAGTGTGGCTGCTGAGTCTCTCTCGGACAGGATATAGTCTGTACCCAGACAGCTCTGCTGGTCATTGTGGAGCATAGTCCCACCTTTAGCTGCTCCCTCTGAAGAGGCTATAAACAGCAGAAGCCCGAGCCTGGCTGGGGCTTTGCGTTCTGAGAACAAGGACTCTAGGGGGTATGTCTACACTGCAATTAGACACCTGTGTATGGCCTGTGCCACCTGGCTCAGGCTTGCAGGGTTCAGGCTGTGGGGCTGTTAATTGCAGTGTAGACATTTGGGCTCAGACTGGAGCCCATGCTCTGGGACCTTCCCACCTCACAGGGTCCTAGAGCCCAGGCTTCAACCCAAGCCGTAACATCTACACCACAATTAAAGAGCCCCTGAGTCTGAATCCCGTGAGCCTGAGTCAACTGGCACAGGCCAGTCACAGGTGTCTAATTGCAGTGTAGACATACCTACTGTGTGCTCTCCTTCTAAGCAAGGATCTGAGGAGGGATAAGAGCCTTCTTGTGCCCTGTCCTGCCCTGTGCATCCATGTAGAATTAAGGCACAGCCTGGTCCAGAATGTTTTCTATAATGGTCACATGTCTGACCACTACTACACAGAAGTACTTCACTAGTCTTTATAGAGCTTTGCACCTGAAGTTACAGACATATAAGTCAAATGTTTAATGTTGCCTCTAATTTTGGATTCTTAATTGATTTTTCAGAGGAATTGAGAACACACAATTCCAATCAAAGTCACTAGAAGCTGTGGTACTCAGCACCATGAAAATCAGACACTGTATATCTCCAATTAGGGGGCTCCATTTTTGAGTGCCCCAAAATAGTGTACAGCTGAGATTTTTTGTTGTACACTATAAAAATATATATTGAGAGCACATATGCATTCACAATAACTATACATTTGAGGCACTTAATCAATAGTAATAATAATTCCTCACTCTTACACAGTACTTTTCATCAGCAGATCTCAAATCCTTTTACAAAGCAGGTAAGCATCACTATCCCATTTTACAGATGGGAAAACTGAGGCATCAAGGGACTTTATAATGTACTTGGTAAAAAGACAAAACAATAAAAAGTGAACAGCACAAAACAAATATCTAACTAAGGCACTCTCCCTATTACAAAAGTAGCTGAGCACTTTACAATCTTTAATATATTCATCTTCACAACACCCTCCTGAGATAGAGAAGTACTACTATCCCCATTTTGCAGACGGGGAACTGAGGCACAGAGAGACTTAGTATCTTGCTGGTCTCCATATTGGAAGAGAAGATTGAAGGTCTGGAGCAACAGATAACGACCCTGCGTTGCACACGAGAAATGGAGGATTTTCTGGACAAAAGTCAGGATATGCTTCTACGGGCACAAAGCTCTAAAGATTTAGAGCAGGTTGCACAGTGGAGCCAAGAGGCCAGTGAAGAAGCTTGGCAACATGTGACCTCCAGAAGAAGAAGGGGGAATGTCCGGGTTCCAGCAACGCGGACACAGGTAACTAACCGCTTTCATGTTCTCTCCACAGGTACCATTGCGGAGAGTGGACCAGATGATATGTCTGGGGGGAGAAAGCAGAAGGAGACTCCGCTGGTTGGAAGGCATGAGATGCACTGTCCTGAGATGGGGAGTTCCACGACCATCACTCCCAAGAGAAGGAGGCGGGTGGTGGTGGTCGGGGACTCTCTCCTCCGGGGGACTGAGTCATCTATCTGCCGCCCTGACCGGGAAAACCGAGAAGTCTGCTGCTTGCCGGGGGCTAAGATTCGCGATGTGACGGAGAGACTGCCGAAATTCATCAAGCCCTCAGACCGCTACCCCTTCCTGCTTCTCCACGTGGGCACCAATGATACTGCCAAGAATGACCTTGAGCAGATCATTGCAGACTACGTGGCTCTGGGAAGAAGGATAAAGGAGTTTGAGGCGCAGGTGGTGTTCTCGTCCATCCTCCCCGTGGAAGGAAAAGGCCTGGGTAGGGACCGTCGAATCATGGAAGTCAACGAATGGCTACGCAGGTGGTGTCAGAGAGAAGGCTTTGGATTCTTTGACCATGTGATGGTGTTCCATGAAGGAGGAGTGCTAGGCAGAGACGGGCTCCACCTTACGAAGAGAGGGAAGAGCATCTTTGCGAGCAGGCTGGCTAACCTAGTGAGGAGGGCTTTAAATTAGGTTCACCGGGGGAAGGAGACCAAAGCCCTGAGGTAAGTGGGAAAGCAGGATACCGGGAGGAAGCACAGGCAGGAATGTCTGTGAGGGGAGGGCTCCTGCCTCATACTGAGAATGAGGGGCGATCAGCAGGTTATCTCAAGTGCTTATATACAAATGCACAAAGCCTTGGAAACAAGCAGGGAGAACTGGAGGTCCTGGTGATGTCAAGGAATTATGACGTGATTGGAATAACAGAGACTTGGTGGGATAACTCACATGACTGGAGTACTGTCATGGATGGTTATAAACTGTTCAGGAAGGACAGGCAGGGCAGAAAAGGTGGGGGAGTAGCACTGTATATAAGGGAGCAGTATGACTGCTCAGAGCTCCGGTATGAAACTGCAGAAAAACCTGAGTGTCTCTGGATTAAGTTTAGAAGTGTGAGCAACAAGAGTGATGTAGTGGTGGGAGTCTGCTATAGACCACCGGACCAGGGGGATGAGGTGGAGGAGGCTTTCTTCCGGCAGCTCGCAGAAGCTACTAGATCGCACGCCCTGGTTCTCATGGGTGACTTTAATTTTCCTGATATCTGCTGGGAGAGCAATACAGCGGTGCATAGACAATCCAGGAAGTTTTTGGAAAGCATAGGGGACAATTTCCTGGTGCAAGTGCTAGAGGAGCCAACTAGAGGGGGAGCTTTTCTTGACCTGCTGCTCACAAACCGAGAAGAATTAGTAGGGGAAGCAAAAGTGGATGGGAATCTGGGAGGCAGTGACCATGAGTTGGTTGAGTTCAGGATCCTGACACAGGGAAGAAAGGTAAGCAGCAGGATACGGACCCTGGACTTCAGGAAAGCAGACTTTGACTCCCTCAGGGAACGGATGGGTAGGATTCCCTGGGGGACTAACATGAAGGGGAAAGGAGTCCAGGAGAGCTGGCTGTATTTCAAGGAATCCCTGTTGAGGTTACAGGGACAAACCATCCCGATGTGTCGAAAGAATAGTAAATATGGCAGGCGACCAGCTTGGCTTAACGGTGAAATCCTAGCGGATCTTAAACATAAAAAAGAAGCTTACAAGAAGTGGAAGGTTGGACATATGACCAGGGAAGAGTATAAAAATATTGCTCGGGCATGTAGGAATGAAATCAGGAGGGCCAAATCGCACCTGGAGCTGCAGCTAGCGAGAGATGTTAAGAGTAACAAGAAGGGTTTCTTCAGGTATGTTGGCAACAAGAAGAAAGCCAAGGAAAGTGTGGGCCCCTTAATGAATGAGGGAGGCAACCTAGTGACAGAGGATGTGGAAAAAGCTAATGTACTCAATGCTTTTTTTGCCTCTGTCTTCACTAACAAGGTCAGCTCCCAGACTGCTGCGCTGGGCATCACAACATGGGGAATAGATGACCAGCCCTCTGTGGAGAAAGAGGTGGTTAGGGACTATTTAGAAAAGCTGGACGTGCACAAGTCCATGGAGCCGGACGAGTTGCATCCGAGAGTGCTAAAGGAACTGGCGGCTGTGATTGCAGAGCCATTGGCCATTATCTTTGAAAACTCGTGGCGAATGGGGGAAGTCCCGGATGACTGGAAAAAGGCTAATGTAGTGCCAATCTTTAAAAAAGGGAAGAAGGAGGATCCTGGGAACTACAGGCCAGTCAGCCTCACCTCAGTCCCTGGAAAAATCATGGAGCAGGTCCTCAAAGAATCAATCCTGAAGCACTTACATGAGAGGAAAGTGATCAGGAACAGTCAGCATGGATTCACCAAGGGAAGGTCATGCCTGACTAATCTAATCGCCTTCTGTGATGAGATAACTGGTTCTGTGGATGAAGGGAAAGCAGAGGATGTATTGTTTCTTGACTTTAGCAAAGCTTTTGACACGGTCTCCCACAATATTCTTGTCAGCAAGTTAAAGAAGTATGGGTTGGATGAATGCACTATAAGGTGGGTAGAAAGTTGGCTAGATTGTCGGGCTCAACGGGTAGTGATCAATGGCTCCATGTCTAGTTGGCAGCCGGTGTCAAGTGGAGTGCCCCAGGGGTCGGTCCTGGGGCCGATTTTGTTCAATTATCTTCATAAATGATCTGGAGGATGGTGTGGATTGCACCCTCAGCAAGATTGCGGATGATACTAAACTGGGAGGAGTGGTAGATACGCTGGAGGGCAGGGATAGATACAGAGGGACCTAGACAAATTGGAGGATTGGGCCAAAAGAAATCTGATGAAGTTCAATAAGGATAAGTGCAGGGTCCTGCACTTAGGACGGAAGAACCCAATGCACCGCTACAGACTAGGGACTGAATGGCTAGGCAGCAGTTCTGCAGAAAAGGACCTAGGGGTGACAGTGGACGAGAAGCTGGATATGAGTCAGCAGTGTGCCCTTGTTGCCAAGAAGGCCAATGGCATTTTGGGATGTATAAGTAGGGGCATAGCGAGCAGATCGAGGGACGTGATCATCCCCCTCTATTCGACATTGGTGAGGCCTCATCTGGAGTACTGTGTCCAGTTTTGGGCCCCACACTACAAGAAGGATGTGGATAAATTGGAAAGAGTCCAGCGAAGGGCAACAAAAATGATTAGGGGCCTGGAACACATGACTTATGAGGAGAGGCTGAGGGAACTGGGATTGTTTAGTCTACAGAAGAGAAGAATGAGGGGGGATTTGATAGCTGCTTTCAACTACCTGAGAGGTGGTTCTAGAGAGGATGGTTCTAGACTATTCTCAGTGGTAGATGAGGACAGGACAAGGAGTAATGTTCTCAAGTTGCAGTGGGGGAGGTTTAGGTTGGATATTAGGAAAAACTTTTTCACTAGGAGGGTGGTGAAACACTGGAATGCGTTACCTAGGGAGGTGGTAGAATCTCCTTCCTTAGAAGTTTTTAAGGTCAGGCTTGACAAAGCCCTGGCTGGGATGATTTAATTGGGGATTGGTCCTGCTTTTGAGCAGGGGGTTGGACTAGATGACCTCCTGAGGTCCCTTCCAACCCTGATATTCTATGATTCTATGATCTTCCTCAAGGTCACATGGGAAGTCTTTGGCAGAGTAGGGACTCGAACATGGGTCTCAGACTAGCACCCTAACTACTGGATGTGGCTGACCCTTCTACTGTGTGGAGTGTGGTGGTGTAGAGGGCTTTTTCACCCTTAATTGTGTGATGATTGGTGTGTGTTGTCTTCAGTTAAAGCAAAAGTCTGTAGTCACACGACAGCATGAGCTTGTTAATATTATGTAATACATCAGTGTATTTGTCATTATTTGTAGAATGGACTGATCTAAGAAAAGTTATGCAGATAACAAGGCTCCCTACCCCTAATTATAAACCATTTTTAATGTTATCTGCTCACCAGAAGACATAAGTCTAAGCACACATCATACAACTGTAAATATCTTCTATCACTGAATACACTGACAATACATGTACGGTATTTATAACTGTAGTGACGCTTAGTAGGAGGGCCGTAGAATGTCTTGTATGAATATATTGTGTGAATAACGAAGTACAGGCATGTACTCTTATGTAACCCCTACATATAACTATGAATTAATGAATTTCTAATGCAGCTCCCCTTTGAGCTATATTGCAGAAAAACAGTCACGGTATTTAGCAGATAGTTGAAACATTTCTACTCCCCCTCAGAATCTGTGTCTGATGTGTTCAATACGCTGTTGCTACGTTCCTGACTGTCATAGTTGCATGCCTCACAACACACTAAATCTTCCCTGTGGCATTTGAATCTCTTTGTTGCACAGCTACTCTCACAGCCACTCTGCACAAATGTGAAGATGGCTTCTGGAGCAGGTGACAGCAACATTGTTTTAGGAACAAGCTGTCCTAGCACCCATCCATTACTGGCAGAGGGTACTTGAAGATACTGGCCTGTTGCATCAGTCCATATGGGTGACTGATAATTTGCACGTTTTGGGAGCTGCCTGAAGGAGGCCATTGTTGGTGGCGGTTTCTCACTTGTTTTGTTTTTCTTAGCAAACAACTCGTAGCACACATTTATCCAGAGGTTCTTGTTTCTTACCACAGTACAAGAAAGTTACCAGAGAGTCAGAGGCTGCTGATTCTGAAAAAGCTGCAGTTGTGTGGGCTGCAGATATCTATCTTCAAACCTTGCTAGTGATATGTTAGGGTCTGGAGTGTGGCAAGTCTGAATACAACATGGAGATACCAGCGAGATATCTTGCCTGTACTGGGAGAGGAACAGGGAGGGAAGAGGACAGTCTTTCTCCATATGACGAGGTCATGTGGCTAATTGGGAACTTTGCACCACAGCAACCTCATCCACCCCCTGAGCTGAATCAGAGGCAGAACTGACAGTCCCAGGATCCCCAGGTGCCCCTGGTAAAATACCGCTGAACTTCTGGGGAAAAGAGAAGGAAATTGTGATGACTGGTGTGTGTGTGTGTGTGTGTTGCTTTCCTGCTTCCCCTGCTTACTGCTTCCTGCTCCTGTTCGTTTCCTGGGCCTTGCTCCCTGAACTCAGTGTTCCAGTTCCTGTGTGTACGTGCACATAGGGCTAGGTGTGTGCAGTTACTCAGGACCTGCTGCTACACACCTGCCATTTGGACTATGATGATGTTTTCTTCAGACTGTTGCTGACTTAACTGATTCATGGTTGTTATATGTGTTGATTCCACCTATCTTCATGTTTTGCTCAATGTCCTTGTGTTTTGGCATTGCTGTTCTAGGGTGCATCAGAGTGTAACTAATTGGAAATTCCTGCATAACTTATTCCTACAAGGTCCAACCTTGCTCTCAGGCAGTCAGTGAGAAAACTCAGAGACATTTCCATATTAATCTCAAGACTTTAGTGTTGCCTGCCATCCTGGATTTTCTTCTAATGCTAATAGGAAATTCCTGGACCCAGGAATGACTCTTGGGGTCTATCACAGTATGAACTTCTGTTTCAGGGTAATGACTTCTTAATGCCATGTGTTTTTGTTGTGTGATACTCCAATCCCTCAGACAGAGACAAACACCTACAAGATCTCTATCAAGCATTCTTAAAACTACAATACCCACCTGCTGAAGTGAAAAAACAGATTGACGGAGCCAGAAGAGTACCCAGAAGTCACCTACTACAGGACAGGCCCAACAAAGAAAATAACAGAATGACACTAGCTGTCACCTTCAGCCCCCAACTAAAATCTCTCCAGCGCATCATCAGAGATTTACAACCTATCCTGAAAAATGATCCCCCACTCTCACAGATCTTGGGAGACAGACCAGTCCCCCAACCTGAAGCAAATACTCTCCAGCAACCACACAACACACAACAAAAACACTAACCCAGGAACCTATCCTCGCAACAAAGCCCGATGCCAACTCTGTCCACATATTTATTCAAGTGACACCATCATAGGACCTAATCACAGCCACGCCATCAGGGGCTCGTTCATCTGCACATCTACCAATGTGATATATGCCATCATGTGCCAGCAATGCCCCTCTGCCATGTACATTGGCCAAACCGGACAGTCTCTACATAAAAGAATAAATGGACACAAATCTGACATCAGAATCATAACATTCAAAAACTGGTAGGAGAACACTTCAACCTCTCTGGCCACTCTGTAAAAGATTTAAGGGTGGCAATTTTGCAACAGAAAAGCTTCAAAAACAGACTCCAACTAGAAACTGCTGAGCTTGAATTAATATGCAAACTATTTTCCATTAACTTGGGTTTGAATAGAGACTGGGAGTGGCTAGGTCATTACACATATTGAATCTATTTCCCAAAGTTAAGTAGCCTCACACCTTCTGTCAACTGTCTACATGGGCCATCTTGATTATCACTACAAAAGTTTTTTTCTCCTGCTGATAATAGCTCATCTTAATTAATTAGCCTCTCACAGTTTGTATGACAACTTCCAACTTATCTGTATGTATATATATATCTTCTTACTATATGTTCCATTCTATGCATCCGATGAAGTGTGCTGTAGCCCACGAAAGCTTATGCTCTGATAAATTTGTTAGTCTCTAAGGTGCCACAAGTACTCCTGTTCTTTTTCCGGATACAGACTAACACGGCTGCTACTCTGAAACCTGTCAGTATAGAGCTTTGGTGGTCCAACAGGTGTGAAGGGTTTTTTTTATAGATGAGCCAAGAATATAAGCAGTTCATTTAGTTTAATACATTTTTGTATGTTCTTTTTTGCTTGTTCTCACTTTGCCCACAATAGCATTAAAGGTCACAAAAGGTCACACTTTCCAGTTACAAAGTAACACTACCAAAATAAAGTTATCTGGCTCATATATACAGTGTTCATCACCTGTTTGTTTGTCTAAGTAACTTTTGGCTACAGGGTACACCACAAGCTAAATTTAATAAGAAAATCACACAGACAAGAGGTGTTAAAGAGGCACATAACATGTTGTTTTTGCTCATCTGAACTTTGAGTGCTGCAGTATAACAACTCTGAGCTCACACAAGTTCAATTTTCTTTCTATCTATCTAGGTTATTCTACTGCACTTATCACATTGGTATTTGAGTGCCTATTTAAATGCATCCCTTAGGGAGAAATACATTACTTTCTTTACCCATAATTATTTTATCAATGAATATGTCTAGTCCCTGGATAAACAACATAGTGTAGCTGATTTAGATTGATGAAAAGATATCCGTTCATATGTTCCAGTCTTTGCTATGCATAACTGAAGCAGGGGATACAATGGGCCATACTGTAACCTCTGTTTTAGGCTGAACTCCATTGATCTTTATGTGATGGAGTGGGCGTATTCACCAGGCATGGTAATGACACATATGCATGCATTGACTTAGCATATTCTTGTAACTGGAGGTGGTCACTAAATGAATAGAAAAGTATAGTTTAGTTGGCGGTTTCTCTGAGTGTTTTAGAGGGAAACCCATTGATGCAATCAAAAAAGTTGAAAGTTTCAGTATATAGGAGTTTAAAGTAAGGATTGAGAAGAAACCTACCATCTCTTTTTTCACCATAAGCAAATTATTTTGCAATGTCTGCTATCTACAAAAAATCAGGGGTCAGATTTTCTGGGCTGTTAAGGCAGCTTTGTGCTGCTGTTCCACACAAAGCATCCCCAAAGCCTGCAGTTGCAGTCAGTGGAACATTTTCCCCACACAGTGGAATTCTCTGGTGGCAATGAACCATTGTAGTAGCTCCTGCACCCCCTCCCCTCCTGGCCTCCAAGTATATCTAGGGGAAAACAGGTATGGCCAGGGTAGCCCAATGCCATAGGAATCCCCAGTTACTGGAATGGTGCCTGAGAGCCACTAGTTGCTGGCACCATTGAGACAACCCTCATGTTGCTCTAAACTATCTGGGGAGTATAGCCTGTGATGATCTGACTGATGCTCAGGGGCACTACAATGATTGCCTAAAGCCACCCTTTCTCCCTCATCCACTGGGCTTGTGCTCAGCACAGCTTGCAAGCCAGACAATATGGCCCTTGTTGTTTTGGTGAATCTATAGGAATAATGTCTGTCCTTCCAGAGGAGAACTAGTAGACCATAGAACCATCAGGGGGTGAGTCAGAGAACTCAGCTATAACAACATGTGAAGAGCTGTAGCTCCTCAGTTGTCTTGCAGTTCCACTATACAGACAAAAGTATCTGTAGCTACTCTGGAGCTAAACTCCCTGAAGACTTTAATAAATTGTCACAATGAAGTAAATATGAAAAATAAATCTTCCTGGCACGCAAGCACCTTTTAGAAAAGAGATATAAAGCCTACTGAGTATGTGAAGTCAAGGAGAGCTCATCAAAAGCTAAAAGAGATATTAAGGGCTAACTTTTCAACATGTTACATACCATCTCCATTTATCTGCAGAAGCTCTCATGGAACAATAGAAATCACAGACAGAATAGACCTAATAAGCAGGGCTGGCCAGAAAGCAAGAATTATGTTTGGAAACATTTTGAGGTTTTAGAATGAGACCTTTAGAAATATTTTGTGGGGGGAAAAAAAAGCCATGAGGCAGAGAGAGTGAGTGACCTACTCTAGAACAGCCTATAGCCTGGTAGTTAGGGTGCTCACATAGGCTGTAGGGTCTCTGTTCTGAATCAGGCAGAGTGCCCTAATCTTTGGAGTATTGGCTATTCTGGTATCTCTCTCTCTCTCTCTCTCTCTCTCTCACCTCACCAGAAGTTCTATCCTGGAACTGAGAAGTTCTTCTGATGAAAAAGTATTTTGTCAAAATACATTCCAAACCAGCTTTACTTAGGATTCCCCTGCCAGTTCAGCAGGTCCCCACAATACATTTTGGTTATTGTTTCATCCAGTCTAGCTTTAACTTGTTCAAGTAATGTGGCATCCATTACTTCCCTTGGAAGAGACTGTTCCAGTCCAAGGGATCTTGCTGACATAAAATTTATTTTTGATACTCAGCCCAGGTTCTCCCTTTCTGAATTATGTCCATTGCTCATATTTATGTCCCCTTGTACCAACTTAAATTATTATTCTCATTCCTTGGCATAAGGGATGTATTACATGTTCAGGGCATTCTCATGATAGAGAGAAATAGGAAAGCACAGTTTTAAAATAAAAACTGCAGATAAGTTCCATTCCAAACATGCAACTTTCGACAATTGAAACCCTTGACTAGGAAAAATCAGATCTCCCAGTGATTCTACAGGTTTTTCAGCATGAATACCACTAAGGGCCAGGGCTTATGTGGGCCTCCAGGTGGTAGCAGGGAAAATGTGCCCTGAGATTGGCTCAGAGGGGAGACCTGACTTCAGAAAAGGTCAGCTTTTTCCCCTGGTGCAACTCAATTATTACCCTTATTTTCCCATGGCTCTGTCTTTTCCGTCACTTGCCCACAGCAATGTGTTGTTCACTGTTCAGCCTTGTTCTCACAGCACAATCTTGTCTCTCTTCCTGGCTCATATCAGATCTAATAAAGTCACTGGTGCTGTGGTTTTCAGAAGGTTCCTCTCTGCTGCAGAAATAAGTATCGTTATGCACAGCCATTGGTTTCCTTTGTACTTCATCGAGTGTGATTCTGTGCTGAACAGTCTAGATCTCACTCTGCCACCTGGATTTGCTTTGCTTTCTCCCCAGGATATGGACAATAAATTTTATTTGTTTTAGAATAAACCAGACACCTATGCCTACTACTACTTTGCAGTGCCCCCACACAAATGAGGCTGGGGAAAAAACTGCTTTATCTGCAGAGAGTAGCCTCCAACTAATCTGCAAGTATCTCCCGCCTCACTCTATACAAATACTAACTTACTTAGTTCTTTGCCTTAGTTTCCAGCTGTACCATTAAATGCCTTTGGTTCATAGAAAAGCAGGAGATATTGGCCCAATGGGTCTTTGCTGGTGAAGCTGAATTTATCTTAGTTATTGCTGATTGAAATTATTTACACAAGGTACAAAACCACAATCCAGGTGAAGTACTTGCAATGACTTTACCATCAAAGACATTTTAGTTACATCAGCAGAATGTAATGCGAAATAATAAAGCACATATTTGTTTGGGTATGGGGAAGAGCTAAATTAATTTTTGCTCCTTTGCTGTTTTATTAGGTTTTGCGAGGAGACAGAATGGCTGGAAACAGAATTTGACCTTAAAGCAAGCTAAAGATCATAAATGAAAACAAAACTCTGTACACTGAGCTCTTGAGATGTTAGGTGAATATTCAGATTGTATGACCCAAATATAACATTAACTTTCTTTCTAGGACTTTTTATAATAACAATTCTTTGCGTTATATATAGTGCTTTTCTTCTGAGGCTCTCTGACTACCTTAAAAATAATACTTTTCTGTTCTTTTTTCTGTACTTTTAAAGCATTACGTGACTTCTTTGCAAACAGGACAATGGAGGTACAGACTGGTTAGATAATTTGCCCCAAATCAGAAAGGAACTCTGTCATAGGGTCAAGACTAGGACCCAGCCTAGTGCTTTAAACACAAGAGTGTGACTGTACATTACAATGCAGCTCCTATTTATCAGTCATCACTGAATATTGAAAAGGCTTGAATCAGAAGTAGTAACAGAAGAAACTGAAAGTATGAGCCAGCGAGGGTGACCAGATGTACTGATTTGATAGGGACTGTCCTGATATTAGGGGCTTTGTCTTACATAAGACCCTATTACCGCCCTACCCCATCCCAATTTTTCACATGAGCTATCTGGTCACCCTAGATCAGGGGTGGGCAAACTTTTTGGCCCAAGGGCCACATCTGGGTGTGGAAATTGTATGCAGGGCCATGAATGTAGGGCTGGGGCAGGAGGTTGGAGTGTGTGAGGGGGTGCGGTGTGCAGGAAGGGGCTCAGGGCAAGGGGTTGAGGTGCAGAAGGGGTGCAGGAAGGGGCTCAGGGAAGAGGGTTGGGGTGCAGGAGGGGTATGGCGGGGGCTCAAGGAAGGGGGTTGGGGTGCGGGGTGCAGGAGGGGTTCAGGGTGCCGGCTGTGGCTCAACACTGCTTACCTCAAGCGGCTCCAGGGTCGCAACAACACGCAGTGAGGCTAAGGCAGGCTCCTGCCTGCCCTGGCCCTGCGCCGCTCCCAGAAGTGGCCAGCATATCTGGCAGTGGCTCCTAGGGGTGCGGTGGGGCAGGGAGCTCTGCTGCGCGCTGCCCTCGCCTGCGGGTACCACCCCCCAAAGCTCCCATTGGCTCCCAGCACACGGAGCCCTCTGCCCCCCCCTACAGGGGCCGTAGTGGCGTGGTGCCAGATGCTTCTGGGAGCGGTGCGGGACCAGGGCAGGCAGGAAGCCTGCCTTAGCCCCTGGCAATCCTGTGGGCCTGATTGAAAGCCCTGATGGGCCAGATCTGGTCCACGGACCATAATTTGCCCTCCCCTGCCCTGGTCCAGCTAAGGATAATTAAGAAATCAGCCCTGGGCCTTCAGCAATATTTATGGGCTATGTTTCAGCACTAAGGAATTTTTACTTCCTAAGTTATCAGACCCTGAAAATGGGGATTTATTAAGAAGTTCTGGTAGATTTTAAGTATGTTAAATGAGGTCTTCTATGTAAACTTACTGGATATCTTTTACATAAGGTTGATAGATGAGACACTTTTTTCTGTTCTTGATTAAGGATCAGCCATAGAAAGAGGGAAAGAAGTTTGAAGATTCAGAAAAGGAACTGAAGATGATTCCATTTTCTAGAAGAAAATAAGTAAGGCTGAAAAGAGAATAGGACTAGGTGTAAGAGTGGAATCAGCAAAATATGTTAAAATGATGTTCAGTTTTAGTCTTCTCTGCAGACCTTTGGAATTTTCACATACATGCATAAATGTGGCAGAATTGGGCCCACGATTTACGCAGCATCTGTAATAAATCTGTTGTAAATAGCTTGTAATGAATATATACTGTGACATGTATTATTTGAAATGCTTCACCAGTACCGACAATTCAGATCTATGTAAATTCCTAAGCAAAGCTGTCACACCTGACTGTAAGAATTAATCCAGAAAAAGGAACACTGGAATCTTTCTTGTTGAAACCAAAGTCAATTCAATGTCCCACTAAGCTGGAACATTTATTCTTGGAGTGCTTTGGTGGCAATCTCTTTGATGTCCTGGGACGGTTATTTCCAGTGGCTGATATGATGTTCCAATATAATAATCTTCTGCAAGTCTGGCATTATTCCACTCTTTTATTGAAACAAGAATTTATTTATTTTGTTTCAGGATAAGAAGAAATAGGGCCCATATTGAGAAATTTCAGAAATAGCTGGTTATGGCCATGCTATGAAATATTTTCATAATTTGCTGTGTTCTTGTGTAAGAGCTTGAGCTTGAAGACCAAAGTTGCAACACTTCTATTCAAAGCCTTCATCACAACTTTGGCCACATTTTTAATTGACAAAGGGAAATGCTGACAAATTCACGTGAAGAAATACACGCATTATAAACATAAAAAAATACGCAAGAAGACTTCCCGGGCATAGCATTAGTCACTTTTCCTATTAGCAGAGAGTTAGTTTATGCTGACTGTTGTGAACTGTATAAAAACATACTCTTAATAAAGGGAAAAAAATCTTACTTACCATACTAACAGATAATTCCCTGCATTGGACTGATCCTTTACCAGTGATGCCAGTGGGAGTGTTGCCATTGATGTCAGTGGGACAAGATTAGAGTTTAGGTGACATGCACACCCTCAGCACATGAGCTTGGAATTTTCTTGCTAGCGATGTCAAATGGGATGATATGAACTCTCTAGTTATCTCTCTACCTTGAAAATATATATGGGGACAAAGCCCCAGTGGCCACTCAGTTCCTTCCACTAATCTAATGTAAAATTCCAAAATATTTGGGAAGGCAATCACTGCCTAGCAGCAGATTTATTATCCTTACTTCTTTGTGTTTTGCCTTCATAGACCCACACTCCTGCGGCCATATCCACAAGCATGTAACGGCAGTCTCTGAAACCAAAGGAGGTAGACTCCAGGAGTCTGAATTGAACAATCATTGCAGGATTGCGCTCCTGAACTGAGTGACTGTTCAAGAAGCTAAATCCAGGGAGTAATGCTGCATGATGAAGTATGGAGAGAACTCTAGCTTGCACCCTGCACATATTGCTGTGATGGAAATATTTCTGAGACAGGCAGTAAAGGTTGCTTTGTATCTTATGGGATGTGCTCCAGTGATGGTATTGAAATCTCCAATGATGCCTAGCAAGGGAGTCTAATTCATCTGGATAAGGTCTGGATGGAAATTGACTGTCCCCCTAATATTATTCCCATGTGCAATGAACAACCTAGATGAGTTAGAAAACATCTTAATTCTGTTTAGATAGCAACTAAGTGCCCTTTTCACATCTAAATGATGCAGGCTAGTCTGTCTAGCAGTGAATAGCTCTTAGGAGAGAGCAGGGGAAACATCGGTAAGTGGATTGGTTGGTTTAGATGTAAACCAGAGATCACCTTTAATAAGAATCTGGGGTAAGTGTGACACTCTGCATCACATATTCACCATAGCGGTATTATTATAATGTAATTATGACATAATTATGATGCACTTTGTACAGAATAAAGAATGAGGAGTACTTGTGGCACCTTAGAGACTAACAAATTTATTTGAGCATAAGCTTTCATGGGCTAAAACCCACTTCTGAGGTGTCATTGGAAAAGTTATGATTTACTGGATATGATTATCCTATTTGTATGCATCTATCATATTTGTATCTGGAGTTATGAATATTGATTATGTATCTGTATTTCAAATGTGGTTGCACCTGGGTGACACCCACTAGGCAAGATGCTTCAGCCTAGACAGCTGATTGTGAAGGGACTATTCAAGGTAAAGGGCCATTAAGGGAAACAATAGGCCTTAAGAGAAGCTTATCCCCCACCTTGTGAGCCTTCCTGGGAATGCTTCAGCCAGACTATGAATAATGGCTGCTAAGACTCAGCAAGACATGCAAGGGCATGTGACCAGACTACATGACACTGAACTCCATTTTGGTATCTGTGTTTTTCCACAAACTGGGCTGTGAACTTAGCTTGGAACAAAGGGTTCCCGCCATTTGGAGAAACTATATTATGTGGGAAGTGACATCATCTCTTGGCCTCACTCGCCACACAAGAGAAAACCTGGAAACACCTGAGGAACAAAGACTGAACTGGGGTAAGTGCTGGTCCCAGGTTAAGGGATTTCTAGCCTGTGTATGGAAGCTTGGTGAACTGCTTGTATCATCAGTCAGGGTGACATATTGCTAATTCAGATCTTATCTATCTAGTATATTAGGCTTAGTTTATTTGCTAGGTAATCTGCTTTGATCTGTTTGTTATCACTTATAATCACTTAAAATCTATCTTTCTGTAGTTAATAAACTCATTTGATGTTTTATCTTAACCATTGTGTTTTTGAGTGAAGCGTTTGAGAAAATCTCAGCTTGGTCAGACAGGCTTGTTGCATATCTTTCCCACATTGAGAGGGGAGCGAATTAATTTATGAACTTGCACCATACAGATCTCAGTGCAGTACAAGACAGTATAATAATCCTGGGCTTATACTCCAATAGGGGTGCAAGGCTGGGGAGTGGCTGGTGCTTGCATAGTTGATCCTTGAGTGCTTGCATAGTTGATCCTTGAGTGGCTCAGGTAAAGCACTCAAGTAACTCAGTTGGGTGTGTGGTGCTACCTGCTGTCGTGTTGGGTGATAACAGGGCATGGGAGTGGCTGGGTCATTACACATATTGAATCTATTTCCTTAAGTTAAGTATCCTCACACCTTCTTGTCAACTGTCTAAATGGGCCATCTTGATTATCACTACAAAAGTTTTTTTTCTCCTGCTGATAATAGCTCATCTTAACTAATTAGCCTCTCACAGTTTGTATGGTAACTTCTAACTTATCTGTGTGTATATATATATAACTATATGTTCCATTCTATGCATCCAATGAAGTGAGCTGTAGCTCACGAAAGCTTATGCTCTAATAAATTTGTTAGTCTCTAAGGTGCCACAAGTACTCAGGTTCTTTTAACAGGGCATGGAGAGCCTGGCTTTAAGTCACCAGCAGAGCAGTGTGAGAGAGGCTGTAAGTCACCATCAGAGCAGTGTGAGAGAGCTAACTCAGCAGAATTGTTAGGCAGCACAGTGGTTCCAGCGGCTCCCAGACTGCATCCCAGGGGATACAACCCATCACAGTAAGAATCATCTTATTGCTGTGGAACAATATAACATTTCTGAGCTGATGTGATCAGCACTAGGAATGCAGCTTTCAACGAGAGATGATGCAAAAAGCATTCAGAAAATGATTCAGGTAGTGAGTCTATAAATTTGGCATATTTAAGGAAGGCTTCTGAGCAGGGGAAAATATGAATTAAGCCTTTTCAATATCTCATCTCGGTAGGATGAGAGAACACAGAGTCCTGCCTGGTGAGTGAGCGGTCAAAATAACAGCCAGGTGCACTTGTACAGGGATGAGGGAAAGACTGAAAATTTTTGAGCTCACTGACTTATAGACTTTAAGGCCAGAAGGGACCATCATGATCATCTAGTTTGACCTCCTGCACATTGCATTCCTGTAATAAACTCCTAATCTCTGGTTGAGTTATTGAAGTCCTCAATTCATGATTTAAAGACTTCAAGACTTCAACAGAATCCACCATTTACACTAGTTTAAATCTTCAAGTGACCTGTGCCTCAGGCTGCAGAGGAAGGTGAAAACCCCCAGCATCTCTGTCAGTCTGACCTGGGGAGAAATTCCTTCCTTACCCCAAATATGGCGATCCAGGTGAACCCTGAGCATATGGGCAAGACCCATCAGCCAGACACCTGGGAAATAATTCTCTGTAGTAAGTCAGAGCCCTCCCCATCTAGTGTCCCATCACTAATTGTTGGACATATTTGCAGCTAACAGTTGCCAATTGGCTACATGCCATTGTACGGAGTCTCATCATACCATCTCCTCCGTAAACTTATCAAGATCAGTCTTGAAGCCAGTTAGATCTTCCCCCCCCCCACCACTGGTTCCCTTGGGTGGCTGTTCCAGAACTTCACTCCTCTGATGGTTAGAAACCTTCACCTAATTTCAAACCTAAACTTGTTGATGGCCAGTTCATATCCATTTGTTCTTGTGTTAACATTGGTGCTTAACTTAAATAACTCCTCTTCCCTCCCTGGTATTTATTCCTCTGATGTATTTATAGAGAGCAATCATATCTCCCCTCAGCCTTCATTTGGTTGGGCTAAACAAGCCAAACTCTTTGAGTCTCTTCTCATAAGGTAGGTTTACATTACTTCATCATGTAGTAGCCCTTCTTTGCCCATGTTCCAGTTTGAATTCATCTTTCTTAAACAGGGGAGACTGGAATTACACACAGCATTCCAGATCAGGTCTCACCAGTGCCTTGTATAATGGTACTAGCACTTCTCTATCTCTACTGGAAATACCTCACCTGAAGCATCCTAGAATTGCATTAGCCTTTTTTCACAGCTGCATCACATTGGCAGCTCATAATCATCCTGGGATCAACCAATACACCCAGGTCTTTCTTCTGCTCTGTAGCTTCCAACTGATAAATCCCCAGGTTATGGCAAAAAAAAATTGTTCTTAGTCCCTAAATGCATAACCTTGCACTTTACACTATTAAATTTCATCCCATTTCCATTACTCCAGTTTACAAGGTCATCCAGATCTTCTTATATGATATTCTGGTCCTCCTCTGTATTGGCAATACCTCCCAACTTTGTGTCAGCTACAAATGTTATTAGCACATTCCCACTTTTTGTGCCAATATCAGTAGTAAAAATGTTAAGTAAGGTTGGCCCCCTGACCGATCCCTGAGGAACTCCACTAGTAACCTCTCTCCAGCCTGACAGTTCACCTTTCAGTATGACCCTTTGTAGTCTTCTCTTAAACCAGTTTCTTATCCATCTTTCAATCTTCTTATTAATCTCCATCTTCTCCAGTTTAACTAATAATTTCCCATGTGGAACTCTACCAAATGGCTTACTGAAATCCAGGTAAATTAGATCTACTTCATTTCCTTTGTCTAAAAAATTAGTTAAGAAAGAGACCAAGTTGGTCTGTAAAACCATGTTGTATTTTATCCCAATTACCGTTTACCCCTATGTCTTTAACTACTTTCTCTGTCAAAATTTGTTCCAAGAGCTTGCATTCAATTGAGGTCAAACTAACAGGCCCGCAGTTTCCTGGCAATTCTCCAGTCATAGGGTAGGACCTCTAAATTTATGGATTCATTAAAAATCCTTGCTATTGGGCTTGCAATTTCTTATGCCAGTTCCTTTAATATTCTTGGATTACCTGGTCCCCTCAATTTGGTCCCATTAAGCTGTTGAGTTTGATTTCCAACTCGGATGTGGTAATTTCTACTTCCATATCCTCATTTCCATTAGCCACCCTTTCACTGCCACTAAGCTCTTCATTAGCCTTATTAAAAACTGAGGCAAATTATTCATGTAGGTGTTGGGCAATGCCTAGATTATCTTTAATCTCCCCCATCCTCAGTGCGTAGTGGTCCCACTTCTTTTTTCCTAGTTTTCCTTTTATTTATATGACTATTGAATATTTTACTATGGGTTTTAATTTCCTTTGCAATGTCCAACTCTGCATGAATTTTAGCAGGTCTCACTTTCCCCCTACACTTTCTGACCTCCAAGAAGTAGCTTTCCTTCCTTGCTCATCCAGTTTGGTCTGCAACACTTCCCTACAATTTTTTCCCCATTGCTAGGGGTGCAGGCTTCAGATAGCTTCTGCAACTTGGATTTAAAGTATTTCCAAGCCTCCTCCACATTCAGATCCCTGACTTCTTCAGTCCAGTGCACTTCCCTAACTAATTATCTTAATTTTTTTAAGTCTGCCCTTTTGAAATCAAGGACCTTAGCTGTGGACCTATTTTTGTTAATCCTTCCATTTAGTTTAAATTGAATTAGCTCACGATCACGCGAACCAAGGTTGTCCCCTACAACCAGTTCTTCTGTGAGGTCCTCGCTGCTTGCCAACACTAAATCTAAAATTACATCACCTCTTGTTTGTTCAGTGAGTCTTTCGTGAAGCAAGCTGTCAGCTATCACATCCAGGAAAATCTGGGCCCTACCATTATTAGTAGCATTTGTTCTCCATAAAATTAAAGTCTCTCATGATCACAGAATTCTCAGTAATATTTATTTAATTAAAATATTAAAGAGGTCTCTATTCATAAACACATCGTATTCTGGGAGTGTGTAACATACCCCATGTGCTATGCTAGGGGAGCCTCTGGTAGCTTTCTTCCCCAGAGTGATTATGCCCCAAACAGACTCTGCCTTATCCATTCCATCACTTCTAATTTCTTTACAGTCTACCTCATAATATACAATGCTACTTCACCACCTTTATCTTTATTTCTGTCTCTCCTGAACAGCACATTTCCTTCAATCCCTGTACTCCACTCATGACTACAATTCAACCATGTTTCTATTATCCCTATAACAGCCGGTTTCACTTCCTGCACCACGAGTTCCAGTTCCTCCATTTTGTTACCCAGGCTTCTTGCATTGGTGTACAAACATCTCAGTTGTTTCTGCTTGTCTATGCCCACATTCCTCACCCGATTCGGTACAGTCATTCTAGTGCCAGTATTGCCTACCTGTTAGTGTAATTGGTATTGGAACTATCTTTCTTCTTGATATCCATTCCCCTACCCTCTGCTGTTGCTTTCTCCATTACTGTATCCTCTCTTATTTAATATTCCTCCAGCTCAATATTAGCTGAAGTGGGTAGTCCACTGAAATATGGCAATGATCAGATAGAAAAGCATTTCCTTTTCATACAGCAGTGGTTCCCAAACTTGTTCCGCCGCTTGTGCAGGGAAAGCCCCTGGTGGGCCTGGCCAGTTTGTTTACCTGCTGTGTCTACAGGTTCGGCCAATCGCGGCTCCCACTGGCTGTGGTTCACCGCTCCAGGCCAATGGGAGCTGCTGGAAGCAGCGGCCAGTATGTCCCTTGGCCCGTGCCACTCCCAGCAGCTCCCATTGGCCTGGAGCAGCGAACCGCGGCCACTGGGAGCCGCAATCAGCCAAACCTGCGGATGTGGCAGTAAACAAACCGGCCCGGCCCGCCAGGGGCTTTCCCTGCACAAATGGTGGAGCAAGTTTGGGAACCACTGTCATAGAGATAACTGGTGGAAAGTTTTCTGCGTGAATATCTACACTGCAATAAACCCCACATAGCAGCGAATCTCAGAGCCCGGGTCAACTGACTCAAACTTGCCGGGCTCACACTACCAGGCTAAAAACAGGAAGTGTAGACGTTCCCGTGCAGACTGGAGTCTGGGCTTTGATACTGACACCCTTTTCCTGGTTCAAACCTCACCACCAGGGAGCAATTAAGAATTCAGAGGCTTCAAATGGCAGAGCAGATCAAAGTTCCAAGGGTCAGAGTCTTGAGACCCCTAGCAAAGCACCAACAAACAGACTTGTCTCAGCTGCTAACTCTTGGGACCATGATCCAGCTACTGCCCATACACAGAGAACAAACATTTAAACAAGCAACCCACAGACCGATCAAATGTATCACTCACCAAGTCCAGCTATCTCCAAGCACGGAGTCTGCAGACTCTGAAACAATGCCCTCTGAAACTCCTGTTAGCTGCTGCTTTTCACAATGGTAAAGCTATAAAGTTTCCTTAAAAGCACCTATGTTCGTAAATGAAGTGTCACATAGTGCAACTATCCCTCTGAAGTCTATCTTATCAGATTTCACAAGCTAAGCTGATGTGGACTTCTGGGAAATGCGGAAGGACAGGGACCATCGGAAGGAAAATAGCATTCTACAGGAAGCACTGTTGATTCACTTGGTAGTCCTCTTTCGTGAAAGTCTGTATTGAACCAATGTTCTTGCACAGTGTTAGGAAACTGTGCTGCTGGAGGGTGTGTGTTTTTGCTGCAACATGAAACTGATTCCTGGCCATTTAGATCCACTGAACTGTTTGTGCTTATTATAGATTACATGAAAGAGAAGGGATATTTACCTTCGTGTCCTGGCCAAATTTCTAGTGGGAATTTGGCCTGCCTAAAACTCCCTTGTAGATTCAAAGATTTTAAGTTCAGAAGGGACCATTGTGATCCTCTACTATGACCTCCTGCATAACACATTCATAGTTTCAGCTGGTTGTGGTATTACTGAATATATTATTATTATATTATCCTCTTCCTTTTCTGAATTGTTGTGGAGTGCTACAATCAGCTGTTAAACTGTTGTCATATTCCACTCCAGAAGTGGCTGCATTTCAGGATATATGAATGATTCTTGCATATTAGTTTATAAATTGCTAAAAAAAAACCTCTGGGATAAAAAGCGCTACATAAGTATAAGATTGTTTTATTAACTGAAAGAATATGTAATATTTTGTAGAAAAGAAAACACTTGCTGTGACCCATAATCGACTATATTCCACTAAATTAATAGAGCGACATAATTGAAGCTAGAGCCACAGAAGTCTGAAGTAATAGTATGTGGGAATGTTTTAAGTCACTCTTTGTGTAAGAATGAAGATAATTAGTCTATGATCTATTTGACTCCCTAATAGCAGAACTTTTGAAAACACATATTTTGCTAAAGAGTCTAATACAGTGACTGCTTGTACTTAATTCTAATGTTTTATGGGATGAATACTATATACTCCAGCCAGACAGTTCATAACTATATTCAGCTGCAAGTGGTAAGAAAGATATATTCGTCACAACAAGCAGAAAGCAGAAGTGGGTAACTAATGGACAATGTATTGCAGGTGGCAAAAAGCATAGTGTGTGGAGTGTAATCGCCTTATTAGTAATGGCCCAGTGTGCTTTGGGGATATGCAAGGACAGATAGCAGATTGTGCTAACAAGCTGTACCCACAGATTTAAGAATGGACTAGGGACAGGGGGAGATCTTCAGCTGGTCTAAACCGTCATAGTTCCATTAACTCCAAAGAGTTACAACAATTTACACCCGCTGGGGATCTGCCTTTCAGAGTGAAGCCAATAAAATGAAATTTACACTTAAACTGGCCATGCGCTTACTCCTGCCAGTAGCTCTTCCTACATATCCATAATTTCCCATTGTACCCGCTATATTCATGGACACAGAATGTGCAATTAGATAAATATATCTAGCAGAATGTTAATAAAAGGCCTGATGAAAACAAATAAAACTTCTCGTTGCCAAAAAGCAAAATAGTCCATAGGAAATAAACTGTATTCCACATGGCATATTCCTATCTACAGATGCCTACTTTAGAACTCTGGTTTCAGTTTGTTTGTAGAAACCATCTGTGGAGCTAGGTAAAAACCAATTTGCAACTCAAATTTCAGTTATGGTGAAATCTATGTATTTAGGGATTTTGTACTATTGCATACCTCTTCAGTATCTGAGCACCTTCCACATAAAATAGACTGGCATGGTGAAATATTTTGTCAATCAGTTTCTTTGTTTTGTGTGTGTGAAAGAATTAAAGAATGAAGTGGGTAAACTGGAAATAGGAAAAAAAGTCTCACTGAAATCAGCTACTATACTGGAGAACTTGGGGGGGCAGCAAATGTTGTATCCGGATGTGGTTCTAGTCAATATCTTCATAAATGACTGGATAATGACTGGTATAGAGAGCAAACTTACAAAGTTTGCAGACAATACCAAGCTGGGAGGGGTTGCAAACACTTTGGAGGACAGGACTAGAATTCAAAAGGATCTTGACCAAATGAAGACATGGTCTGAAATAAAGAGGATGAAATTCAGTAAGGACAAATGCAAAGTTCTGCACTTAGACTGGAATAATCAATTTCACAATACAAAATGGAAAATGACTGCCTAGGAAGGAGTACTGCAGAAAAGGATCTGGGGGTTATAATGAACACAAACTAACTATACGTCAGCAATGTAATACTATTGCAAACAAGGCAAACATCATTTCTGGGATATATTAGCATGAGTGTTGTAAGCAAAACAAGAAATAATTCTTCCACTCTACTCAGCACTAGTAAGACATCAACTGGAGTACTATGTCCAGTTCTGGGCACCACACTTTAGGAAACTGGAGAAAATCCAGAAGAGAGCAACAAAAAGTGATTAAAGGTCTAGTAAACGGGACCTATAAGGAAAGATTGAAAAAACTGGGTTTGTTTAGTCTGGAAAAGAGAAGTCTGAGTGGGGCATGATAATAGTCTTCAGTTATGTAAAAGGTTGTTATAAAGAGGAACATGATAAATTGTTCTCCTTATCCACTGATAACAGGACAAGAAATAATGGACTTAATTATGGGAGCTTTAGGTTAGACATTAGAAAAAATTTCCTAACTGTAAGGGTAGCTAAGCACTAGAACAAATTACCTAGGGAGGTTGTGGAATCTCCATATTAAGGTTTTTAAGAACAGGTTAGAGAAACACCTGTCAGGGATGCTCTAGACTGCAATGGTTTTCAACCTCGGGTCCGTGGACCTCTGGGGGTCTGCAGACTATGTCTAAGAATTACAAAGGGGTCCACTCCTTCATTGGAAATTCTTTAGGGGCCCTCAAATGAAAAAAGTTTGAAAGCCACTGGTCTAGAGAATACTTAGTCCTGCCTCAGTACAGCGGACTGGACTAGATGACCTATCAAGATTCCTTCCAGTCCTACATTTCTATGATTCTATCTTTAACAAGATAGTAGCCTTACTTCTTGGTAAATTGGGTGAAACAATAATTAATGGTAGATGTAGATAAATGAAAAGCCAAGCATTGGTGTTTTTTTTTAATATAGTACATATTTAATTTCTTGCCAAAAGACACCTTTAAGATCAAGAGCTTAGTAGGATTCAGAAAAAACAACAGCTTATACATACAAATTAGTCTCTGCCCATTTTTATATATATATACACACACACACGCACACAGCTATAGCTATATATAGAGAGATATATATTTGCAAAAGATACCTCATACTTCAGGCCAGAAGCTAATCAATAGCTAATGGGGGTTCAGAAGAAATATCTCCAATGCTGACAGATGTTTCCATGATTGTCCAGTACAGGGCCTTTCTCTGAAGAATACCACCACTGTTATTGTGATGGGGTATATAAAACCCCCTGAGGCCCCTTGCTGGAGGCCTTGTGGCCCTGCCACATCCTGCCCTCGAAAAGGCCAGTGGAGAGGGACCTCCAAACTGCCTAGAGTGGCTGTGTGGGACACAGCCAATCAGGGCCCAGCAGGTCTTTATAAGAAGAGCTGCAGCAGGGCCAGAGTAAGTTGCATTTCTTTTCTGGAGCTCAGGGAGTATGGCTGTTGTGTGGCTGGCTGGCGGAGCTGCAGAATCTCAGATAGGGCAGCGCTGCTGCAGCTTCTGCGGAAAAGGACCTGGGGTGACAGTGGACGAGAAGCTGGATATGAGTCAGCAGTGTGCCCTTGTTGCCAAGAAGGCCAATGGCATCTTGGGATATATAAGTAGGGGCATAGTGAGCAGATCGAGGGACGTGATCGTCCCCCTCTATTCGACATTGGTGAGGCCTCATCTGGAGTACTGTGTCCAGTTTTGGGCCCCACACTACAAGAAGAATGTGGAGAAATTGGAGAGAGTCCAGCGAAGGGCAACAAAAATGATTAGGGGCCTGGAACACATGACTTATGAGGAGAGGCTGAGGGTACTGGGAATCTTTAGTCTGCAGAAGAGAAGAATGAGGGGGGATCTGATAGCTGCTTTCAACTACCTGAGAGGTGGTTCCAGAGAGGATGGTTCTAGACTATTCTCAGTGGTAGAAGAGGACAGGACTAGGAGTAATGGTCTCAAGTTGCAGTGGGGGAGGTTTAGGTTGGATATTAGGAAAAACTTTTTCACTAGGAGGGTGGTGAAACACTGGAATGCGTTACCTAGGGAGGTGGTAGAATCTCCTTCCTTAGAAGTTTTTAAGGTCAGGCTTGACAAAGCCCTGGCTGGGATGATTTAATTGGGGATTGGTCCTGCTTTGAGCAGGGGGTTGGACTAGATGACCTCCTGAGGTCCCTTCCAACCCTGATATTCTATGATTCTATGCTAGAAGCCAGGGAGGGCCAGAAGGAGCCCTGAGCTGGTTGCTGGGACTCCATTAGGACAAGACCCTGAGGTAAGGGTGAAGACAGTGCGGGGCTGCGGGGAAGCGGACCAGGGAATTAGAGAAGCAGTGCGACATAGAAAAAGGACACAGCAGCCGGCTGCTTTCTACAGGGTCCCTGGGGTGGGACCTGGAGTAGAGGTTGGCCTGGGTCTCCTTCTTCCCCCCATTTAGCCACTGGCACCTCAGAGCGGGAACTGAACTGTGGTAGCCCAGCTGGAGAGCTGTGACCAGAAAGGGCCCAAGAGGCTGAAGACATTGTCTCCAGGGAGGGAGCCCTGAGGCACTGCTCTATACAGGAGCAGGGACAAACTGAGAGAGAGAGAATGCAGTCGCAAGCACACACACTCGGCCAAGGCAGGCACTTGTGAGAGGTGAGTGTGCCCTGTTACAGTTACAGACAGGATAATGGACTAGAGCCGCCCTAGTCTGATCTGGCCAGGCAATTCCTACATTCCTAGTCATGCTCTATTGCCTAGTTCTACTGGCTGCTCTTGGACTTTGGGAAAGGAAGAGAAAAGAGAGGTCTAATTCTAATCTCAGACCTATGTAAATTGGACTAAAACTAAAATGGGAGTTAAGGGATTTTGTACCTTGCTTTATCAAGCCCCTTGCATGCTTGCTCTGGAACTTTGGAAAAAGGAATAGTCAAAAGAAAGGACTGGACAGAAATTGACTGAAGTTATTTTCTGCCCCAACCCCACCTCCTGGGGCAGGAAGTGGATTACAGACTCAACAGGCACCAGCTGGTACAGTGTGTCTGGCGCATCTGTCTGAGGCGGGGACATGAGAAAGGGATGGAAATAAGTCAGTGATAAAATGGAGTAATGTAAGGATGTTGCCCAGTTCTATGAAAATGTCAGTGCATATTGTGCTGCTCTGCAACTAATTCCACTTCCTGTATAAAAGAGGACAAAATGTCTCATTTCCCCCTTCCCATCTACCAGACATGGTGGCTTCCCATACCAAGCCATGTGACCTGTCAGGGTTCTGATCAGGGGCTGAGAGTTATAAGAAGACTTCTCTCTCTGCAAGACTCCTAGTGGCTGGGCCACATGTCACAAATATCTCACAAAATGCAGAATTATCTGTGCTACCACGTGTTCAAGTATTAACACAACCTTCACACCTGCTGTTTATAACTTATGTCCTATATAAAAAGGAATAAAAATCACATGAGAAAATTCTGTTTGTCATGTAATTGCTTGAAGTCAGCTTTACCGTTCTCAAACTGAATATGATCATGTGAGTGTGACATTCCAGGGTGTAACTCAAGACAGTGAGGGGTTGTCAACACTAGCCATGCAACTCAAGGTGCCTCACAATGCTTTGCTGCTGTAGCGCCAAACCTGGGATTCTCCCGAACAGCAAGCAGGTCATGCCCTGAGAGTCTGTGTGTATAGCTACAGCCCTGGTCCAACAGCTCTGACCCCAGCAGCCTGTCAGCAAACACCAGCCACACTCTGGCTTCCAGAAGTCTTGGTTATTACTTGCAGGGTGACCCCAACACACTCCCAGTTCTGGATTTTCCCCAAAAAACATGTGTTCTGCATTGTCCAGCCTTCTCCTGAACAATCCAGATATATTAGGCCCATTGCCCCACTACAGGGTTCAACATACAACAGTCTGCTACTTTAAATAGAATTACCTAAACAATTCCCAATTCCTAATCCAACTGGATTAGTTTTAATTAAAGAATAAAACAAGTTTGTACCATTTGCTAACTATTGTAAAGCACTTTGGATAAAAGCAATATTAAAAAAAAACCATTTTTTGTTCCACAAATAAATGCACACAACTCATATTTTAATATCAGTAGTCTTACCTTTTTAATGCGATGGATGTGCCCTCTCTCCCCCGCCATAGCAGCCCCAGAGCTGAGGCTGGGAAGGAGGGGGGTCTCTCCACAGCAGCTGCAGCTCTGAAGCTGGGGAAAGTTGCCTCTTTCTCTGGTCGCTGCACCCCTGCACAGCCCCAATTCCCTCCACCCCCTCTTCTCACCCCACTTCCCCCTCCCACCTATCCCCCCAAGGCCACCACCTCACCTTACATGTGTGTCTTTTCCAGGGTCCAGGCACCTATTTAATGGAGCTATGCCTGTGCGACTCCACTAATTAGGAGGGTGGCCCTTCATTCTCTTGTGTGCGGCCACCCAGGCGCGCACCTTAGAGGGAACTATCCGCGGAGCACCTGCATGGAACTCGTGGGTCACTGGTGGTCAATGGACCAGTTTGAGAACCTCTGCACTAGGAGACACAAAAGACAGTGCTATCTGTTGTGTTTTAGAGCTCACCAACACCAGTAAGGGGTTCTGTCACTGCCTGCACTGTATCCTTGGGTGCCTCAATGCTATGCTGCTATGGCTCTGAGCCTCGACCTCAGTAACCAGCCTACTAATATAAAGCTCTCATCCTGGCTCCTACCAACTTAGTTACCACTGGCAGGGTGATCCCAACAGCCCTAATAGGACTGAGTCTCCCCAGATACATCCACCTCAAGTGCTTAACTGCCAGACACTCAGATTTTCCGTTCTGGTTCATCACCCCTGAAGAGAGGAAATCTGCCCCCCCCGGGTATCAGTTCACTTTAGCATGCAGACTCCACACAGTTTGGACACCAGAATCCTGCTTGGGATAAAAATAAACAAAAATTGTAAATCACAGATTCAAGGATGAAATAATAAGGAAAAGCGAACACATACAAGTTACACAGAAAATACACATAAAGACGTAACTTCAGTCGTCCCACGTCTGCATTAGATAGATAGACTCCCTTTTTAATAAAAGTTACCTACTGCCTTTGAACAGTTTCCTAATGTACCCCACAGCCATTGAGAGCACCCAGGGTTCACAGGCAGCCCCCTCCACCACCTTTGAGATCATCCCTCCGTTCTGGATACCTGTGATATTCCCCTGGTGTTATCTGGACCGACGATCTGCTAGGTCACTCCAGTCCTCGACTCTAGGAGCCAGCATTACCCTGCTCTGCTGTGAGAACCACCACTCCCGGTTTGTCCCTGCACAGCCTCTGGCATGTAAGCTGCTCCCAGCTACGTGAGTGAGCACTTTTGGTCAGCCGCTGCTTGGATTGTGCAACCAAATGACACTAGCCAATATCTCTGGTCCCAGACACAATCCTAGGAACCTCCACCTTGCAGTGTCCAGTTATGCCTGCTGGTCGCTGCAAGCTTATATGAGTTTGTCAATTTAACAAAGAAATTGATATGTACCAGGCTTGTTATCCCAAGGGGAGTCTCTGACACGCTTCAAATGCACTGTTTCAGGTAGACTAAACAAACAAATGTATTAATTACAAAAGACAGATTTTAAGTTATTACAAGTCAAAGCACAACAAGTCAGATTTGGTCAAATGAAATAAGAGCAAAACACATTCTAAGCTGATCTTAACACTTTCAGTGCCCTTACAAACGTAGATGCTTCTCACCACAGGCTAGCTGGTAGCCCTTCAGCCAGGCTCTCCCCTTTGATTAGCGCTTCAGTCGCATGGTGGTGATGTCTGTAGATGGAGGTAGAAGAGAGAGAGCAAGGTAAACGTCTCTCCTTTTTATCATGTTCTTTCTTCCCTCTTGGCTTTGCCCCACCCCGTTCAGGGTCTGGTGAACATTACCTTATCGTAGTCCCAAACTGACCAAAGGAAGGGGGGTGACTCACTCGAGAGTCCAACAAATCCTTTGTTGCTGCCTAGGCCAGTGTCCTTTGTTCCTGTTAGGCTTGGCTGGGTTTGTCCCATACATGTCTGATAAGGTGTGAACTGCCCCTTTGTTCCTGGAGAGTTTTGCCTGGGCTTGTTTTAAGCAATGAGGACACATTTTCAGCCTCATAACTATATACATGAAATTACAACCTATAACATAACATTACTATAACAACAATGCTCAGTGCATCATGAGCCTTCCGAAGACACCTGACATAACAAACTTTGCATTGGATACCACACAATCGTATTATAAGGATGAACATGGGGATGCAGGGTGTTCCCCTAAGATACAGAGAGTCACAATACCCTTCACTTCAAACCACTTCTCTTTTAAGGTTTTGCAGTTCTCTTTTTGTTTCTCTCAGATTCATGGTGGGGGAAATTCCCTCTCAACTTGGTAGCTGGGATGACTTGGTGTCTTCCTGTTAACTATAATGGGCCATCATTTTTTTTTCCTGGATTGTACCATGGGCCATTAGTTGCTTTCAGTTTTGTGTAACAGTCTGGCTTGGGAGAAGCCCCTCCTTGCTGTGAGGTATATTTGAAATTTTAGTACAGGTCATGAGCATAGTATTCTATGAACATAAATGCATAATTCATAACCATAGTCTGTATACATATCTCATAATGACCATGAAGTTCAGAACATTACAAGGTTTCATAAAAAGCCTTACTTATCATATTTTTTATACACAACAATATTGTATACAACCAGCTGATTCAATTGCTTACTCTTTGGAATTCAGGCCCCCTATTCTTCCCTTGGGGTGAATGGACGCTGATTGTCACACTATCATATTTTTTCTTTTAAATTTCTGTCTGTTGAGATACAAATATAATAAAGTGTAATGTACTACAACACTATATGTTAAATTATATATAATGCTGGACAGAGATTGCTTATGCATCATCAAAAGCAAAAACTGCAATACAGAACCAAAAAAACTGGATGGAAAAAACCCATTGGGTCATCTAGTCCTAAATGTAAAACCAAGATGGTTCTCTCCATATGATTTTTCAGAACTTTGTCCCATTTTAAGGGTCTATCTAAAATACAGCCCTAACCATGACCGTGTACACCTGCTTGGCATAGTTACATTTCTCTTGGAACATTTTTGTGTTTGTGTGTGTGAATTGTGGATGGGACAATTTTGTTCTATATGTATGTTATCCATCTCTCTCTCTCTCTCACTCACACACACACACAAAGTTGGAGAATATGGACATCCCAAACTGTGACAGAAAACATCTGTGTGCTGCCATGGTTATAGAGTTGTAAGGGCAGATCTTCACCAAACAACGTATTCAGGTCCTAAATGGCTCAACAGATTGGGGTTCCAGCCCCTCTGTTCACAGATCATTTTGTGATTTAATTGACCACTCACTATTATGATATCCCATTCTCATCACCATATCCTAATGCTACGAAGTCAGATAGCTAATCAGCATAATGGTTTTAAAAATAAATTAATAAAGATTTTTTGAGAGAGACAAGGTGGGTGAGACACTAGCTTTCATTGGACCAACTTTTGTTGGTGACAGAGACAAGCTTTGGAGCTTACAGAGAGCTTTTCCTCAACTGTAGGTAGCTTGAAAGCTTGTCTCTCTCACCAACAGAAGATGGTCCAGTGAAAGATATTACCTCACCTACCTTGTCTCTCTAATATCCTCGGACCGACATGGCTACAACAACACTGCATACGACAAAGATTTTTTGTCAACTGGTTCAGATAGCTTTCTTTAGAAATAACTGTCCAAACACTGTAGGAAGTTCTTCAGTGACATCAGTTTCAATGTAAGTTTAGAGCCAAAGAACAAGTTAGATTCTTGTGCGAACAACGGACTAGCTACCTCAGGCTTTTATTAGTCCCTAATTGGTCTTCCAGAGTATTACATGATTTTTTCTATCTGCTTTGAACTGCAATACATTACAGTGAAAACTGAGTTCATTTGCACTAAACATATATGTAGAGCCCCATGAAATTATATATTTTTAAATAATTTTTCATTTTATTTTTGGGGAGTTCCTTGTTATTTTGTTTTATCCATTCAAAATGTTGTTTTTTATTACATTTACATTAATAAAATACCTCAAAAGACTGTAGATAAATTAAAGATTATATACATCCTAGTTTATCTATAATACCTCATTTTATTAAGCATTATTCCATGGAATTGAAAGGTTTTATGAATTAAAAACAAGCATATAGCTATACACTTCATTTTCTTTTTTCATGGTTTGTCCTCTGTTGCTTATGATCAGCTCCTTCGATCACAGACTATCAGGGTTGGAAGGGACCCTCAGCAGGTCATCTAGTCCAACCCCCTGCTCAATCAAAGCAGGACCAATCCCCAATTTTTGGCCCAGATCCCTAAATGGCCCCCTCAAGGATTGAACTCACAACCCTAGGTTTAGCAGGCCAATGCTCAAACCACTGAGCTATCCCTCCCTATTGACATTTACTGATTACTGCAGCCCTCAAATAACCCCTGCTTCTCCATCCCCATTCAGTGACACAAACATAGGTGCTGACTCCATAGGTGCTCTGGGGATGGAGCACCCACGGGGAAAAATTGGTGGGTGCTCTGCACCTACCGGCAGCCAAGTTTCCCTCCCCGCTCCGCCCTCCACCCCACCTCACCTCCACCTCCTCCCCTCAGCGTGCCACATCCCCGCTTCTCCTCCCAGCACTTACCGCCGCAAAACAGCTGTTTTGTAGCGTAACAAGCTCTGGGACGGAGCAGGGAGGAGTGGGAATATGGTGCACTCAGGAGAGGAGGTGGGAAAGAGGCAGGGCTGGGGATTTGGGGAAGGGGTGTTAGCCGACGGCCAAGGATGTTTGGTGAGGTGCCAGCTATGCCCGTTTATACTATCCGTGACTTTAACCGCTAGGACGCACTGTCCCTTCGCGGCGGGCAGCCCGGGCTAGGCTGACGGATGCCCCAAGGTCCTAACCACCCGTGACTTTAACTGCTAGAGCTCAGAGCTCCTTCGCAGCGGGCAGTCAATACTGACTGACAGGTGCCCCAATGGCAGCACTAAGAGCCTCTCCACACCCGTGACTTTAACTGCTAGAGCTCACAGCTCCTTCGCAGCGGGCAGCCAGGATTGACTGACAGGTGCCCCAAGAGTTTGCCCCGTGGAGGCGGCACAACTCAACGCTAGGCTCTTAGTACTCTCACCTAATGGCCAGGCTTTAGAGCCAAAACGGCTGAGGTTCTTTAATTGTGTTGGCTGCTTTACAGTAAACCAGAGAAAACAAGTCAGGCTTATGCATAAATGGTTACCAAAATTTATTAAGCTAGATTCTAATCATGTGGTTACAAAATTGCTAGTGCCTACTTATTTAAATGTAGAGATGTTACACACACAAACAAGTTACAAAACTGAAGCCACACTCCCAAAGAAAGAAAACAAAGTATAGAGCTCTATTTCAAAATATGTGTACACTAAAGATAGGAGATCAGGTGTGGGTGCTTCTTACCCTCCTTGCATCTCTCGATTCCAGCGGTGCCAAGCCAGGATCGGTCACTCAATTCCGCGGAAAGACGAATAAGGGACAAGGCGTAGGGACCCTCTTAGCTGCAGAAGCCTTGGGAGGCTGTCACTTATCTGACCAGCAGATAGATAGTGAAAAGCACTCAAAAATCATGGTGCTGTAGGTCCCCTACTTATACCTCTGTACTCCTTTATTCTCTTTCTCCTTTCTTATGCCAAATTGAGGCTGGTCTGTCTGGGTGACGCCAGCTTTCGCAAGAGTAGTTTACACTTGCAAGGGAGAGAAACAATAAGTGTTGACTACTGGACATTTCTTTTATCAGGGTAAATATTTTCCCAACTAGGATGTTGGTGTGTGTGCATCACGCTATTTAGTAGGGGCTAAAAGCCATGTCTGTCACAGGGCCTCTGCCTGCTGTGAGCTTAATCGTTGTATCTGCCCCCAGAGGCACACCTGTGCTTTCACAGCTTCAAAGGCTGTGCTGGAATATATGTTAAGTGCCCTGTTCCGGCTTCCTCCTGTGTTTCCAGCAATGCTGGTCTGAGGGGGGGGGGCTGGCTGTCTGGCTACAAGGGGTTGGAATGGGGGCAGGGCAGGGATGGAGTTGGGGCAGGCAGGGAGGGCAGAGGGGGGGTCGAGCACCCACCAGCGCCAGCAGAAGTCGGGCCTATGGATACAAACACCATAGGGCACCATGGATCTTCCCAACCCCTACTGTTTCCTTATCCAGTCCCCCACCCCCACCCCCACCTCAACCTCTCCCTCTATATCCTCAGGGACCCCATCCCTCTTATTTATTCCCCCTCTTCCACTGACTCTCACCCTTCAAGCCCCCATTAGCCGCAGAAACCCCTTCCCTTCTGCACTGAACCCCAACTCCCCCACTAGATTCCCTCCTCCCCCAATGGGGTGAGAGGCTATCAAAGTCAGATTCAAGACTCACTGAATTTGTCAGACCACTCTGTTTATTAGCAAAGTGCTTTGCCAATGCACCCAGATATATGTGAGCCCCCTGCAAAAGCTCAAGCTAACTTATTTATACAGATAAACCAAAGCCAATAGGAGACAAAAGGAAGCAGAAACTGACAAATATACATACATATCTTATTTGCATACTAACGTTTACCAATCTCCTAGCTCAGTAGGAGCTCTAAGTTAATTAGTTTGAGGACCCATTGTCTCACAGTCCTTAATGTTTCTCTTCCTGACAACTATATTTCAACAAACCTTTCAAGCAGCATTTCTTTAATGAATTATAATTTCAATATAATTCATTCTACTTTCACAATCCCTCCTTTTGGTCAAGCTACGCAATGACCAACAATGACTGGGTTCCACATATCAATCGTTCTTTATCTCTTTGTTCATCAGTGATATTTAAAATCATCAAATTAGCACTCTGGTTTGAGGCAGCTATCTGTGTAGCATGCCTGACACAATTTTGGATACAACAGGAAAGTAACTGAAAACATACAAAAATTATTAGGATTCCAAACAGGAGAGTTAGGGCTCCCTGAAACAACCAGTTTCCTATGCCAGAGAAATTGAAAAGGTTACTTAGCCACTTCCATAAAGAACTTGGCTCTTCGTGGGGAAGATATGTGATTTGTTCTAAGTGGCTAGCACGATCTATTACCTCAAAAGGTTACTTAGCCACTTCCATAAAGAACTTGGCTCTTCGTGGGGAAGATATGCAATTTGTTCTAAGTGGCTAGCACGATCTATTACCTCATTGGTGTTGTCTGGTATATACACACAGCAGTCTTTTCCAATGAGAACACAAGTCCCTCTTTTTGCCACCAGCACTACGTCCAATGCCTGATGGTTTTGGAGGGCCATCTGTCGGATTGCCCCTGTTTCTTTGGCCAGGGCTCTTAAACTTTCTCCGGTTTCATTTGCCATTATTTCAACTACTGCTTGTAACCTTAGGAGCCTTTTTGCATGGTGTATTACTCCCCCTAATGGTATTAAGGAACTGCCAATGGCCTCTTCCCAGGTTAAGGGGCTTATGTTATTTACATACCATTGGGCATCTGTTAAGTCCCTTCTTTTTCGCCTGAAATTGCGGAGGCGTTCTCGAGGGAAGGTTCCTAGCACTCAGAATTGTGGGAAGAGTCGGGCGGGATAACAGATTCCTGACCAATTAACTGGTAGTGCGGTATAAGCTCTGGTTCCACACACCCAGTGATGGCCTATTAAGGCCAGAAAGGGTCGGTTGCACCCATTTGTCATATAGGTGTTTGCAAAGGAGGAGTAGTATCCCCCAAAGGGTACAGGGTAATTCTCCTTACGAGGAGTGGTGTTATTTGCATGACTGTAGGGGGAACATGAGATTGATTTCTCTGTTTGATCCCAGGTTGAGAAAAAAATTCATATCTCCATACCCGGCCCGCCACTTTTTAGTTTTGTTTGAATAATCCCATACACCATTGGCCACAATATGCTGAAGGCAATGGCTTTTCCCCAGATCCAGCCCTGTCCCATTACATACCCAACACCAATGACCTTTTCCCTCCACCACACTTATCCATTTAGATGCATTTATTCCCACCGCTTCCCAAGTGTCATTGCTGTTCCATATTTTGTTAAACGGACGAGGCCCTCCAGTGAGGTCTGGGGACTTGAGTGGGATAGCCAGGACTGGAACACCAGTTTGAGAGTGGGCTGGGATGTGGCTGCAGACCCAGCAATTAGAAATATTAAGGGTCTGAGCTATCCACACCTGCTGCTGGATAAAAGAACTATCATCGTGGTCTCCCCAGACCGTAAGATACCAGCAGCCGAGGAACAGGCAGAGGCGCATGTTGGAGGCAAGGCTCTTCTGGTTCTGACAACCTCAACTGAGGGAACCGCAGTCACGGTTTTACGCCCACCAGGCAGTAGGCGCTAGGCTCGCTACTGCTTTTTTTTTTTTTTTTGTCGTCTTCTTCTGGCAACCCTTATGAGAGCGTAGATTGTAAGGTATTGCAGACTGTTCCTCTACGTCTTCTTCGGGAGTCAAAATTGACTCTGCGTTGTCCTGACGTGATGATTGGTTCTCTGGGGATGGTGCCTTCTTAAACTGTGAAGCATGTATCCACGTTGCAATGCCAGATAGTTTAACAGCCATCTGTGTAGTAAGCAGTACCTGATGAGGACCCTTCCACCGCGGCTCCAAGGTGTGCTTTCGATGATGGCGCTGTACGTAGATCCAATCACCTGGCTTGAGGTTGTGGCAAGCGTCGGAGGTGGTTTCCGTGGGCCAGGCGACTCGAACCTGTGAATGGAAGTGACTTACAGCTTGCATTAGTCCCTTGCAATACTGAAGGAGCGCACTGTGAGTCAAGTTCAAATCTGGAACGGGAGTAATGGTAGTCAGAGCTCGCATAGGGCGTCCCATAACAATTTCAAAGGGACTTAATTTATGCCTTTGGGATGGAGTGGATCTCATGTCCACCAGGGCTAATGGTAAGGCTACTGGCCAGCTTAATCCTGTAGAGTCACAAATTTTAGCAAGCTTATTCTTAAGTACACCATTTCGTCTTTCAACTGCAACTGCACTCTGTGGGTGGTAGGGACAGTGCAACAGGTGTTTGATATGCAATATATGGTCCAGGTGTTGAACAAGTTGTCCAGTAAAATGTGTACCCCGATCACTGGACAGAGTAGCAGGAATCCCCTTGGCAGGCATGTTGGAGACCCCAGAGCATGGCCACTAGTTAAGTCGAGGGGATGGAAGGCCATAAGGGTTGAGGAAGTCTCCCTGCTGAAGGCCTAAAGGCTTCTTCTCAAACCCCCTTAATAGAATTCAGGCCTGGCTGGTTTAAGTAAGCTCTTTTGCTCTTAAAACAATGTTGCAGCCGCAGATAATGCTCATAGTGTAAGGTTTGCTGACGCCAAGCTAAAGATAATAGGAAATAGTTACAAGGCCAGACAGAATGTGCTGGTTGTTTAAGTTGCTAGGAATACTTGTTAGAGGTTGCAGGAAATAAACATCGTTGTAACCCATATAAGAAAGGCAGAGTATTTGTGCAAAGTTTTAATTGGCTGATGTGTAAGTGCAGTAGCATTAAGGAACATAAAAGTGTGTGTAATGACCTGCTCTGGTGTGCAGGATTTGAGATTCTATTCTCCCTGTACCTTGTTTGCAGCTGCAAATAAACTTTTCTGCTTCTCCACCCCGTTGTGATTATTGAGTAAAATACACCGGGTAACGAACCCCTGCTGTTGTTTTGCCTCTTGGCACTGGGTGCCAGCAACAGCTTTTGGCATCCCTGGGTGGGCAACGAGGCTGCAATTTAGCCTTGCCCGGATCCCTTCCGGAGGTCGAGGATTGCAGTGACAACCGACGCCCAGCGCGCACCGGTGAGTTCATCAGCGGCCTCGGAGGAGACACAGTTTGATCGACCCCAGAGGACACAACGGTGCAACGCACTCACATAGTGGAGAAGCAGCTGTGGGCAACGCTGGGAGAACTGGTCCCTTGGATAAGGTAGGAACCTTTTGAAATCCGGATTATATGCTCTGTTGGAACCTGGGGATGCCCAGAGTTACCCTGTAAGTATGGGACAGGAACAGAGCACGGGAGGTAGGGTACGGTGCGCGCCCCTAGAGTGTATTTTAGTAAATTGGAAGGTATTTGGATCAGATCCAATGACTAAGGGTAAATTGAAGCGATTTTGTATGGTTGACTGGCCTCAGTACCAATTAGAGGACCAGGAACAGTGGCCTCCCGGAGGATCACTAAATCATAATACAATCCTTCAGTTAACTCCTGTTCTGTCAGCGAACGGGGAAGTGGAATGAGCATTCGTATGCTTACTTGTTTATGACCTTGTGGTTTCGTACTGATATTTTACAATGCTGTAATTTAACCCCGATTGGCCCGGTAGCAATTAATGTCAGTCCCCAGACCCCCACCCCAAATGTAATGGCAGATCCGGTGTCTCCTTCGGCCCCTACACCCACACAGAGCGAGGCTCAGAGTAAAATTCCTAGTGAAGCTCATAGTGAGGTTCGAGCTCCATCTGTTGGACTATACCCGTTACTTACCGAGACTAAAAATCGCCCGTAATGCAATAGAAAGAACAAGCTGCTCTTACTATGTAGGTCTATACTCATGCACCTTTTAATCCTATGAACCTGGCCGCTTTCAAAGCACAGGCTGGAGAATTTTCTATCAACCCAAGCAAGTTTGAATTGGTTTTTGAGGGATGTCTTAGTAGCTACAAGCCAGACTGGGATGATTGTAATGTCCTTCTGTGAACATTATTGACTAAGGTTGAATGAGAACAGGTCATAGCTAAAGCAAGGGAGGAAGCAAAGAGGCGATATGACCAGGACTGTAACAATATCCTGACCCCAGATGATCAGGTTCCTATAAAGGATCCTAGGTGGGACCCAAATGACAATCAGGCTATGACCCACTTTACCTCCTATAAGGAGCTGCTACTGTATGGACTCCGTCATGCAGCTGTTAGACAGAATAATTGGACTAAACCACATAAGGTAGTGCAAGATCCAAAGGAAAGCCCTGGAGCCTTTTTACAGCGCATTCAAGACACGATCCGACAGTATACCAATGCAGATCTTAATGATCCACAAACTGAGGCAATTATTAAAGGAGTATTTACAAGCAGGGCAGCCCCCGACATTAAGAGAAAGCTACAGAAAAAGGAGGATTTGATGGGTATGACCATGGAACAGATTTTAGAAGCAGCAAATCAAGTATATAGTTTAAGAGAAGTGGAGAAGGAGAAGAAGCAAGTGAGATTGATGGTAGCGGCAGTGCAGGCAAGTACAAAGGAAAGTAAACAAGAAGGAAGGGGCTGTGGACGCGGACATCCAGGCCCGCGGGAGAGACGACTGGGGCACAATCAGTGTGCCCTGTGTCGGCAAGAGGGACACTGGAAGAATGAGTGCCCAAACAAAAAGGAAAGAGGGGGTACCTCTATGATGGCAATAGAAGAACAGAAATAGGGGTGTCAGGGGAGACGGATCATCCTACCCCCGGAACCCCGAGTAAAAATGTGGGTGGGAAATGAAAAAATAGATTTTAGTAAACTCTGGAGCGGCGCAAACTGCTGTAAATCAACCCCTTCGGTTGCCAGTAGCAGACTCCCTCACTGTGACAGGAGCCACAGGCAAAGATACCAAGCAAAGCTCTTAGAAAACCCTGAGGTCAAGCTGCAGCCTTGTCCATCCCTTAACCCTGCCACCCTCTTACCAGAAACTGAGAAATAGGAATATGACTGTTTGAAGATCACAGATGCCCAATATTCTAGCCGCCCGGACTTGAAGGATGTGCCCCTCCCAAATGCAAATTATGAGTGGTACACTAATGGTAGCAGCATGGTGATAAATGGGCAAAGAAGGGCGGGTTATGCTATTGTGACTCTCAATGATACTGTGAAAGCTGAAAGTTTGCCCGCTGGGTCCTCTGCCCAATTGGCTGAGCTAGTGGCCCTGACCCGTGCACTCGAACTGTCTAAAGGAAAACGGGTCAATATTTTCACTGATTCCAAATATGCTTTTGGTGTGCTGCATGCTCATGCTGGCCTGTGAAAGCAGAGGGGAATGCTGACAGCCCAAGGCTCTCCAGTCAAGTACGGGCCCCAAATTCTCCGGCTTCTAGAGGCAGTGCAACTCCCTTCGGAAGTGGCAGTGGTACACTGTAAGGCCCATCAGACGGAGGATCAAAATGTGACCGGGGTAATGCCAGGGCAGATAGAGAGGCGAAGCATGCTGCCACCCTGATGTCCCCTCAGACTGAGAATACCTATATGCATGCCCTTATCCCATCAGTGGGGGAGCTCCCGACCCCTCAGTATTCTGGGGAGGAGAAACAGCTAGCTGACAAACTTGGTCTCCAGGAAAAGGAGGGATGGCTTCATTCCCTGGAAGGGAAAGTCCTCTTACCAAAGGGCCTAATTCTGCCAGTATTACAGAAATTACATCAAACCACTCATGCTGGCAGGGAGGCACTTATCCAACTAATGGGAAAGTACTTCATAACCTCCAGACTCCGACCCCTGGCTGCCCAGGTACAAGCGGACTGCTTAGTTTGTCAAAAGAATAACCCCTGACCAGGACACCCAGTACCACCAGCGGCCCTGGAACCCACTCCAGGCCCCGGACGGGTGTGGCAAACAGACTTTACTGAGTTTCCCCGGACCCAAGGGTTTAAGTATCTCCTTGTTATAGTGGATAGATTCAGCGGATGGCCGAAAGCCTTTCCATGTCGCAATTGCACTGCCAGGACAGCGGCTCTCAGGTTTGTTAAGGAGATTATTGCTCACTTTGGACTTCCCCAGTGGATGAAATCTGACAATGGAACACACTTCACGTCAAAAATCGTCCCAAGCATCTCAGATGCCTTACAGATTCCCTGAAAACTCCATACATCCTGGAGACCACAAGCCAGTGGGGTAGTGGAGTGGACCAATCAGACCCTTAAGCGACATCTCTCGAAAGTATGCCAGGAGGCCTCCCTATGGTGGCCTGATGCCCTGTCCCTAGTTCTGCTCCGCATCCGTGCTCTCCCAAAGGGTAGATTAGGGCTCAGTCCCTTTAAAATTATGTTTGGAAGAGCATGGCCTATGAATGGTACACCGGTTGTGTCAGGGGGAAAGTGGGAATTGGGGAATGGGTTTTTGTCTCCATATATGTGTTCCCTGTCTGCTGTTCTTTTGTCTCTTCACAGGTATACTAAGGATTCCCAGCCTCTACCCTTGGATTCGCCCATCCACTCCCTGCAGCCTGGTGATTCAGTGCTCGTACGTACCTGGAAAGACAAGCCCCTTCATGAAAAGTGGACCCTTTACCATTCTGCTGGTCTCCCACATGGCAGCAAAGGTCAAGGAACACAAGAATTGGATTCATTATACCCGGCTGAAAGCAGTGTCAACCCCCCCGGCTGAAAGGTGGACCGTGCATTCAGCACCCTCCACTAAGAATCTTGGACTAAAATTACTATTTAAATGGCAGCCCGCCGGGAAGGCAGGAAAATAGATGGGAGGGTATATTTTATTCCCCCTCTTGGCCATGTGCCTAACCGGTACTGCTGTTTCAGGCATTGTACCCGTAAACACCTGGCTGGCACTGGCCAAGAGTGCAGTGAACGCAACGTCGTTCTCAGAGAACCTTATTCTCAGAGAGTGAGGCAGCAGCTCTGGCCTTTTCCTTAGTTGGTATCCCTGGGCTTGTGGTGCATAATTATCACACAGTAGAGCACCTTGCCTGCATAGTGGCAAAGGCCATTAATTTAACCTCAACCATCCTGGCCCAACTCTTACATGAGTTAGGGGAAGTACGTCAGGGTATGCTACAAAACAGGCTGGCAGTGAACTATTTGCTTCTACGCCATGGTCACCTATGCCAGGAGTTTGCAGGCATGTGTTGCTTTAATATAACAGATGCAGGGCCATCCGTAGAAGCTGATTTACAACGCCTAAAGCAGCTGGTAAAGGGAATTCATTAGCAAACTGGGAAGGATTGGCTAGGCTCTTTATTTTCTGGTTGGGGCCTTTCCCCGTGGCTAAGTGGGTTGTTTAGCCTATTATTTAAGGTTTTTTTCCCCTGTATTAATCATGTTATGTTTACTGTGTTGTATGTGGTCCTGTGTAAAAATGCTTATTTTGCATAGTTTTAAAAATTTTAATCTTATGCATAGCCCGCTAGTAAGTAAATAAAAATAAAAAAACTCAAGCAATAAAAATAAGTATTCTCAAGGAAGGGAATTGTTGGAGACCGCAGGGCATGGCCACTAGTTAAGTCAAGCGGATGGAAGGCCATAAGGGTCGAGGAAGTCTCCCTGCTGAAGGCCTAAGGGCTTCTTCTCAAACCCCCTTAATAGAATTCAGGCCTGGCTGGTTTAAGTAAGTTCTTTTGCTCTTAAAACAATGTTGCAGCCGCAAATAATGCCTCATAGTGTAAGGTTTGTTGACGCCAAGCTAAAGATAATAGGAGATAGTTACAAGGCCAGACAGAATGTGCTGGTTGTTTAAGTTGCTAGGAATGCTTGTTAGAGGTTGCAAAAAATAAACATTGTTGTAACCCATATAAAAAAGGCAGAGTATTTGTGCAAAGTTTTAATTGGCTGATGTGTAGTGCAGTAGCATTAAGGAATATAAAAGTGTGTGTAATGACCTGCTCTGGTGTGCAGGACTTGAGATTCTATTCTCCCTGTACCTTGTTTGCAGCTGCAAATAAACTTTTCTGTTTCTCCACCCCGTTGTGATTATTAAGTAAAACACATGGGGTAACGAACCCCTGCTGTTGTTTTGCCTCTCGGCACTGGGTGCCGGCAACAGGCATAATATGATTTAAGAAACATTTGGCAACAGACAGTGAGTCAGCTTTGCGACAAGGAAAGGCTTCAATCCAACCAGAGAATAAACATACCATAACCAATATAAATTCATATTGTTGACACTTAGGCATTTGTACAAAATCAAGTTGCCAATGCAAGAACGGTGCTTGAGGCAGGCCCCGGAACCCCTGGACCACTTTTACAGGTTTACCAATATTATGGCTTTGGCAAATGGTACAGGCTCCACAGTGGCGGGCTGCAAAAGAGCTAAAATGGGGGGCCCACCATCCTATCTTAGTTACAGCAGAGACCATCCCCTCCTTTCCGACATGCGAAACACCATGTAGCAGGGTGGCCAGAGACGGGTAGAGTGAAAAGGGGGCTACAAAGGCGCCAGTAGGTGAGCGCCAAAAAGAATTGGGATGTAAAGAGCAACCTTGGGCAACCCAGGATTCTTTCTCGGTTTCTGGGGCAGAGTCTTGGAGCAGGGCGAGGTCAGTGAGGGACCAGGAGGGTAAGAGGAGAGCGGAGAACAAGGGAATCAGACATTTCGACTAGGCGTGCTGCAGCAGCCACAGCACGCAGGCAGGGGGGTAAGCCTTGGGCAACAGGGTCTAAAGTGGCAGAGAAATAAGCCACTGGGCGGTTCTTTTCTCCGTGCATCTGAGTGAGAACTCCAAGCGCACACCTAGATTGTTCGTGGCAGAAAAGGGTAAAAGGCTTAGAATAGTCACGCAGCCCTAAGGCAAGGGCAGAAGCCAAACCCTGTTTGTGGGAAACAAAGGCAGAATTGGCCTCAGGGGGCCAAGCCTGGGGTCAGGCACAGAGAAGCGAGTGAGTTCCTGGAGAGGTTTTGCAAGGGAGGCATATTGGGGAATCCATTGTCTGCAAAATCCAGCCATGCCTAAAAACTTCCGGACCTGGCGTGGGGAGTGGGGTCGGGGAAAGCTAAGGATAGTTTGGACGCGGGTGGGAGAAAGTGCACGGGAACCCTGGGAGAGGAGAAAGCCAAGGTATGTGACAGAAGCTTGACAGAGTTGCAGTTTAGAGCGAGAAGTTTTGTGAGCCTTATTTGCTAGGGCAGTAAGGAGCACTAAAGAGTCAGTTTCAGAGGCAGACAGTGAAGGGGAACAAAGGAGTAGATCATCTACATATTGGACTCGTGTGGACCTGGACGGGAAAACAAGGTCAGCAAGGTCTCAGGCTAATGCTTGGGAAAAATATGATGGGCTTTCAGTATACCCCTGGGGCAGTGTGGTCCATCTGTACTGTCGCCCCTTGTAAGAAAAGGCAAACAGGAACTGGGAGTCAGGGTGAACTGGGACAGAAAAGAAAGCAGAGCACAAATCAACAACAGTAAAATGAGTTGCATCTGGTGAGATAGAAGCCAGAATCTTTGAGAGAGGCAAGTTTTGATTCTGTCCACCTATGATTTGCCTCTTCCCACCACTGCATGAAACAATCAACCTCTCCTTTTGCCAATTTAGTTTTAGGTTGGCTGAGTTTGTCTTTTAAGACGTCTACTCGGTCTTTGTCCCAAGATCCTAACAGTGGCCACTGCATTTTGGGATTCTCCTGAGTTAGCCTAGATCATTTTCCCAGAAATTTACAGGAGTCCGGACCCTTCCTAAAATACATAAAATGAGCCGGCGTTCCTTTAGGGAACTGTCCCGATTTAGACATCTGGTTACCCATAGAGGAGGACTTTACACACCAATCACACAAGAAGGAAAGTCAGGTTCGTCAGAGCGATGCCCGGTGCAACACACAAAAGGAGCCCACAGGCTACTGCCTCAATCGCCCTTGCTTTCACACCAAGGGTTTTACCCAAGGCGCGGTGCGGCTGCGATTGTGCAGATTTCACTCACTCAGACCGTGGGGACAGGAACCTTTTGGTCAGCCGATCACCGGACGGAGACGGCGCCCAGACTCAAACACACCACAGGGAGGATGGATAGACACAGAGACAAGACAGTCCTCAGTCCGGACAAAACACAGAAATAATTACCTAACCAGATTCCTGATGTCAGATCCCGGGATCCCTACCAGAACAGAGTGGGAACCAACAGGTTTGATGGCGTAGACTTCACTGTGGTCATGCACCCTTCCGTTCTGGCGGAGGACTGCTTGGGCCAAATGCCCAAGTGCTGGTTTACCACGGCCGTCCTAAGAATGGTCAGGAGTCACACGGCCCCAGTGAAGACGGTTGCCATCTCGGTGGAACCTCCAAATTGTCAAAGTCAGATTCAAGACTCACTGAAATTGTCAGACCACTCTGTTTATTAGCAAAGCGCTTTGCCAATGCACCCAGATATATGTGAGCCCCCTGCAAAAGCTCAAGTTAACTTATTTATACAGATAAACCAAAGCCAATTTAACACAGGAGACAAAAGGAAGCAGAAACTGACAAATATACATACATATCTTATTTGCATACTAATGTTTACCAATCTCCTAGCTCAGTAGGAGCTCTAAGTTAATTAGTTTGAGGACCCATTGTCTCACAGTCCTTAATGTTTCTCTTCCTGACAACTATATTTCAACAAACCTTTCAAGCAGCATTTCTTTTATGAATTATAATTTCAATATAATTCATTCTACTTTCACAAGGCCCTGGGAGGATGTTGGATCTTGCCCAAAGGGTGGGTGGTAGGGCCCACCCTGCACTTACCCTGCAGCGGTGACTCCTGTCCCATAGCTCTGGGGCCAGCTCCCTGCTCTAGGTGTGGCAATCTGGTGCCCAGGGTCACAGTGCTGCTCAGGTTTGGCCCTGTCATCTCTCCATCATCATGACACAGGGCAGGTGAGCCAAATTTGAGTGAGTGACCTGCGACCTCAAAATGCTCAGACCAGGCACCTGGGTCCAGGCCCTTGGGACAGGAACCACAAGGACCACCACCACCGCAGGGTGAGTTTTTCATTTTATGTCGTTTTTTATGTTCTTTTTTGTTTTATTTCATGTTATTTAGCATTTGCAAAAAAACACTGAGCTTACTATTCAGCTTAGAGGAGCAAGACAAGAACAGCCATGTAACTGAAGTCACTAAATGGACAAGACACATTGTTATACAGCTGTAACTTATGTTTATCATTGCTTGTTCTTCTGCCCTCCCCTTTCTGGTGTGTGTAAGATTCTCACCTGGCTGCCATGTGCATTATTAAGGCTCCAAACCTGAAATTATCTCTACCAGGTGGATCCCTGCACCCAAGTGGAACCATGCAAATTGCATTGTAGGATCATGGCTTTAAAAATTACATACCGGTCTGAAAACATCATACCTACTATTGTATTATTTAATTCTGAAATCAATGGTGTGCCACATAAGCACAAGGGTCCACTCACCCGCTCCACGTTGCAGGATTGGGGCCCAAGTTGACTATGTCTCTTGTGTGGGAGGTGGCTCTGGGCTGAGCCTGGAGCAGGAGCTCGGGGTGCTGGAGGAGGTGTGGGGTGCAGGCTCTGGGAGGGAGTTGGGGTACAGGAGGGGGCTCATGGCTGGGGCAGGGGGTTGGGGTGCTGGAGAGGGTGTGGGCTCTGGGCTGGGCAGTGGGGCGGAAGGGTTTGGAGTGTGGCAGGGGGCTCTGGGCTGAGCCTGGGGCACAGGGTTGGGGTGCAGGAGTGGGTGCAGGCTCTGGGAGGGAGTTTGGGTGCATTAGCAGGCTCAGGGCTGGGGCAGGGAGCTGGGGTGCAGGAGGAGTTTCAGGGTGCAGGCTCTGGCTAGGCGGTGGTTACCTCGGGCGGCTCCCGGTAAGCAATCGGCATGTCTAGCTTCTAGGCTCAGGGGAGCCTAGGTGGTTTTGTATGTTGCCCTGCCTGCAGGCACTGCCCCTGCAGCTCTCATTGGTCACGGTTCCTGACCAATGGGAGCTGTGGAGTTGGCAGTCGGGGTTGGGGCAGTGTGCAGAGACCCCCTGGCTGCCCCCACCTAGGAGCTAGAGGGCCATGCCGGCCGCTTCCAGGAGCTGTGTGGACCCAGGGAAGGTAGGGAGCTGGCCTTAGTCCTGCTACCCTGCTGACTGAATTTTTAGGGGCCTAAAATCTCCCAGATTGGCTTCAATAGCCACCGGAGGACTGAGGCCCATTCTGGGAGATCCCTAGCCAGTCCAGGAAGGTTGGCAACCCTAGCAGCACCCCATGCTATGAGGGGTGAGGGTCATGGTGCTTCTGCACTGCTGGAGGTTGAGAGTGGGAGCAGTACAGGAGACAGCACTGGCAATTCTTGCAATAATTCCTGTGATACGCAGAGGGGTTTGTCAAAGCCCCAGCACCTGAAGTCACGTTATCAGTGGTGGCACTCAGCATGAAGAGACTGAGCAATTGGCAAGGCCCCTCACAGCTCAAAGAGCTCTAGGGTTGCCAACTTTCTAATTGCACAAAACTGAACACCCTTGCCCGCCCCTAACCTGCCCCTTCTCTGAGTCCCAACCCCCAATCACACCATTCCCCTTCCCTCTGTCGCTTGCTCTCCCAGACCTTCACTCACTTTCACCAGGCTGGGGCAGGGGATTGGAGCACGGGAGGGGGTGAGGACTCGGGCTAGGGGTGCAGGCTTTGGGCTGGGGCCTCAAATGAGGGGTTCAGAGTGCGGGAGGGGGCTCAGTGCTGAGGTAGAGGGTTTGGGTACTGGAGAGGGGGCAGGCTCAGCGAGGGAGTTAGGGTTCAGGAGGGGGCTCAGTGCTGGGGCATGGGGTTGGGGTGGAGGTGGAGGAGGGGATATGGGGTGCAGGCTCTGGCCAGGTGGTGCTTATCTCAGGCAGCTCCCAGAAGTGGCCAGCATGTCTGGTTCCTAGGCTCAGGGGCAGCCAGGCAGCTCTGTATGCTGCCCACACCGCCCCCACAGCTCCCATTGGCCACGGTTCCCAGCCAATGTGAGCTGTGGAGCCGGCGGCTGGGGCAGGGGCAGCATGCGGAGCCCCCTGGCTACCACTACGCCTAGCAGCCAGAGGAGGGACATGCCGCTGCTTGCCGGAACCACAGGGAGCCTGCCAACCCTACGGGCCCCGACGTAATATTACTGCCCCAAATCCCCTCCACTGGACTGAGCCAGGCCTGGGTCACGCCGCTGCGCTAGTCCCACTGGGGCCCAACGCCCCACAGGGGGCGACTCCCGCCGGGCCGCAAAAGGCGGCGCTGCTACCGCCTCTCCGCCCGCCAGGGGGCGCGCGGCCGCATTCCGCGCCGGGCTCGCGCGGTTCTTTTTTTTCCCCTTCCTGGAACCATAGACGCGGAGGAGCGGCCCAGCCCGGCCACTTCCAGGACGCTCTGGAATCGCTCGCCCCCACCCCACCTCCTTCCCGCTGGTTGAGCCAACCAGGAAGCGGAAGTTCGGCCGCAGGGGTTTGTGGGACGCCGGGGAGCGGGGCGGCTGTTCTGTTTTCTTTTGGGTCCGATGCCGCCAGCGGCGGCGCCGGCCGCGGTTTGGAGGCCAGAGACCGACGTGGCGGGTGAGTCAGTCCTGGGGGCGGCGGGGGCCGCGGCTCGTAACCCTTCCGCTCGGGGTGCGGGCCAGGGAGCGCAGAGACCTGCCCGGGGTTAGATGCGACCTTTGACCCCCCATAAATATTCGCCCCCCCTCCCCCCCCCCGGACTGTGGATCCGCCGCGCGGGCGGGGCAGAGTCGGGCGAGCGCCCCCGCTCGGTGCCCGGCGCCCGGCGCTCCGCGGCCAGGGGCTCCCCAGGCTGCGGGGGGTGGGGGGAAGCGGCCGCCGCCGCCGCTGACCGAGGCTGCGCCCAGGGCCGGCCTGCGCAGCCCGCGGGGGCGCGTTTCAGCTCCCTGCGCAGCGCGAGGTTATTTTAAAGCTATGGACAGGTTGTGTCTGTCGGCTGAAACTTCCACCGTCGTGCAGAATTCTTGCGGGGCCGGGGGAGACTCCGACACCAAGCCCCTGCTGACCCGCTCGCTGTCGATTCAGAAAGTTAAAGCTTCTGTAATGGTTTAAAAAGACACATTTTCTACAGCGCGTGTCAAAATGTGCAAAGTAATTAGCTGTGGAACAAACTCTAATAAGGAGCCTGCCTTAACCCCGCTGCGCTGCCGCCCGGACTTTTAACAGCCCAGTCAGTGCTGCTGTCCGGAGCCGCCAGGGTCCCTTTTCGTCCGGATGATCCCATCGAAAACTGGACACCTGGCAACCCTACAGGGTCCTGATGTAATATTTCCATTGGACCATATGAACTGGAACCATAAACTCACTGAACATTAAATCCCACCAAATGAGGGTAGATCCATCCTCATCAGCGTATCCACTCATTATACTCCACACCTGAACATAGCCATTATATGGACAACATACCCCCATATCTCAATGTCTGTACTTTGACCCCTTAAACTTTTACCCCCAATCGGGGAGATTGCAGATTATGTATTCCTTACGCCACCCGCTCCTAAACCGAATTTCGCACCCCTTGGTAAACTGTACCTTATTCCCTGATAACCAGAAACTTCTATGCCTAAACTCTGTACCGTTTACTTTTTACTTCAACATTATCTTAATAAAATTACTGCTCCAAATTCCCTTCATTTTACTTACCCTGGCCTGTGTCACGTGTGTGCTAGTGCCACTGGGGACCCAACACCTGGTAGGTTCTCAGTTAGCATTTTTCTTATTTTGCCGGTCTGTAAATTTCTCTTGTTATCGATGGAAATATTTTTTCATAGGTATGTGTGCGCAAGGTGAAATAGATGTTTGACATTTACTGATAAAATTCAACTTTTCCCCAGTCTGTTTATATGTTATGAATTATAATGGTTGTGTTTGTAAATCTCTGTCAGATCTGTGGGTGGTTATATGTATGAGCTCTCTCTTTAAAATTATCTTATGCTGTAGCTAAAACTCATAAATGTGATTTTAGAAAGAATGTTCTGTTGCCTATTAATTACACCAACCCTTCTCCCCTCCCCCTTTGTGGCCCTAGTAAGCAAATGGGGATTTGCATTGATGATTACCATCATGGAGAGGGGACCCCACTGTGTTGAAGTTGCACCTTGTGTAGTTTGTTCAGGTCTGAGCAAGAGTTATAAGACTAATTCTTCCCTATAAATGGACATCTGTTTTTTTTCCTTTCAGAATAAAGTCATCTAGTTGAGGATATGGAATTCTTCTTCAAGGCTGGACTGCTGCAGTATAACTGTTGCGAGTTGACACTCTAGTAATTCTGCTCATGTTAACACTAATAACTTCCACAGTGCTTCCTCCCGAAGCCTAGGTTTTTGTTGAGCCATTGAGTATCAAACCACACTTATTCATATCATCAGCTTTTCAGTTTCTCTGTGGACATAATTGTACTGCTTATGACTGTAGTATGTAAGTCTTGGAACGGAATTCATATATTGTGATGGTTAGAAAACAGTTTATAATGGCAATGCTGTTAATTTTAAATTTCCTAATTAACTCTCATGCCAAGAATCAATGGTTTTACTTGGTAACGTTTAAGTCTCAGAACTGGTCAATTATTTACAGATAAGGACCACGTTCGTCAGTCAGTGTCTCCTACAAGTTAACTGAGTATACATTTTTCTTACTGGTTTTATACTTCTTTTTTTGTGCTATGGCGGCTGCTACAATAGTTCATGATGCATCAGAAGCAGTAGAGCTCTGTGCTTCCTATGGCTTATACCTTAAACCCATTACAAAAATGTCTATCAGCGTAGCACTTCCTCAGCTGAAGCAACCAGGAAAATCCATTTCCAATTGGGAAGTGATGGAAAGACTAAAGGGAATGGTGCAAACTCATCAGTTTTCCACACTACGGATTTCCAAAAGCACCATGGATTTCATCCGTTTTGAAGGAGAAGTTGAAAACAAGAGTTTGGTTAAGTCCTTTCTAGCATGCCTTGATGGCAAAACAATAAAACTTAGTGGTTTCTCTGACATTTTAAAAGTTCGTGCTGCAGAATATAAAGTTGACTTTCCTACTAGACATGACTGGGACTCCTTTTTCCGTGATGCGAAAGATATGAACGAAACTTTGCCAGGGGAGAGACCAGACACCATTCACTTAGAGGGGTTACCTTGCAAATGGTTTGCACTGAAGGACTCTGGCTCAGAAAAACCAAGTGAAGAAGTTCTTATAAAAGTATTTAAGAAATTTGGGGAAATACGTAATGTGGACATACCCATGCTGGACCCATATAGAGAAGAAATGACTGGTAGAAACTTTCACACCTTCAGTTTTGGAGGCCATTTGAATTTTGAAGCTTACGTTCAATATCGTGAGTATGTAGGTTTCATCAAAGCCATGAATGCCCTGCGAGGGATGAAACTGATGTACAAAGGTGATGATGGCAAAGCAGTGGCTTGCAATGTAAAGGTGAGGAACTGCGGAGTTATTTTGTAATAGACCTTAAGGGGAAAAAATACTGTTGAATGTCCGTTCCATGTACGTTAAATTCTACAGCTGCATTTTATTCTGATATCAAGTCAGATTGTTGATGAAGTGACAGCATAAAAACAGTCTCTTGCAACATCCGTAGTGGAATTTCAAAAGTAAGGTGTGATAGGGAGGTAAAATGTAATACACAAAATCCTGTACCAAATTAAAAAAAATCTTAACATTGGCATAACTCTTGGGCTAGGAGTAACACAATGACGGGAGCTAAATATGTGAACTAGGAACTATATGTTCCATTCTATGCATTCGATGAAATGGGCTCTAGCCCACGATAGCTTATGCTCAAATAAATTTGTTAGACTCGAAGGTGCCACAAGTACTCCTATTCTCTTTGAACTAGGTCTGTGTTCTAAATGCCACATTTAATTTCTTAAACAACCAAACAAGCTGTGTTTGTAAATATTAATATTATTTTAATATTCCAGCACCATGAGTAATTTCAAACAGCCATAATTTTATCTTTAAATCAACCTTTTAGAGGTGGATTTTCTCCTCTCTCCACTGCTCCACCAAAATGTGAAAAAAATACTTTGTCCTGAGGCTCCAGGACATTCAAGATTAATTCTTGCCCCAGAAATAGCTTTACTATACAAAAATATCACAACGTTAAAGTCTCTTTACTCATGGCCTATAGGGTTAGAAATGGGAACTTTCCGGCTTTTCGGAGGAATACACATTTAACTATCACTAGCCCTGGAAGACCTGGAGTTACTGGTCATGACTTCTTTGTGTGTAGAAAAATAAACTAAACTAGGTTTTTAAATGAGATTTTAAGAAGTTTTTAATGGTCCCTCTGAACCCTGTAATATTGGATTGACGGTGACTAAGATGTCTAGTATTACAGGCAGTGGTGTGTCAGAGAGAGAGTCCTAATAAAATATTTAAACTCTCTAAAATAGTTTTCCTGTAACAGGAGGCATTACAGGAGACATAAGTGTGGTAGATGGGCTTTATTGGCACATATTTAGGTTGTCATAGACTTTAAGGCTGCAAGGGACCATCATGATCATCTAGTCTGACCTTGCACATTGCATGCCACAGGACCTCGCTCACCCATCCTCTAATAGACCCATAACCTCTGTCTGAAGTACTGAAGTTCTCAAATCATTATTTAAAGAGTTCAAGTTACAGAGACTCCACCATTTACACTAGTTTAAATCTGCAAATGACCCATGCCCTGCACGACAGAGGAAGGCAGAACCCGCCCTGGCAATCTCTGCCAATCTCATTTGAGGAAAAATACCTTTACAACCCCAAATATGGTGATCAGTTGGACCCTGAGCATGTGGGCAAGACCAATCAGCCAGACACCTGGGTAAGAATTCTTTATAGTAACTGAGAGCCCTCCCCATCTAATGTCCCATTTCCGTCCTTTGAGGATATTTGCTACTAGCAGTTGCAGATGGTGCACATGCCATTGTAGGCAATCTCACCATACCATCTCCATAAACTTATCGAGCTCAGTCTTGAGGCCAGTTAGGTATTTTGCCCTCACTGCTCCCCTTGGAAGGCTGTTCCAGAACTTCAGTCCTCTGATAGTTAAATACCTTTGTCTAATTTCAAGCCTAAACTTGTCAGTGGCCAGTTTATATCTATTTGTTCTTGTGTTAATGTTGGCACTTAACTTAAATTATTTCCCTACCTCTCTGGTATTTATCCCTCTGATATATTTATAGAAAGCAATCATATGTCCCCTCAGTCTTCCTTTGGTTAGGCTAAACAAGCCAAGCTCTTTGAGTCTCCTCTCATAAAGTAGGTTTCCATTCCTCTGATCATCCTAGTAGCCCTTCTCTGTACCTGGTACAGTATCTTTCTTAGGGCAGGTCTACACTACGGGGCTAAGTTGACCTAAGTTATACAACATACCTTAGGTTGATTTATTGCGGTATCTATACCGCACTGGGTCGACGGGAAAAACTCTCCCGTCGACTTACCTTATGCTTCTCATTCCAGTGGAGTACCAGAGTTGACGGGAGAGCACTCAGTGGTCAATTTATTTGGTCTTCAGTAGGCCTGCTAAATCGACCCCTGGTGGATCGATTGCTGCATGTCGATCCCTGTGTAAGTGGAGACAAGCCCTTAGACATGGGAGACCAGAGTTGCGCACAGTATTCTGGATGAGGTCTCACTAATAATTTGTATAATGATACTAATACTTCTCTAGCTGTACTGGAAATACCTTGCCTGATGCATCCTCTTGCATTAGCCTTTTTCGCTACTGCATCACATTGGCAGCTCATAGTCTTCCTGTGATCAATCAAAACACCAGGCCTTTTTCCTCCTCTCTCACTTCCAACGGGTAGTTCATCCATTCATAAATGGATCTGGAGAAAGGGGTAAACAGTGAGGTGCCAAAGTTTGCAGATAATACTAAACTGCTCAAGATAGTTAAGACCAAAGCAGACTGTGAAGAACTTCAGAAAGATCTCACAAAACTAAATGATTGGGCAACAAAATGGCAAATGAAATTTAATGTGGATCAAGGTAAAGTAAAAAGAAAAGGAGTACTTGTGGCACCTTAGAGACTAACCAATTTATTTGAGCATAAGAAGTGAGCTGTAGCTCACGAAAGCTTATGCTCAAATAAATTGGTTAGTCTCTAAGGTGCCACAAGTACTCCTTTTCTTTTTGCGAATACAGACTAACATGGCTGTTACTCTGAAACAAGGTAAAGTAATGCACATTGGAAAAAATAATCCCAATTATACATACAATATGATGGGAGCTAATTTAGCTACAACTAATCAGGAGAGTCATCATGGATAGTTCTCTGAAGACGTCCACGCAATGTGCAGCTGCAGTCAAAAAAGCAAACGGGATGTTAGGAGTCATTAAATAAGGGATAGAGAATAAGATGGAGAATATCTTATTTCTCTTGTATAAATCCATGGTATACCCACATCTTGAATACTGCGTACAGATGTGGTCCCCTCATCTCAAAAAAGATATACTGGCATTAGAAAAGGTTCAGAGAAGGACAACTAAAATGATTAGGAGTTTGGAATGGGTCCCATATGAGGAGAGATTAAAGAGGCTAGGACTTTTCAGTTTGGAAAAGAGGAGACTAAGTGGGGGATATGATAGAGGTATATAAGATTATGAGTGGTGTGGAGAAAGTGAATAAGGAAGTTATTTACTTGTTCCCATAATATAAGAACTAGGGGCCACCAAATTAAATCAATGGGCAGCAGGTTTAAAACAAATCAAAGGAAGTTCTTCTTCACTCAGTGCACAGTCAACCTGTGGAACTCCTTGCCTGAGGAGGTTGAGGAATATAACAGGGTTTAAAAGAGACCTGGACAAATTCATGGAGGTTAAGTCCATTAATGGCTGTTAGCCAGGATGGGTAAGGAATGGTGTCCCTAGCCTCTGTTTGTCAGAAGGTGGAGATGGATGGCAGGAGAGAGATCACTTGATCATTACCTGTTAGGTTCACTCCCTCTGGGGCACCTGGCATTGGCCACTGTCGGTAGACAGGATACTGGGCTGGAAGGACCTTTGGTCTGACCCAGTATGGCCATTCTTATGTTCTTAGGTAAGTCCCTAGGTTACAGTAAAAATTCTTGTTAGCCCCTAAGTGCATGATCTTGCACTTTGCACTATTAAATCGATCCATCCCATTTCTATACTCCAGTTTTCAAGGTCCAGTTTACCTTTTGTAAAATCATGTTGTATTTTATCCCAATTAAAGTTTACCTCTAGGTCCTTAACTACTTTCTCTTTCAAAATGTGTTCCAACACCTTGCATATAATTGAGATCAAACTACCTGGCTTGTAATTTCCTGCATCACTTTTTTTGCCTTTCTTAAAAATAGGTACTATATTACAATTCTCCAGGCATAGGATATGAACCCTGTGGGTGTATGTATGGGTTGGTTAAAAATCCCTTTTATTGGGCTTCCAATTTCATGTGACAGTTCCTTCAATATTCTTGGATGGAGATTATCCAGGCCCCTCCATTTGGTCCCATTAAGCTGTTTCATCTTGGCTTCATTAATTTCTACTTCCATATCCTCATTTCCATTAGCCACTCCACCACTACCCCTAAACTCTTCATTACAATTATTTAGAAACTGAGATAAAGTATTCATTTAGGTGTTGGGCCATGCCTATATTATCTTTAACCCCCCCACATGGTCAGTGCTTAGTGGTCCCAATTCTATTTTCCTTGATTTCTTATTTGTATGACTATAGAACCTTTTGCTGCCAGTTTTAATTTCCTTTGCAGTGTCCAACTCTGCTTGGATTTTGGCCTTTCTCACTTTTCCCCCTATACTTTCTGACCTCCAATACTTAGCTTTCCTTCCTGATCCAGCCCATCTTCTATTCCTTGTAGGCGTCCTGCCTTAATAACCTGTTTGAGATGCTTGTTCATCCTGTTTGGTCTGCTACCCTTCACTACAATTTTTTCCCCCTTGTTTGTGATGCAGGCTTCAGATAGCTTCTGCAACTTTTCCAAGCCTCCTACACATTCAGATCCTTGAGTTTTCAGCCTAGTCCACTTCCTTTAATTTTTTAAAGTTTGCCCTTTTGAAATGAAGGACCCTAGTTGCAGACCTATTTTTGTTTATCCTTCCATTTAGTTTAAACTGAATTAGCTCATGCTCACTCAAACCAAGGTTGTCCCCTACAACCAGTTCTTCTCACTATTCACCATTAGCAAATCTAAAATGGAATTACCTCTTGTTGGTTTGGTGAAGAAATCTGTCAGCTATCACATCCAGGAAAATGTGGGCCCTACCATTATTAATAGCATTTGTCCTCCAATATATATCTGGGAAATTACTCTCCCATAATCACACAATTCCCAGTAGTACTTATTTCATTAAAAATATTAAGGAGGTCTCTATTCATATCCAGATCAGATCTTCGGGGTGTGTCGCATTCCCCAAGTGCTATCCGTGGCGACCATCTGGTCACTTTTTTTCCCCAAGTGGTTTGGCTCAAATGGACTCTTGTTTTATCCATTCCGTCACTTCTGATTTCTTTACAGTTTACCTCCTAAGTAATATACAATGCTACTTCACCACCTTTATCTTTATTTCTGTCTTTCCTGAACAGCACATTCCCTTCAATCCCTGTACTCCAGTCATGACTACAATTCTACCATGTTTCTGTTGTCCCTATAATATCTGGTTTCACTTCCTGCACCATTAGCTCTTGTACCTCCATTTTGTTAGCCAGGCTCATTGCATTGGTGTACAAACATCTTAGTTATTTCTGCTTGTCTGTACTCGGATTCCTCACCCAGTTGGGTACAGTCATTCTACTGTCAGCAGATAGATAGACGATACTATCGTCATTAGTATTGGCATTATCTTTTCTCTTGATGTCCATTCTCCTACTCTTTCTCCATTGCTGTATCCTCTTTCTTGATTTTCCTCCTGCTCAATATTAGTATTAGGCATGGATATTACATGAGCATCTCCCAACCGTATCCCCAGATTCCTAGTTTAAATCTTTTAATCAGTTGTGCCAGCCTCCATCCCAGAAGTCTATTTCCCTGCCTATTCAAGTAGAGAACAGTCCTCTGTCCATGAATGACTCCCAGTGGTTCAGCATTCCAAAACCCTCCTTGTAGCACAGCCTGAGCCATCTGTTGATCATCGTAATCTTGTCTCGCCTTCATTCTCCTCTTCTAGGGACAGGCAGAATCCTACTGAAGATCACCTCAGCCTCCGTTTCCTTAAGTGTCTTCTCCATAGTTTCCTTTGATGCATTCCCCTGAGAATCTAGCATTATAATTTGTTCCCATGTGAATGACAATGAGTGGATTCTTTCCTGCTTCCATTAGGATCCTTTTTAGCCTAAAGTCCACATCCCGTATCTTAGCACCCAGCAGATATGTCCTGGGGTCAACTCTCCGCATATGGTGCCTCTTTCTGACTGCTGTGCGGATTAGCTCTTTCCAGGTTTGAGGCCCCCTTCTGCTGCTCACTGCATGCCCTGCTGCTGCTCTCTTGCTCTCTCTCGCTCTGTGCAACCCAGGATGCTCCCTCTTTGTGACTTGGGCCTCTGGCCAGATCACTATGCATGTTTCCCCCTTCTGGAGTATCAATTTCCTTACCAGCAGTTTTAGGCAGTCTTCTCATTCACTGCCCCTATAGTGCCACTTCCCCTGTGGCTGGGTTCCAGCTCCACCCTCTCCTCTGGGTTCCAGCTGAGGGATCCTCTAATCAGTAGCAAAATCTTCATCATCCTGATGCTTTTTTTTCCCTTGCTTTTTCCCTGAATCTTTCCTAATCATGGCTCCCCCATCTCTGGATTTGCTAGCACAATCTCCCTTCTTACATTGAGTAACTGCAGACTAATTTCTGTTGTCCCGAACACAGCTCTCTTGTCCCAGGGAGTGACTGCAGACTATTTACCCTTTCCGCTATCAACTCCTTTGCATTATATATGCCCTGCCTGTTCCTGCACAAGTGAGCTTCCACTAATTAAGGCTTTCCGCTCAGCCTTAATTCGCCCATCTTGCAGCCTAATAGGTTAATTGTCCCCTCTGGCCTACGTTAACCTATTCAGCGTGAGTGCGAGGAGCATGCCCCATCACAAGACAGAGCACCTTTCTCTTCTCCAGATCAGCTCTGATCATCTAATTGCTTTGTGTCTGCGTGGCCTGTACATCTCAGATTTACCCATAAAACTCTTTAAGACCACACTGCCAGTATATCTGTGTGTGTGTATTTATGAATACACGTCACATGCGGAACTTAAACTATATATTTGTTCAGCACATTCCTAGGAAAACTAAAGAAAATTAAACTTTTAAAATACAGCTCCTTTTTAAAGAGGGGTAACAAGATACAACATTAAAATAAAAAATCAGCAAACATCTGTAGAATGAAAATAAATGCAATTTATACAACTGAGCAGACATCTGAATTGTATTTGAAGTGCAGATATAAGCAAAATTTATGAAAAATTTGTTGCATTGTGTGATCTCAACCCATTTTTTAAACTGTACTTGAAAATTTAATAAAAATATATTTCCATGATACCTGAAAATCTGGCATATTTATCTTACTGCTTCTGTCACGATAAAAGGCTTGTTTTTGCAGCCACTGCTCATCAATTAGAATAACAAGGCTATTATAACAAATTTGAAAGGCCATACTATCAGATAACAGATGTGTCATGGGTGTATGATGTCTACAGAGACAAAGGCCAAATTTTTAAGTATTAATTTGATGGCTGTATAATGAGGTATAATATTCTCCTACTTTGCAGTTATAGGGGGTTGATGTTCAGAAGACTGTTTAAAATTGAAATTTATTATTTTAGGTTAAGCTCACTAGGATTCACTTTTTCAAATCACAAATACCAGTACTACTTTTGAATAGAAAAACATGAATAAATTCAATTTCAGACAGAATCTAAATTCATGGAGCACAAGAAAATAGTATTTAGTTTTCTTTTTTTAATTTGGCTTAGTAAGATTTGCTTTGACATGTTTTAAGTAGGGAGCCATGCACTTACGATTTGATAATTGAGTAAAATGTGGGCTTTGTTATGAAAAGCAAGTCAGTCAATAGTGTGCAGTTCAGAAAGTATCCCGTAAGGTTCATGGAAAAAGTTTGAATGTGTTGGAGCTACACATTAAATTGTTTGTATACTTTTTACTGGATAAATCCCCAGGCTCATGAGTAAAATATTTTTACTTTTTCTCACATGACAAGACTTGCAAGAACAAGCATAAAAAAATCCAAAAGTCCCCAAACCTTAGTTTTCAGGATGAAGTGAAAGCAAAGCTGACACTTAAATGTACTAGATTAGAATTGTTTTTTACCTCTTAAACTCATTGTTTCTTAATTGTGTTCTGTAAAGGTTTCCTTTGACTCAACAAAACACCTGAGTGATGCATCAATTAAGAAACGGCAGCTTGAACGGCAAAAGCTTCAAGAGCTTGAACAACAAAGAGAGGAACAAAAACGCAGAGAGAAAGAAGCTGAAGAGAAGAAAAAGGAGGAGGAAAGGTAGATCTAACTTATATCTACATTTTTTAATTTTAATGATAAAATACAATAAAACTGCATTTCCTTCCCCTTATCTCCCTCGCATTAGGAATGAATGAATGAGCAATTGGACTAAATTTCAGTCTCTTGCAGGGCTAAAATTTTGGGTCCCCACATTTCTTCATTCCATTCAAAATGAGGAATGTTTAATTTGATCATATTATAACTTCACTTTTATATACAGTTAGAACTTCAGAGTTACAAACACCAGAGTTACAAACTGAACAATCAACTACGCATCTCAGAAGTACACAATGAGGCAGCAACAGAGACCCTCCCCCCGCCCAAAGAAGGCAAATACAGTACAGTACTAGTTTAATGTAAACTACTACAAAAGTAAAGGGAAAGCAGCATTTTTCTTGTGCATAATAAAGTTTCAAAGCTGCATTAAGTCAATGTTCAGTTGTAAACTTTTGAAAGAACCACCATAACGGTTTGTTCAGAGTTACGAACAACCTCTGTTTTTCACTCTGTTTGTTACTCTGAGGTTTTACTATACTTTTTGTTTCTCATGCTGCACTAGCAATCATATTTCTAACCCCAAAAAAGTTAATTTATGGGCAAGATCTTTCCACATACAGAAACAAAAATCCAATCTTATGTTAAAACTGACATACGCAATCAGTTACAAAGTGTTTTGACTAGTTCAGTAAAGATATTAAATGGTCTTTAAGTTTGGTATTGACTCAAAATATATTGTTAGCTTTAACTATTCAGTCTTCTAAATCAGAGTCCCATTTTTTTCCCTGGAGACTCTTCACAGAATTCTCCAAACATAATATTAAAATCTCTTTATCTTGCAACTCTCTACTTTTAAACGTGTTTTGATCACTTACATTAGTGGTGCGAGCAAATCAGATTCCAAATTCTTAATCCTCTTCTAATTTCAAAATACCTTAGTAATAAAAGGCAGAGTTTTTCAGTTGTTTCAAGAGTTAGTTATGTTTTCCAAATCTTTTAAGACCAGTTTTCCTATAAACTATCTTCAACTGGTAGAAACTGTTGCAGATCCTTACTCTACTTGCAGATTTTAATTTTTGATCCTGTGCAATGCAATCTGGAGCTGAGATGGCCATCACTGAAGTTGAAAGTTTGGTAAATTTATTATAATACCTATAATTTCTTATAATTCTGCATAACGTTATTGTTTCTGGACTATTTTAAAACGTGTTTAAACTAAAATGGATGATTTTGATAAATATATATACCAATGATGGTAACAAACTAAAAGCTTTTACTGTTAAAGATAGTGAGCAAACATCTTCACCTTTGAAAATCCTCATTCACATCAGAAGTACTATATGGGCATTTAACAATGGTAAGGTAACGTATTATGTTTGATTTTCAGTTGTGGTGGGTTTTACATTCCTAGAAGCAGTCATTCCTCTAAGCCCCAGTTGTTGTGTTGCCATTGTTCCTAGAAGACAGCTGACCAGAATGACAACTATGTATTAGTTCTGAGGAAGGAGAGTTCAGGCAGTGAGAGAGCCAAAATAAAGTGAGCTAGTTTGATATTTTGATGGAAAGGTACTTCCTAGAACTGGATAATTGAACTATTTAAACTACAGTGATTTGGTTTAGCTTGGATCATGAAGTTTTTAAAATCTGTTTTCTAGATAGAAAATTGGAAGACCATGTGCTAATTGTACAAGTAAATCATTTTATTGAAATGGCTGTGCTTTAACAAAGCTTGTTGCTTTTTAATGTAGATAGGTTTTTTTCAGGGATGGGATATAAGTTTTAGAATGTATTACTAGGAAAAAAGTATGTGTATACATACAAATATCTCAGGGATGCCAGGTATATATGGACCATAAATCTGATGGTACCAAATCATTTCAGCGATTGTATGTTAAGGAAGCTGGAACCCATGCATCAGTGATCTTTTTTTATCATTTAGATGATAGATAACTCTCAAAGAGCACTGTTCTTTACCCTTTAATAAAGCAAAACTATTGACTTGAACAGAAATTTTGCCTGAGTAAGGAAGCTAAGTTGTCTAGATCCATTTACTTTTGTGTGGTTAAAGTAGAATTCTTCAGTGGAAGCTGCTGCCTCTTTCTGAAAATCATGCCACTGTTTAGGCATGTATTCTCTTGAAAATCTTGGTCTTTGCAACTATCTGCACATTTTAAAATTGATATCTGCTCAAAGTTTTTCTTCTGGAGGATGGATTGCCCAGCCAACTGACTCAAAATGACTGTATTTCTAATTTGAGCAGTAAAATGCTGTATGATCTTACTTGTGTTGGTTCCTAAAACATCTGATATTTAGGTTTTTGCTTATGCCTAGAACTGTCTATCTGAGGTCAGTTTGGTTTTGTGTGGGAAGGGAAATATTTAAAGATGTTCACTGAATGCATATGTGATGTTTCCTACTTCTGTCTAGCTGTCAGCAATCAGTAAGACCTGTCTTTCTTGAAAAAAATAACAAAATCCTTTATTTTTAACTTAAATTGTAATACAAGTCAAAATCCAAAATTGTTCTTATCATAGCTAATGTACAAATTAATCACTCTTAGGAAACAGAAGGAACTTGAAGAACTTGAAAGAGAGAGAAAAAGAGAAGAGAAGTTACGCAAAAGAGAACAGAAACAGAAAGATCGTGAAGTTCGTAGAAACAAAAAGAAACTTGAAAAAATGCAAGCAGAAGAGCAGAAAAAACTGCAAGAGAAAATAAGACTAGAAGAGAGGAAGCTCCTGTTAGCGCAAAGAAATCTTCAGTCCATTAGACTAATTGCAGAACTGCTTAGCAGAGCAAAGGTAACTTTGAAAAGCTGTCTTTTCCATATTATTTCAAGAGCTAACAAAAATGAAAACTGGTAGAGTAAAATTTTAAGTGACATATGTGTTCATAAGCCAAACCATTTAGCTATTACATGTGCCAACAGTCACCCCTCTGAATATTATGGATTGTGAACTCACAAGAGCCTGTCTTGAAGCCATAGGATGTTTGCCTATGCATCTGTTCCCTAGGAAGGCAGGGATGGAGTAAAAAGAGAACCTGAAATTATTGACCTGAATAACATTGTGCATCAGGTGAGAAAAGAGGCCTGCTCACTACTTTGAGATCCAAAAAAAGAAATGTGTGGAAACCATGGCATAAAGAACTGAGCAGGGGACTAAGACAGACGATTCCAAGTTTTAATTTTGGCTTTGCCACTGCATCACTTGTGGCCTTGAGCAGTTCACTTAACTGCTCTCTTTCCCATTTATTAAGTGGGGATTATTGTGGTTTCTTTTACTAATGTTTGAAAAGTACTTTTGAAAAAGCAGGTGTAACAATATTACAAAAATACAGATATCTGTTATCCACTGACAGTGATGGTGACTTGTCAAATCATGTCTGAGTCTGCAGTCGTCAACATTGTTTCCATATGTTCCCTAAACAGGACACAATATTGTCTTATTTCTTGAAAAAGTTGTAATCACAGATATTTTGGAGTAATGGCTAATGTTTAGTAACTGTTTTAAGTAAGCAGAAATGCACAGCTTTGTTTCTTGCTGCCATCATACATGAGGGGTGTTTTAATCTGTATATTAGCATAAACGTAGCGTTAACATTTTAACGCAGCATTCCTTTCCATCCATCACGTTATCATATGTACATCACATAGTAATGATTCCCACTGAGAGAGAGTCTCACTCCAAGTAAAATAATGCTTAGAGAATTTTTATAAGATTTTCCTTTTTAAAAAAAAATCTAGATTCTTATAGTATGTTCATCACTGTGGTTCATCAAAGTTGTTTAGATACTACTGTGTTGTGCACTGAAGCAATACCTGAGGATATCAATTATTGCACCATTTTCTGTGGATAGCTGTCTTTCCCTTCACGCCTAGGGTAAAACTTGCAAAGGACTGAACTAAGCCTCTTTTGTTTAGGGTCAAAGTAAGGTAAATCTGATATTTAAATCACACAATATTGCTGATTGTATTAAACATTTACATACTTAACAGAATAAAAACTTCAATTTTTGTAACTTACCTGAAGCATCTAAACCCATTCAATCCTTGAGTTTTGTGACTGCCAACAAAATCACTAATCCCAGTGCTGGTTACTGTAACATTGACACCTGTCCACTGGGAACTGGACTAAGCTCAACTCATTTGATATAGATTCCTGAATAGTTGTTGGATAGTAATGATTTTTGCTCATATTGGGTTCTGACGAGTAACCTGGAGGCGAAAAGTACCAAGTCACATTACCAGTTACTTAAACTGAGCTGGCTGCTTTTTCATTTCAGCTTTATTTGTTGAACAATATCCTTAGTGCACAGAGTTATGTAAATTATTTTTTTTAAAATGGTTCCCTTTTTTTACAGGCTTCCCTTGTATATGAAAAATTCTGATTTCTTTAACAGAGAGATTTTTGGGAGACATAAGCAAATTTATAAACTTTCTTTCTCGTTCATTTTCTCCCTCCCCCTGAATGTCTTTCAGGCAGTAAAGCTTCTGGAGCAGGAACATAATGAAGAAAGAGTCCGTCTTCAGGAGTTGGAAGAGAGACGAAGGCTGCAAGAGGCTGAACTCAGACGTGTAGAGGAGGAAAAAGAGAGAGCACTTGGACTGCAAAGAAAAGAAAAAGAGCTAAGGGAGAAGCTATTAAGCAATCTCCTGAGCAAGAAAACAGATGACACACATCAGAGTAAGGAAGAAACTAAAGCATCTCAGTCTGGCCTGTTGAAAACTGTTGTGGGTGGTCCACAGATTGTGTCATCCAGCTGTATAACATCTACCTCGGTACAGTCCATTATGGGTAAACCAAATCAGGCCTATCAGAGGGAACTAATATCCAATGAAAGTGTGAACTCTCAATCCAAGTATTTAAATGGAAACCTTCACAAGGAAGCTAATGTTAAGGAAAGCAACAAACTTAATTTCAATAGCACCGAAAGCTCTTCTGATAAAAGGAGTTCAGGTGTGCTTTCTTGTATTCCTGCCAATAACCTGCAACACAAGAGTACACCAAGCTATGACCAGAATGCGTGCAGGAAGGACTTATCCTCTGAGCAAGGCAAGTGTAACAAAGAGCCAAGTAAGGGGAGGAGCCATTCATGTAGTGACACAAGTGTTGATAATAGTAAAGATAAAAAGGAAACGAGCAAACACAGAAGAGACTTGAGTAGTCAAGATGAAAAGTATAGGAAAGAAAGAAGACTCCATAAATACCCTAGCAAAAGTCGCAGCCCTCACCAAAGAAGCTTGAGCCCAGATCGCACCCAGCATAAGAGGGCCTCTAGTAGTGAGAGTAGACAAGATAAAAAAGAGAGAAGTCATGGTCACAAAAGCTTGGCCAAGAAACGAAAGCACCGAAAGAGATCATTGAATAAGCAGAGAAGTCCTTGGAGTAGGTAATAAAGGAAGTCACCTTCAAAAAAGGCCATTACAGGACAGATCAGGGCCAGAAAGTTCTGAAGTAGGTCTCAGCTGTGTGACTACTGCGGGGAAAAGATGAAGTTGCTGTTTGGTGACTTATCTAACTTGAATCTAGTTCATGGAACCAAGATACAGATAACTAGATTTTGATGTTTCTTCATGATCTGTTTTGTCTCCTTTTTTTTACGTTACGACAGTGCTGTAGATATAACCGTATGTGCTTGAGTTTCTACAGTGCTGATAACCAACCTAACTTGGTTTTCATTAGTTTCCATTTTCTGAATCTTTTGATTAGATCACTTAGTTTCTAATGTCTGCAATCACAACATCCTCTGAATTAGGAGAGAGATAGGTGTCAGTTATCAGGATTCCAGTCTTGGCAAGTAATTGTGTACAAAATATTTGACTACAAACCGTTCCTTATGCACTCAATGAAAAAACATGTAGCAAAGCAGAATTTTGGCTAATTGAGCCGGGGGCAGTATTTTTGTATGAAATTTGAAAGTGACCATAATATTGACAGAATATCTTTTAAACTGTGCTGCAATGCCTCCATTGTTCTTTGAGGTGTATTTACTTTGTGGAAAATCACAAGGCCCAAATGATCACTTATATATTTCAGCATTCTTTTCTATTTCAGAATAGTTGCACTATTATGCTTTTAGAACACCAGGAAATATTCAAAAATGGCCAGAAAGCTGCTCTATGTCATGTCTTTAAAATGTTTTGGCTGTTTCTAATTATTTAAAATAGTATGGAAACAGTTAAATTTATGTTTCAAGTACATAAAGATGTGTTGTTTTTTGAAAAGGGGCCTTCTTGCTAAATTATTTTTTACTTGCAATGTTCAGATTCAAGGATGCAATTTATCTAGTTAAATAATTTTTATAACGTTTTGCTTCTAAAACTGAAGCTCAGGAATCTTAAAACATCTTGTAACATGAAGGTGAGAGAGCAGTTTAGTCTTCATTTTTATGGTAAACTTGAAAAATCTATTTCCAGTAAACCCAAATTGCTGTTTTCATATGTCAGTACATTAAAATTTGCAAAAGTACTATATTAAAACTTGCTTTGTTGTGAGATTTTGTTTTGAAAAAATTATTTGAAGGTGTAGTTCAGTAATGAAATTGACACATCTTTTGAGATATCCCTGTAATTCTCAACTATATTGAATGAGATCACTAACTTTGTAGTGTTCATTTTGGGACGTATGATATATGGCTACTTCCTGGAATCAGTACAAACAATAAGGACACTGGTGTGCAGCCCAGTTACTTCCCCCAACGGGATGGGTTTCTACCAACCTGCTGTTGGTGAGCTCTGTGTAAGGGGGTTAGATTTTCTTATTAGCCTGTGTCTGCTGAAAACTTTTCACCTTCCCCTAAATTTAAGCTGCTGAAAAAGAAGGAGCCATTCCCCCAACCCTCTGCATTTTCATTGCCATGTGACTACTGTACCCCACCCCTCGGCTTTTTGAGCCTTCCTTCCCGCTGAATAGCTCCTGTATTTTTGTCATCTGTTTTTAGAGCTGGGCAAATAACTGGTTTTATTTTTCATTCTCTGGGAGTTCCGAAAAATAAAATAAAATAAAATAGTTCAGGTTCAATGGAAACAGATTTTTTTCTTTTTAATTTTGGCTGGATTGAAAACATGTCACGTAGGTTGAATGAAACATTTTGTTTTAGGACATTTAAAAAATTTTTTATTTTTTTTAAAGCAAAAAAAATAATGGTGGCTTAGATTCAAAATCAGTGGTAGCAGTGGGTCCTGCCTTATAACCTAGAGCCTAGTGGATAGGACACTCACCAAGGATGTGGGGGAGAGACCCAGGTTGGAATCCCTGCTCCGGAGCAGGGACTTGAACCCAAGTCTCCCTCTCCCAGGTGAGCACCTTGACCTTTGGGCTACTGGCTATTCTGGGGTGAGTCTCTCGATCTCTCCCATTGAAGCAGTTCCACTTTGCATAAAATACTTCAATAGTGATAGGAGCAGAGAGAGAGAGTGTGTGTGATTCTATAGTATGGTGGTTAGGTCACTCATGGGGGTGGGGGGAACACCTGGGTTCCAGTTCCTGTGCCAAAGAATATTTATACAGAGTGGAACAGCTTCAACAGGAGATCGAGAAAGACCCTTCCAGAATCTCTGATAGCCTGGTGATTAGGGAACTCAAGTGTGTGTGTGTATTAGGATAATCTGTGTGTGTGTGTGTGGTGGTGCTAGTGTCAGGGGAGATTTGGATTCAAGTCCCTGTTCCTAAGCAAGAAATTGAACCTGAATCTTCCACGTTGCAGGTGCGTGGGCTAACGGTTAAAAGGGGGACAATGGTGCCGCTACTATGCCAGTGGTTTTGTGACCAATGCCTACATCCCCTTGTGAGTGTAGCTTAAAAAAAAATCAAAATGATTAATTTTGACATTTCCAAAAAAAAAAAAAAGATTTTGTTTCATCTGAAACAATTCACCAAAATAGACACCGATTCCCAAAATGTTTCAGTTGACCCAAATCTGCATTTTTTGGGTGAAAGAAGTTTTGTCCAAAAACATATGTGCCCACCTCCTATTAGCTTTTTGCTTCCCCAACTAGCAACGTAAATGTTGCGGTACTTACCAGACTAACGACTGCCCGACTTCCAGACCCATGAGTAACACTGGTGAAAGATAACAATAGTCAACTTTTCCTGTTGATGGTTGGCGGAGACATGAGCAGAAGCAAAGGCGTTGCCCCACTGTCTGACTTAATCTCTCTGTAGATTCAATTTACATGGGGGTCCCATCGCAAAATGCCTTAACCATAAGGACCAGGCTATCTTTTAAAATGGTTTTAAAAGGTAGGTTCTATGGAAAATATTGCTTTAGGTCACAGAGCCCTGCACGGAAGATTTACCACTTGAGTAGGTGAGTGGGCAAGTGCATTTTTCAACCCAAGCTTACAGTGTGGTGTGTTTTGAAAGACATTCTGTCCTAGTGGAACCCATGTGGGACTGGAATCGAGGGACACCTGAGTTTTAGTTCTGGTTGTATTTCTGACGTGCTTTGCAGCCCTGAGCAATTCCTGGTAAGTGGCGGTCTTAAAATATGTGTCAGTGTGGATCCTATGAGTGAGCATGCATGTGAGATCAGAATCTTTTGAATAGCGATTTCTGTCAGGGCTACATATGCCCCCTGCACCGTCTCATGCTCCCATACAAGGGCATAAAGATGAGGGGCAAAACGGCGCCTAGCAAGTGTCTGCACCACTAGTCTTTAGGTCTGGCTAAACTTTTCTGAACACTTCAGAACTCTTATCTGTGCGTTGTAGGAAACTACACTTAATGAACTTGACCCATCTAGACTGAGTTCTGACCCCACCCTGTACATGGGAGCAGCACAAGTGCTGCTGCTGCATGGCAGATTCTAAGCCCTTGGACTCCAGCCCAACCCTTCCTGCGACAGGCTAATCATGTTTACGGGTGGGCATAGGAGATGCCTCTTCTGCTTGGATGAGAGCCATATACTTGATAGGATGTTCAATATGCTGACCATTTTCTTTGAGGACTCACAAGTTAGAGACTCTCAACTGACGCTCCACTTGCTGCAGCCATCAATAAAAGTCTTTTTGGACCCAGAGGAGTCAGATTCCGCCAGGTACTGGAGGAAAGCACCTCCTCCAGTAGATGTGTGATGCCCAAGGCTGGCATAGAGTAAACCCGGGCATAGAAAAGGGATTTGGTGCTGCAGCTGGCATCATCTGTGCTGACACCAAAGCTCAGCACAGAGAGAAGCCCTTCTGAGCATAAGGGCAGTTACTATACGTGGAGAAACACTGCATAAAGCTTCCAGGGGACTATCTTGTGATGTCCTTCACTAACTTCATGGGCAGTGACAAGGAGCCGTGTACTATCACGGCCCTGACTAAACTTATCCTGGCACTGACTCAACCCACAACGGTACAACCATCTGTGTTGACCACATCAGCAGAATCGCTTACGGTACTGCCAGACACGTCCTTGGAGGATCCAGACCCATGCTGCTACCAAGGCAACAACTGGCATTGAAGCAAAACCAGTACTGAGAGTGCAAAATACCTCAGTGCCACCCTTAAGGAAAAATAATAGATTTCCCCTGTCACCTGGACATACCTTCTCACCTCCCTTGAGCAAGGGACGCTCTACAGAAGTTAACAGGTGAGACCATGGAAATATTGACAGCAACTATACCAGGGCTGGTATTGGACTGGCCATCATCCGAAAAGCCAGATATATCCATGTTGCATATTACTGTGGCCCTATTAGCCTAATTGGGGTCCTTCACATACATCCAGAAGCTGATCCCTATTCCAGGCAGAGGCGATCGCAGTCCTGGGTGACATCGTTGACCAGACCACTGAAACCGTGCCAGGAAGAAAGTGAGACACTAAAAGACATGGAACCAGAAGAGGAACATCCTTCTCATGTCTTCCCGCACCCTTTTCCCCAACACCTTTTGTGCTCATCTCTGGATGAAATGGTAGGTGTGGCACTGGCTGGATGATTTTAAGACATTCCAAGATCTGCTTATCAGAATAGTAGGCGCACTACAAATAGAAACATCAGTTATCCAAAAATATCTCATAAGTTGTTTGATATACTGACATCAGGCCCAGCCAGGATCGCCCTTCCAGTAAATGAAGGATTGCTCAACACTGCTAACGCCCTGTGACAAATGCCTGACACAACCAGCCACACAGAGCAGAAAAGCGGTGCAATGTCCCACAGAAAGGGTTTTTATATCTATATGTTCTGGGTTTCTTGGTAGTCTCAGCAGTGCAGGAAAAGTCCAAATCCAACGAAAGCATCCCAAAACATAAAGAACAAAAGAAGGTAGACTTGTTCAGGAGAAATGTCTACGCCTTCCTTCTCCCTTCAGTTACAAGTGGTGAATAGTCAAGCTCTTCTAGCCAAATAGAATTCCTAACTTGGGACAGAATAATAACATTTATGTCCAAGATCCCATCTGAGAGCAGGGGTGATCTTAAATAGGTCCTCAAGGAAGGTCAGCTGGTGGCTAAGATGGTCTTCCAAGTGGTCATGGATGCTTCAGACTCTTTGGCCAGGTCCATGGCTCTGATGGTGATGATGCAAAAGGTATCCTGGCTTCATGTGTATTCCCAAGGAAGTGAAAGCCATGATAAAGCTCTACCCTTCAAAGGCATGGAGTTGTCTGCAAACACACACACAATGCTGTACATTCCTAGAAGGACTCACAGGCTACCATGTGCTCCTGGGAATCTACACTCTGGCCTCTTATCACAGAACTTATAGCTACCAGCCTCTGAGCCAGAGGAACCCATCAGATCATGCCAGACAGCCCAATTATCCTTCCAAGGAAAAGCTCAGATACACAAGGAGATGCGAGTCTTCTTTCTTGGTGAGGTACTTTGCACCAGCGGCATGTTGGCAAATTTTACAGGATTATCATGAGCTCCACTGGAGCCAGTTCAGAGCATGTGACCTTTGGAAGCTTCATCGCCCCAGTCCAATCAGGTATGGTCTGCAACACTAATCAGTTGGATGTTAGGGTAGCCATGGGCAATGATCTCTATCCAGTTTCACTCCTTACCCCCTACCTGTCTCCCTTCCACCTCCTTCAGGGACACTTCTCACAAGAGCCTGTTTCTTCAAGCAGAAGTGGCTTTGTTGCTTCATCTAGGAGCCATAGAGGAGGTGCCAACTGAATACAAGGAAAGCAGCTTCTACTTCTTGATTTCCTTATGTCTTCATCTTATGCTAGACCTGAGCAAACTCAGCAAATTACATACACCTTCTCAGGTTCAGGATGATACCCTTCCCTCCTAATGTTCTGTCACTTCAAGCTCAGGACTGTTTCATGGCTCTCAACTTCCAGGATACGTACTTCCCTATAACCATCCATCTAGCCCCAGGAAGTACCTGAGATTCACAGTACCTGAGGTAGTCATGACCAGTATAAGATGCAAGCCATTCAGATTCTCCACTTCGGCAAGAGTTTTCACAAAAGGCCCAGCAGTGGTAGCAAATTTTACCCATACCTAGGTGATTGGTTGATCTGAGGCAGGTCCAATGGGAGACAGACAGCCCTAGAATATGTCCTCTCCTTGTTCACCAGCTAGGTCTCCTTGTGTGCTGTGAAAAATTCTCACCCCATCACACACTAGAGTTCAGAAGGACCATTATCAACTCTTGTCAGTCAAAGCCTACCTCCCAGAGGACAAGTTCCAGTCTCTCCTGCCACTAACAAATGACCTAAAGTCAAGTCTGACTATGATGGTGCATAGTTGCCTCAGACTACTAGGCTACAGGTCAATGTGTATGTCTATGTCACTGCTTGCCAAACTTCTCCTGAGGTCCCTGTAAGTGTTGCAGCTTCTCCATTATACCCTCTCACAGGCATATGTGGCGATGGGGTAAATGAAGACACTGCTTTTCAAAAGATGCCAATCTCTTGTGCATAAGGCACATGCACATCTACACGGGGATCCACATTGACTATAAAATCTTGAATAAACACAGTTACTGTGTGATAAGTAACTATTCTTTGTTCAGAATCAGTTGTGTATCACAGCATGTTTGCTGGTGACGTAGTGTCTTTAGCTTTCAAATCAGATGTCATTGGATCCCAGTGGAAACTAAAACAGGTTCTGGAAATAATGTACCCAAATTTTAAAAATGTGACTAATTTTTTGCATCTACTAAAAATGTTTTGGTAGCACTAGATAAGCTGTTTTATGTGAAATCTTACAGATTTCTTTAAAAATAAATCACTGACTAAAAATATGACCACTTTAACAGGCAAGACTGACTTTCAAGAGCAGTCTAATGAAAATCTGGTACTATTTCTGTGATTTTTCTACTGAATTAAAGTAGTCTTGGTGAGTGACTTCATCTTCATATAATCAGAAAGAGATTTATTTAACCTATTATCCTTGGCCATCTGTAGCGGCTTTAAAACAGATACTCCTGTTCACTGAAGTTTAATCTATCTGATCAGCAGGCTCTTAGCCTAATTAACACATACTGCTTACACTCCAAAACACTGATTTTTTTTTTTTTCATTTAAAATGTGAAATGAACATTGCTGGGGGAGGTACTGGTATGTCAAGAATACCAAGAGTAATGGATCTTTCTAGCTTTCACTGCAGGTAAGTCTGTAAATTAACAAGTAGTTTGCAAATCAGTTTTGAAACAATTTAAATTTAAAATATAAATTAACCTTACTACTTTGGGACAGGGAGTTTCAATGTGAAAGAGATGCAATAAAGCCAACTGTAAACTCGAATAGTTATTAAATTAACAATATTATTTGTTTGTTTGCTCGCAATGCTTAGGAGCCCCATCACGGTCCAGGACACCACTGTGCTAGGTGGAGTACAAAGTATATTCTGGCTTTGTTGTGCCAGTCTGCTCAAAATATTTCCCTAATTGTTTGACTAGGAAAATTCTGAGAAATCAATATGGTTCAGGTTCTACAACCCTATTCGGGACTGGACACTAGGTTACACAAGCCTGTTGAAGATTAGGATTGAAAGTGTTTCATTGTAGTCTAGCTAGCCCCAATAACAATGTTAAGAAATTCTAATAAACTATTTCACCTTAAAAAAAACCCTAAACATTAGAAAGTCTGGAATTGACCAGCTAATGTATCTGTCCAGTTTCGACCTGCTGTATAGTCCTTTATAAATCACTGTAACCACACTGACCTTTTGCCTTCTTCCCACCTTTGTTCCCACCTGAACATGCTCTTCCAATTGCCTGATTGTAAACCCCCCCTCCTGCAACCTGATATACTTTCCAAACCCTCTCCTATCTGTAATTTCCCTCTTTTTGTCCTTTAAACTACATCTGTTACTTGCAAGCATCCACCAGTAGTTGTCCTTGGACTGCTAGCACATATACTCTGGAACCGTACTGTGTGTCCACATACGCTGTGCAGGGCACAGTTATACACAAGGTACACGCATATAGCTACGTCTGCACTGCTCCTTGTTGGTATAAAATGAAATGGCAGCATTAACAAGGGTGGTATCCATATCCCAGAGTTTTCTGCATCGCAGGAGATGCTCCTGGAACAGCCTTGATGCATGTGGTTGGAACTGGCCTCTGCCTTCACACATTTAGTGATGGCAGGTCCCACTTACCTCCCCCTTCTGTCAGAAGACATGGACCAAGTCATGGAAGATGTGGTTCTGTTCTGACACACAAAAAAGATTCATGACGCTGGGGTGCTCAGGAGATTGGGATTATACTTGCAGAAGGAAGAAGGAACTCTATTCCCCAAAAACCAATATAGCTCTGCACAGTGTCTCAGTGCACCAATTATTTTAGGGGACCCTGCTTACCTGCTTCTAACTTGGCTTATGAAGCTGTACCCTGACAGCAGCAGTGCCCCAGACAAAAAGAAATTCAAGTACAGACCGAGTAGCTGCAGAATGGTGGTTGGGTGCACGTTTGGATGGCTTTACGCTCGTTGGCGATATCTGTGTACCTATCTAGCTTCCATTGTGGCCAACGTGGTTCACATTATAGTGGCTTACAGGGCCATCCACAATGTTTGTGAAGGAAAAGGAGAGTACTTCCATACCCAGTAGGCACAGGACAGAATGGGTTTGCAAATCTTGTACAGACAGCTGGAGCTCAGCCTTGTGCACCCTGTCCTAGTTCCCCGTGGGCAAGGGAAATCTGGGATGCCATATACTCATGCATCATGGAACATTAGGGAACCAGAAGGTAACTTCTGTTTCTATGCCGAGGGACATATCACCCTATGCTGCCGCAGGAAAAGTGCGGACTGACATTGGCACTTATGTGCCTACATATCTTTGGGTTTTGATCCCCAAGAGCCAAAGTCTACACCTATGGACCACAGAACAAGGAGAGGCTAGACACCAGGGTCTGGGAATGCTATAAAACACTTCTAAGGATAATAGGGAGAAAGAGCTGATGTGATTACGGGGTTCCTTTTCCTTTCCTAAGCCTAAGTGGGCCCATACCTAACCCACTCACGTACCCCTCCTCCCCTAACTTCTGTGTGACTACCATTTATAAGGGGATGGGAAAAAGGGGGGAAGGCGGGTCTTTGAACAACTGTATGTTTTCTAAAACTGCCCTATCCCCCAAACCAGTCCCTGAGCAAACCCATCCCCTACCTCCTGTATGGCCCTGGGACTATAGCGTCCAGCATGCTCACTGGGAAATGCACAGACACGGGGGCACAATGACAGTTCATTAATAATCTTTGTTGTTGCTTCCACTGAATGTGTAACAGTGATTCATGGGCTTTCAATAAAACTGCTCTATAGACATATCTTGCTTCTGAAGCATTTGTGGATGGAGTGGTGGGAGGGCTGGGCTTCAGGCATGTGACAACAAAGCAGGAGGGGCTACTGGTGGGAACAGTGAGGGTAAACTGTAAAACTTTACAGCCTTGGATTCTGGTTCCTGCCATGAGTCAGGGTCCTCCTCAGGGGCAGAGAGAGAGAGTGTTGCTGAACTAGCTGTGCTAGGTAGTGGTGCAAAATTATATGCTCTTCTTGGCCCCCATCAGCGTCCTGTTGTATAATGAGGCCAGCAGGGCTGAGGAGGAGTCATGAATCACTTCAGGGTCTGGGACTTCTGGGGAGATGGTCACTCGAGCCAGTACAGGCAAAGGAGCTGAGATTTTACAAAGTCGGGCACCGCCTTCCTCCACTCCTGAAATACAGCTCTTGAGACCTCAGGGCAAATACTTCACATCGACCATTAAAAAAAATTCTCTGATCCCTCTGAAAGATATGATGGAGAATGTCCTCCAACAAGAATAGGAACAAGCTACCAAGGGACGGACATGCTTCTTAAGCTCCCGCAGAATCCAGAAACACTAGGGTGCTTGAATGTAATGTATCTAGTAAAACTAGGCAGAGTTATCAGTGGCAAAGGGTAGCATAATTCTACAGGAGCAGAGTGATGAGAGAGGAGTTTCTCTGCTCCAACCCCAATCATCTAAGGCATCTGGTGCTGGGAGGGGGAATCAGAATAGAAGGGCTAGTCATGTCCAGTGGAGCCAACTGAGTTTCCACTTGCTCTTCATGAAGTGAAGCCTGCTATACTTCCACCTGTTTCTGCTCCCTTTCAACCTCACCATTAGTCTCTTCACACTCTTTGGAGGACTGGGAATGGTTCTCCCCCAACCCCTTCCAACCAGATACCTGAGGGAGGAAAAGTGCTCCTTTCTTCTCCTCCTCCTCCCACCTGTCAAAAAATGACTATCCTAGGGGGTGCTACCACAAGTCTTCTTGTAGATAGCGACCATCTTTATTTCAATCTATAATTTCATTTGTGCCTGCTTGCCTTAACCTTCAACAGGTGACATGGAAAGCTATTCTCAACAAGAAGTGGGGTTTCTCCCAAGAGAGTGAGTACGGGTGTTCAATGTCCACCATTATGAGTCTTTTCCCCTCTACATTCAATTTCCCCACTCACACAGAGTGAAGGACCCTAAAACAGAAGACTCCAGTGGTTCTACAATACCAAGATTAAGCTGTAGCTAGAGTTTTTGTGGAGATTAGTTTGAACAGCAGAGAGGGAGAGAGAAGGTCAGGTAATGGCAAGATCTGCATGGGGTAGCCAGTAGGCATGTGTTCACCTACTACATTTGTGATGAATGGTGGAGCAAGCCATTCCCTACAGCCATGCCTGCACCAATCACTATCCCCTTTATTTCCCTTTTTTGACTCTCTCCTTTGTTTAAGTTTCAGCCACGCTGCTTCGTCTATCAGGCCTCACAAAGCTTGCAGCAATTTTTTTTTCTGGGGCTTCATTTTGGTAGCAAGGTCTGAGGTCAGGTGGGTTACTGACAGACAGTGTCTCTGCAAAACCGAATGGAGCAACAATGTCTTCTAGTCCCCAGCTCTGTTCTTAAAAGGCTTAGATCTTAAAGACCTCCTACAGGTGTGAGGAAGATTGAAGCTGTAGGCTTTTTGTTTGGAGGTGGAGGTGGTGGGAATCTCTGGAGGCCCGTATACTCCAAGTGTCTGCTAATTAGTCTAACATAAGCAAGGAAACTCATTTTGGTCACCATTTGTGGTGTCAGAGTAGCAGCCGTGTTAGTCTGTATCCGTAAAAAGAAAAGGGGGACTTGTGGCACCTTAGAGACTAACAAATTTATTAGAGCACGCATCCGATGAAGTGAGCTGTAGCTCACGAAAGCTTATGCTCTAATAAATTTGTTAGTCTCTAAGGTGCCACAAGTCCTCCTTTTCATTTCTGGTGTGTCGTGCAAAAGGTTTGCTAAATGCAGATGGAAACTGGATTTATTTTTCAATGTCTAGAAGAAAAAGACAATACACAAGGAAAGAAAACTTGTTGTATATCAATATTGCATATTCCTTCAAACAGACATACAGTGCAATGTTCAGTAAGCACTCAGGAGTCAGGCAAAAAAGCACAGCACTGTGTTATCTTCATAAGCACTCAGCTCAGTCTGCGTCTGCTCAGGCTTCTAAAGACATCTATTTTATATTGAGTATGCTCAGTACCTTCATACAGTTGCATAGTTACTTCCATAATACCATTACATAATCTCACTAGCCTAGTCACTTCCATACTAGTAACATATCTATCCTTATCAACTGTATATATTACATGGTAAATTGGTATCAGTCCTCATTTTTCATGGGCAGCTTTGTTGTTTTTTCATATGTAATCACATTTTATTCTCAAATCTGATTCAGCCATACCGTTTTTAAAAAATCTCTCCTCTTCTGCATGACTTGTTTGTTGCTGTAATTATTTTGTGTTGTAATATTTGTCTACAGCAAGTGATTTGTGGCAAGATAGCTTCATTAATCAAAAGCGCATATACAGCTCCTTGCAGATTTAACAAAGTAACAGCTTTACATAGCACATGTTCTTTGGCACTGTGCTAAGGTGCTGATGGTGCTCCCAGAGAACGAAAGCAACCTTAATTTTATTTTTTAGAGTTCGTTCGTATCTTAGCAGGAGCTTAGAATTTAAGCCTCGGTAGCAGTATACATGGAAACATGTTGCTTTTCAAAACACCATCAGGCTAGTGCAGTTATCTGCAATGCTCATCACTCCTCAGTCTCCTTGCTTGCAGTAATCTTCTAAGATGATTATCTCTGGTGTCCTTAAAAATACTCTTGGTAGCCATGGTACAAAAGCTCTCCAAGTGGGCTTAATCAACTCTATGGCCTTTTTATTACCCAAGTCTCTTCTGGCCTTTGCTGGGACTGAAATAAAATGTTTGTCAGTTTTGTAGGAACACAGCAGTTTAGTTAGTTATTATGCCCTTAAACTTCTGGTTATGTAGCCAAAGCTACAGCAAGAATAAAGCATCAAAAAACATTTTCACAGTGGTGAACCTATAACCAAAGTGTAATTCATGCTAAGGTCTCATTCCCGTCTAGAGACTGCTCTACCTGAGGAAAGCTGTCTGCAAGCTGGAGGATAATAGCTGCCAGCTAATGGAATTATTGTTTCCAGTTCAATTGGCAGAATTCTGTGCCGCAATGCTGAAAGTAGAGCAGATTGGGAAATTTTAACCAACTTGTTTTTTTTAATCAGAAAATGCAAATTCATCAAAACCAAAATCTTCTGTGGAACAACTCAGTTTAAATGTTCAGTTTCTCAGGGCCAGAATGGAATTTTGAGAGCATGATCCACCCTAGAATAGCTGCTAGCTCAGTTGTTAAGGCACTCATCCAGGAAGTGGGAGATTCTGGTTGAAGTTCCTGCTCAGCTGATTCAGTGCAGGGTGGCCCTCTGGACCTAGTTATCACGTCCCTGCCCTGTGAGCCCCCCAAGCCCGCTTCCTCCCCCACCCCCGCCCACAGTCTGAGCCAGCTGCGCGATCTGCAGCTGGTTCATTTATGAACCACGCCAAGGAAACATCTATACACACTTGTACTCCACGCATTCTATTTCCTCACCCTTGTGTCCCACCTTGATACTAAGTGGCAGGACCTTCTGCCATCTGTGGAGGGTGAGGAACCCCAGTTGGCCAGCCTGTATTCCACGGTCCACTGGGGATATCAGCTGGCGGCTCCTTCATGGAGTGTGTACGTGGCGCGGTTCACCCCTATTCCTGTGACAGTTGTCCTTTTTGTGGCATGAGGGAGACTCTGGCGCACATTATCTCAAGTGCACCAGATTGCTGCCCCTTTTCCAGCTTCTCCAGAACCTTCGCCTACTGTTTGGCTGCACTTTCCCCCTGCACCTCCTGATTTCCACGCACACCCTGTCCGTGGCCCCATGAATTCGCAAGATCTTCTCATCAACCTCCTCCTGGTGCTGGCCAGCATGGCTACCTATAAAATCAGGAGGAGGATGTTGGACGGAGAGGCACCCTGTGACTGTGAAGCTTATTTCTGTCCCTCCCTTCAATCACACATCCAGGCAGAGTTCCTCTGGGCCACGCGTGCACTGGCTCCTTAGGCACTTTTGAGGAGTAGTGGATGCTGTCTGGAGTTCTCTGCTCAGTGTCCCCTTCAGGAGCTCTGTTTATGGCTCTGTAACGTTCACTCCCATTCCTGTTTGATCATTTGTTGTCCCCCAAATTTAGTTGAACCTGGGCTTAGTGGCTTCTCCCCTTGGGCTAGGGAAGGCGCTTTCAGTTGTGCGTGGGCACAAGTCCACACACATTCCCAGGACTTCAAGAGGTAATTTAGCACAGAGATTTGAGCCTGGATCTTCCAAATCCTAATAAATGGGCTGCTGGCTGTTTTAAGGTGGGTGACTGTCTCTCTCAATTTTTTTTTTTTTTTTTTTGGATGGGGGAGGAAATGCAATTTGTGCAACAAGGGTGGAGCTGATTGAATAGACAGAGAGTAGGGGAAGGAGTAAAGCCTTTTCCCCACTGAAAAAAAATATATGACTTCTTTTGAAAGACTCTAATACCAATGGAGTGAATAACACTTGACAGGTGGTGAAAGAATTAAATGACATTTGGGAAGGAAATAACTTACTAAAGAAGCCATTTGGCAAGTTATGTCTTTCCAAATCACACTTGCCACACATGCCAACATTTTTTTCATTTAAACAATAATCCCCCAGTCTTGCAGAGGCAAGTAGGCCCTTGATTAAAAATATTGTCAAGGTTTGTCCTCTATAATAGTGTGGACTGAATGTGGGCAAGGCACCACAGAAACCCTGTCTCATTAAATGTGAAATCCCTCCAAGTTCCTGCCTGTGATGCAGAATAGTGTAGTTTCTGTTGGGCTATAATGCTTTGATCTAATTTCAGTGGTTGGGTTTTGTGTGTAGGTGCTAGATGATGCTGGTTGGACTGTGGTAGACATAGGTCACACTGGATGATCGAGTGGTCCCTTTTTGATTTAAACTTTATCACTCTGTGATTGAAGGAACGATTCTACAATATCTTGGACATAAATAACTTGTAGGCAGTCTGGCATACACAGAGTGGTACACGATGCAGAAGATATGTGTGTCTAACACTGTAGAAAAAACTGTATATTGTGCTACTGAGAAATAGCAGCGAATTATGTAATTACAGTTTGAGCAACATTAAGGCTGTGAGAGCATCTGCAATAGTCACACCATGACTTCTGAATGGCCGAGCTTAGCATTCTCTTAAAGAAGGACAGTGCAATGTAAACCCCTCTCTCTCAATGCTGACTTCTGGCTTTGACCTCATCAGGGGGTTCATCTACTTTCCTGAGACTTCAGCCAAAGAGGCAGCATGTGCCTGTAAGGAGGGTTGGGCTGCTTGGAGTTCTTGATTGGAGTGCTTGATTTCCAGCATCCTACTTGGTCGAGGGACCTCAGTCTTTAAGGCAGGGGGCAGGGTGTTCCAGCCCTTCCCATTCCACTGAGTCCCAGCCCAGGGCCCTGTGTAGGTCAACTCCTGAGTAGGAGACCTCCCAGCAGGGAGTCTACATCCACTGCCCAGGGCTACTTCCTACCACTGTCCCTTCAGTTTGGGGTGTGGCCCCTATAGTCAAAGTCACTGTGGCGGCTTGTCTCTAGTAGTGCCCCCTCATGGATCATGAGTGGTGCCCTGCCATGGTCCCAGGTTCCTCTGGGCAGGGCAGCCATACGGTTGGCAGGGTCAGAACCCCCCCAGGGTCTCTGTGCTTTGGTCACTTGGGTTTCTCTTAGGCTGGGTGCTCCTCAGCCTCTTCCTCAGTCTCCCTTGGTTAGGGAGATGGTGCTTCTTTCTTGGTGTCTGCCTTTGCTGCCAGGACAGTGATCCTTCTCCTCAGGCAGGGAGGCAGCTAGCTCCTGCCTCTTCGCTAATCAGCCCCAAACTGAGCCAGGTTCTCTCCTTTTCTCTCTCCTCTGGGCCTGGCATTGGCTGCAGGTATAATGTGGGAGGGCTAGCTGCGCCCAAAGGCTCTCCTTAACCCTTTCCATGCTGGTGGATGGTTTCTCTGTTTCATGGCAGATGTGCTCAGAGAATACAATACATTGGTAATGTATTGTAACATGTAACATGTTTGTCGTGGCACTATGTAGGGAAGACAGAGAAAATATGCATTTTAAATAATAACATTCTGTACATCCACACATCGGCCAGAATCCTTGTAATAATTTAGGCCTAAATTTAGGCTGAGTGTCTCCAGCAACCTTTGGATACTTTTATTCTCGAACAGAGTGTCTACATGAGGCACTATTGAGGAAAGCTTATTCTGCAATAGTTATGTTGGTCAATTTCCCTATGTAGACAAGGCCCAAGTGACTAAAATGTATGATGTTTTGTTAGATGTATTTCACTTACAAGTTTAGTCTTGTCCAGGAATTATGTTAAATCAGTAAGTAGTTGAGAGTACTGAGTCTGGAGAAACTAATTACATTAACTAAGCCGACTACTAATATTTGTTACAGGAAACTGTGCTTATCTACAGCAAAAGTGAACTATGAAAAACCCTTGAGTGTAACAAAGAGTTTAGCTTAGAAATCACATATCTTTTTCATGGTCAAGTCAATTGACAGTTCTTAGAGAAAGAGCAAAAAGGAAGAAGCTTTGAACTGGCTTGCAAACTAAAGATTTTCTCATCATTTGAAACTTGTCTTAAAATAAGAGCTTACAATACTGGTGAAATTCCAGAAAAATTAAAATAATTTCAAAATGATACCTGCATATTATATTTTGCGTATAATAGGAGATAGTCTTGTGCTGGTATAAGTGGCAAAGCTTGGCTATATATACCTGGAAAAGGTAATTTTGAGCTGTTTAGGGATTGTTTGATAATTCATTTGCCCAAATTTTAAAATTCTACTTTAAAATTGTGTGGTTGAACTGACATGAGCAATTCCATAATTTCACTGGCTGATAAACTTGATTTGAGATAAATAAGGATCTATATTTAAGGATCCCATAGTTCCACACTGGTGCCAAAATCACCCACTCAGAACAGCATAGAACTAGTATAAAAGTTTGCCGTTGTACCATGGTTGTGATTAGACCCTGAATTAATGTAACTGATTTATTACGTCTTGATAAACTGTAACCTCCCCTGTTCAGGATTTCGACATTGTAAACACTATCATCTAACCATCTTTATTTTGCTTTCTTTAACTTCTCATTAGCTTTTAAAATGCTATTTTGGCTGATAAAATACATAAATTCATAGTAATTCTCCAGCCTGTACTTTATGGACAGAGCCAAAGAACAGCAAGAAACCTAATAGAAGTAACTGGTTGATTCAAATTCTTCAACCAATATGTGTGTGTTTTAATAATATCTTTCTCACAACTAATAAGGTTAAGTGAACTCCCCAGTGTGATCTGTACTTAGTGAAAAAGAGGCTTATTTAAATGACGAAGGCAAGATCTCTCACAGAGTGCTGAAGGAAAATGAGCTCCACACAAGACCTTGACTATCCTCAGATCTTATTTCAATACAACAATGGGTTTTTAGTCTCAAAGGTAAGAATGACAAATAATGCTTAGAAATTATATTAAAACTAGGTAGGTAGAAATTTCCAAACTCCATTTAGATGGTTATTTTAAATCTCAGGAAAGGAACAGACTCAATACAAGGGGTCCCAATTTTAACCTCAATCTCTTAGGAGTTTGTCAAATTTTATCTTGAAATAGTCATGATGAAAGTTTGCAGAAAAAAACCTGTGAGAAATGTCACCTTCAAAGATGGGCCAACTCTGAGATAATTTATCCAGCTCCTTAAATTTTGGGGTTTTGGGTAAAGGGAACCCAGGTCTGCACCAAGTTGTGTTATTATAAAGTCTTCCAAATGATGTTTTGCTAAATTAAAATCACCCAAAATCATGCCAGTCTGTTTTACTAAGAGAATATCTCCACATACCTCTAAATTTTGGGTTTTCGGATAAACAGACCACAGATCCAAATGACCCTTGGTTTTGATTTTGCAAAATCTAACTCCAGATAACACAGTTTTGCAAAAATATACTCACCTACAGTGAATTTTGCATATCTGTATTTACCTTGTGCTGCAAAAGAGAACACAGTGGCTTATTTATATTCTGGCAGATTATATCCCTTGGGGGCAAAACAGATCTAGTTTAATGACTGTCTTTCAAGAAACAGAATGGTAGTAAGGCAGAGGTGGAAACCCAGAGATTTCATTTCCCTCCTTGAAGATATTTTTACAAACCATGTGTTCCAATTAGTATTTAATATTTCCTGCTCTGTCAAAAGCCAACACAGCAAAACAAGAAATACCATTCATAGGTGTGTGTGTGTGTGTGTGTGGTGGTGGGGAATTAAATGCCCAATGAGTCTCCTTTCCACTGTGGAGAGAATATAGGCTAGTTCAAACAATAACAGTTTTCTAAGCACCCAGAGAGGCAGTGAATGGCCAATATTTTTCAAATTCACACTCTTAAAATATATTTTTGAAAGATAATCGGAAGGTAATTTTGATTCTGCTGGATAGTGTTATGTTATCTCTTAGAAGGAGAGGGGGAACTCTGTGGAGGTTTACAAAGGATCATGGCAAGCAGGAGATCAGAACTGGCACGCTCTGGCATTTTTGTGAACGTTTTCTATGACCATAAAATATGCAATCTAGCATTATGCGTTCCATGCTAGATAGAAAGACATATATAAAAAGACATTTGTTACAATTTGGGGATAGGCTATTAGATCTATCTAAGGGGTCCAAAGCTTTTAGGATTGTTTCTGGTTTTGCTGCATGAGACTTTCATAGTTTTTTTTAACAATACGTCACATCATCAGTCTATTAATCATAGCACAGTGCCTTTAAAATGTGGTATTGTAAGGATCTGTTCTAAACCTATAAAGGCAAAAAAAATGCATACACAATACCTGGCCTGAATATGTGATTATTTAATGGGTAGATCAGCACGGAACAGAAATGAAAGAAGCAGCGCAATTTAAGCAATGGCCTCAGTGCTAAAAGAAACTGCAGTTTAATCACAGCATTGCGATGGTTGAAAAACACTTTAGTGGTGGTTTTTACAATTCTTGTAAAATTTTCTCACTTAAGGAGCTGCTTATTGGGGGGGATCTGCACTTTCTCTTACTCCCCTGCCCCACCCCCGTTTGCTTTCAGATTATGTTTACCGCCTGTGAGTTGGGAGTGTTTGATCTATTGCTGGAGTCAGAAGGGCCCCTGTCTTCAGATGCCATTGCTGAACGTTTGGGCACCAGCGCCAGCGGAATGGAACGGCTACTTGATGCCTGTGTGGGATTAAAGCTCCTGGGAGTCGAAATGAAAAGTGAAGGAGGTAATGTTGTCAGGAAGGGAGAAGGCTAGCAATTCAATCACTGTTGGTTTTAAGGTTTCAGAGTAACAGCCGTGTTAGTCTGTATTTGCAAAAAGAAAAGGAGTACTTGTGGCACCTTAGAGACTAACCAATTTATTTGAGCATGAGCTTTCGTGAGCTCCATTTGTGCTGGAAATGGCCCAACTTGATGATCACTTTAGATAACCTATTACCAGCAGGACAGTGGGGTGGGAGAGGGTATTGTTTCATGGTCTCTGTGTGTATATAATGTCTACTGCAGTTTCCACGGTATGCATCCGATGAAGTGAGCTGTAGCTCATGAAAGCTCATGCTCAAATAAATTGGTTAGTCTCTAAGGTGCCACAAGTACTCCTTTCCTTGTTGGTTTTAAGGCCTTATTAAATAGCATGTGCGAGACTAAGTTATAATATTGAACGCCAAAATGCCAGAATGAGGGAAGAGGTACAGTGTGATCTGAAAAATCTCAATGCAGCAGATTTACAAAAACTGAACTTGGTAGAAGTAAGAGAGTAAAACAGATGCATAGTCACTTTTCTACCTCTCCTAAGAACCTCTTTAACTCACTGGACCAAATTCACAAGCAATAGTAATTACCCATAAGGGAAGGGAATTTGAGACTAAGCAGCTGTAAGGGAATCTAAGAGAGTGTTGTAAGATGTGTAAATGTATATATAGTGTGGAGGTCAGAAGAAGGTATTAGTTACACTTAGACTTCTTTAAACTCTCCCGCTGACTTGGCCAATTGTCTTTATATCTTCATATTAATTATCTTTATTTCATAAAGGGCAGTCTCAGATTTCCTGATCTAAAGATATTAGGCCAGATCCTCAGCTGGTATAAATTGGTGGAGCGCCACTGAAATTGGTGGAGCTATGCCGTTTACACCACCTGAAGGTCTGTTTCTGAGAGGTGTTTCAAACAATAAATAACTCATAACACAGTCTTTGGATAATGTAAGAAATCTGCAGCTCCAAATGATCAATTTAAATTAGTGAATGACAAATGTATTCAGCATTTGCGCCAGGCCCCATGCATACAAACCTCTTCTCAATTGCTGTACTCACTTGCAACCTTTCAGAGTCGGCTGCATTAATCTCTCTCTCTCTGTCTCTCCCAGCTGTCAAGCTCTATGAAGACCCTCTCCCCAGTCCTTCCATCACAGCTAGGTGTCCTCCCCATGGGAATCAAGCAGTGCTCTCAGGATTAATATAAACCCATTGGTACACTGGGTCAGAAAGAGTATTCTTACTGTGTTTGCATAGCAGAGGGACTGCTAAATAAACATAAAAGAAGAATGGCCTTTTTACAAGTACCTTCTCTGCTCTTAGGCCATGTCTACATGGGGAAGTTATTTTGGAGTAAGGAAGGGGGAACTTGAAGTGCTATAGCCATTCCACAGTAGCTCCCCTCGTGGATGCTCTTATTCTGGAATAAGAGTTAGTTTATTTCAGTTTAGCTTGGCTTGTTCCAGTTTAGCTTGATTCACTTCCAAAATGGATTAATCTAAATTGGAAAAGGATACTGATATTCTACAAAAATAGTGTCAGCACAGGGAGCTCTAATAAACAGCTTTTCCAGTCCATTTCAACATATGGACAAGCCCTTAGAAATCTGTGGCCAGTTCAGAAGCCACCTACACCCTTTCCATGGAAAACAGCCCAGCTGCAGAAGCCTAAACGAGGCAGCATCCACCCTACTAGTGGAAGTTCAGCTGGATGCTTCAAAGGAACTTTTCTCCTCCGTGGCAGCCACCCCTGTGGAGAGCACACACAGAGACTTTCCTGGAGCTGCCCATACCTCAGTCTTCCCATCACAGACACTGGGTCCTAAACTTTATTCTTACTGTGTTTGTTTGCATAGCAGGGGGACTGCTGTGACACACATCCATGAAGAGTGGCCTTTTTACAAATACTTTCTCTTCTCTTAGGCAACATCTATATGGGGAAGTTATTCTGGAATAAGGATGGGGGAATTTGCTGTAGCTTTTCCACAGTAGAATAAGATTTGGCTTGTTCCATTTAGCTTTATCCACTTCTAAAATGGATTAAACTAAGCTGTCCACATGGGGAGCTTTTTCCAAACAGCTATTCCAGCCCATTTCACCATGTAGACAAGCCCTTAGAAATCTGTGGCCACTTCTGAAGCCACCTACACCCTTTCCAGGGCAACCAGGCCAGCTGCAGGAACACAAATGAGGCAGCATCCACCCTGCTAATAGAAGTTCAGCTGGATGCTTCAAAGGAACTTTTCTCCTCCGTGGCAGCCACCCCTGTGGAGAGCACACACAGAGACTTTCCTGGAGCTGCCCATACCTCAGTCTTGCCATCACACACAGTGGAGGAATAGATTTAAAGCCTAATCTGGCTCTCATTGAATTCAGTGGGAGTTTGCCTCTGTTGTAAGAGAGAGAACACATTCTATAGCAACCCATATGTCTGTCCGTTAAAGACATATCGTGAGCATGGTACGAGTCCAAAGCTTTGCATCTGTGAGATGACTCCGATAATCAGTCAGCGAGAATACTGAAATTCAGTAGCAGTAGATGGCCTCAGAAGTGTCTGAGCTATTCAAGTTAGGGATAATGGGTGGTATTATGTCCTGGGGACTTAACTCTCCACATTGGTTTCCTCACCAGGTAAAAAAAGACTGGTATGTTAGGTGTTATTGCTGAAATAAGATGCTTTTGAGTATACATACTAAAAAGCATAGTGGCAAGAGATGTCACCACAGCCGTGTGGCTTATACATTTTCCTCTTGCTCTTTCACAAAAGACATGCTGGTAGTGATGGGGTGTGCTTATAACATTCTGGAATCCTTCACTCCAGTTCTTGCAGAATCTGACGGGTAGACATGGTATGGTATGCTATGCATGCATGCCCCCGGGCCCTCCCCCATCTCTGGTCTATCTAGAGTGGGGAATCTCCTGCAGTTTCTTTGTTGCTTTGGTTACATTCCTACAGCTTGTTCTTGTTATAAAGATTATGCTGTAAAACAGGCTTTGCACAATGACAAGTTTGTAAATGTTAACTTATCTTCTTTTTCCTTTTAGCCTTTTACAGGAACACAGAGCTTTCCAACCTCTATCTTACAAAATCAAGTCCCAAGTCTCAGTATCATAATTTGATGTACTACTCCAAAACCATCTATTTGTGCTGGCACTACCTGACAGATGCTGTGAGGTAAGGAGATGAAATCTTTTGTCGTTTGCACAAAATTCATGTGCCAACACCCAGTGCAGTAAAGCACTTTGCTACATTTGTGAACCTTCTCAGGAAGAGGCTTGTCTCTGGGGAAACAGTAGAAAATGAAGACATATGTAACCCACACACGTCCTGGGTGTAGTGCTCTGTCCCACATAGTGGCACTGAGATCACTTGGAGATTAATGAATCTGCTACAGTGTTAGCTAACAGCTATGTGGCTTGAGGGGCCTGCATTTAGCTCCAGAGGTCCCAGGTTCAGTCCTGCCTGCTGATGATACTCATTGGCTGGTAATTGTTTCAGAAGCATGTTGAAGTGCTAAGTATCGCTATTATTACATGTTTACTAGTGCTTCAGTGGATGAATTCACTGTAGATTCAGGAAATATACTTCTATACTATGCTTCTTTGGTGTGTCCCAAGGGGAACATTTAATCATGACAACAGTTTCTGTGGAGGGAAGCCCTCGGCCAGGCAAATGATGATGAATAGTGACTGAGGGATGCTTGCAGGGATCCTAATTGGTTTTGTTGCCAAAGGCAGAAGAAAGTGAGGAAGGAAGTCAGTGTATATTGGGCCAGAATATACATATATATATGTAGCCGGTACAAGTCAGCACAGCTCTTTATGGAGCTATGTCAGTTTACACCAGCTGAGGATCTGAGCCCTGTCTCTGGTACATCAAATAGCAGTTGTGTTTCCTTCCTCCGAGTGGTGTCCAATAACGAACATAAAATAATAACAAAGTAGAGGTTGATTTCCTTTCTGAATCTTTTGGTTGTGGATTTCAGAATGATTCAAGAAATCAAACAAAGGGTAACACTTGTAATGCCACAGGTGATTCCCTTTTTCCTTAATAAGTTTAATAAAATAGTACCTTTATAAGCCAAAATTGCCACCAGTGCAGCAAGGTGTTAAACCAAAAATATGCTCACAATTTTCTAATTTTTTTTTAAGAGATGGGAAAAACCAGTATGAGCGAGCATTTGGCGTTTCATCAAAAGACCTCTTTGGGGCTCTCTACAGGTAATAATCAATTTAGTGCTGTGATGCTTTTTTCTATTTTGTATTACCATTTTGATGGTGAAATATGATGATTAGTCCTATTCACATGAAAACCCCGTCATTTCAATGGTATCCAGTGTTGAGAATATCTGTTTTTTCTAATATGCTTGTCACTTTGGTATCAAAGCAAAAAATTCTTACTTGCAACTTATCATGAAAAGCTTGTTATGTACCATAGTTGGTATACTGAAAAATTCCGTTAAATGAAAAACATCTGGGGACCCTGAGGCTTAGCATCATAACACAATGCTAGATGATAAGTGTAACATGTTTTTCTTCTGGTAAGTTTCATTAATATGTAGGAATATGAAATAGGGTGGATTTATTTTTAATGTTTTGAATAGCTAGTAGTGTAAGTTCTTTAATAGGGGACACAGTAGTCTATTGTGCATACTGGCTTAGAAGCAGGGTTTAATATAGTATTTGAGATAATAGTTTGTGAAAGAGTAATATGCTAGCCATCAATGAATGTGTCATAATTTACTTGTGCTACAAATAATGTTCTTTTAAATGACTAGATCAGAAGAAGAGATGATCAAATTCATGTATGGTTTAAATGCAATTTGGAGTATTTGTGGCAGAGATGTGATTGCTGCATTTGACCTTTCAGCTTTCATGGTCATTTATGATCTGGGAGGTAAGTGTCATCAGAACTTTGAACTGTTTTCTTTGGTAAGCTATGGATACATATTGCACTTGTTCTTCGACCTGTGTGAGCAATGGAAAAACAGAACAGACTTCATGGCCAGGATCAATCACAAGGGAAGCATTTTACATTTTGAGCCAAAGTCCTATAAAAATATGAAAATGATAAAAGCATTAGGAAGCAGAATGTTTTCCTCAGTCTAAAGAACCCCATAGATCTAAGTAGCAGCTTATTTTCCTTCTCAATGATTGGTAGGTTTTTCTTTTGCCATTGCTTAAGAAATTCTGCCAGAACAGCTTCCAGGATATTCTTCACTTCATTCAGTGACTTTAGGTTGATGAATTGCCTACATACATCTTACCACAAAAAAGCTTTACAGTTGTCTCTGTGTTTCAGTCCTGTCAGGATTTACAGCACCATGCAATCTCCATTTCTACTTCTCCCCTGCTGTTTTGCTCTCTCAAGTTTCTAAAACACAGAAAGCAGAAATGAGTCTGGCTAATCTGTTCTGGCCATTTTCACTTCTCAACCTCTAAAGCCATTCAGTATGCCTCAGCTGTGTCTTACTCTTCCTTGCAATGGCCTTACCTATGATTTTCCGATTAATATTGATGACAATTTTCTCCTGGAGCTGTGCATACCATTAGAACAGCCTCTGCCAATGTAGTTCCCTTATGGCAGCAAATATAGCCCTGTAATTTGGCTGTAAAAATTCTGCAGATATTTTCAGTTACACCGCAATCACTTCTGTGCTTTTCATGATGCGACTGATGTATTAAGGTCTGCTGCAGATTGTGATGATGATGATGATGATGATGTTTTCAGTGTCATGTATTATTATTTCAAAGTTTTCTTGACTACATTTGTTGGGTTACTTCCATGCCCATCGCCCTGATTCAGCCTCAATGGGAATTATCATTTTTATTTAAGGATAGGCCTGTGCTTAAGCACCTGGGTGAATCAAGGTCCATAAGCATGATCTGTTCTGCCCTCCGACTATTTCATTTTAAGTAGATCTGGCTGGGAAAATGAATCTCACACTGCAAAAGTTTCAAGGTTTTAGAAATAAACTGTATCCCAAACTGGGATGAAAAGCCAAAATTTCAAACATTTTTGCAGAAGAGAAATTCTGCAATACTTCATTTTGGAAACACCAAAGTGTTCCTGGAGGGGGAATATTTCAAAGTTTCTCAAATGAAAGATGCTTCTTGGGAGCTCTGCTCTGGGGCAACCCCACCACAGGAGCAGTTGAAGAGCCAGGGAGCTGGGGGATCCTGGAAAACTGCTCGCCAGATGGGTTGCTGGCAAGGTAGGGCAGGCAAGCTGGAAGTAAGTTAGTTAACCTGAAGCTTAATGTATTCATAGCCATGGAATCTTTCCAAATTGTCCCACACCCCACTCATCACTTGAACTCAACTTAAAGTCCCTTTCCCCCCTTCTGCCTTCTCCCCAAGACAAATGTACTGGTTGTCTTGAGATTTCTTCTGTGCTTCTCAGACTGGAATCAGTGTTTTTATTACAAGGGATTTAAAAGTGTTTGTGGTGGCTGTTTGTATAGAATTAATATTGAAGAGCCACCGTAAAATTTGGTAGGCTCAAAATTTGAACCACTTGCTTCCCTCCCACCCTTCTTTCTGTTTGCAAAGTCCTTATACAGTAAATCTTTCTGTGCCCTTTTTTGGTCTGAATCGAACCCCTAAAATAGTTGATGGGAATTGTCCCATTGACTCCACTGATCTTTGGAGCAGGCCGTTGTTGAATGCTCACTGCCCGCAGTCTTATGCAAATGACTAGCTCTGCAGGAACAAACCCATGTGCTTGTGGGATGGAGCAAAAGCAGCGAAAGCAGAGAAATCAGGTCAGTTTTCAGTTCATTGTTGTAAACAGTGAGAAAAACATGAATTTAAATATCATGGGGGAAATAACCTTGACGTATGCGGTCCTTTTAAGGTAAACTAACTCAACTCATGCTCCTCACCTGTTTCTTTCCCCTCTGGGGTTTGTTTTACAATACAGACAAAACCCATTCTGAACTTTAACTGTATGGTAATGTTTTGAATGGTGAATACTGGATGTGAATTTTTCCCATTTTTAACAATTCAGTTATTTTTCTCATTGTGGCATTTTCTACATACCAAGACCTGGCTTTTGGTGTAAACCTAATGGGAGGAGGTAAGGGCTTTTGAAATCCAGCTTGTAGCGAAGTGTGCCTAGAGTTTTTCATGCATTCCTGCAGTGACTGTGCTGACTGTGACCATCCTGGGACTTAGGAGACCTGGGTTCTATCCCAGCTCTGCCCTTGGTTGGCTGGATGACCTGAAGCAAGTCATTTCCCATCTCTGGGCCTTTATTTTTCCAGCCTGTACAATGGAGATTGTGCCTCCTTTGTGAAGTGCTTTGATATTCATAGGTTAATAGCACTATAGACTCATAGACTTTATTATTTACTATATGCCGTCCTAATGATTGAAGATGGAAGCTTTAAAACAGAAGCATGGTTCGTTGATTTTCGATAAGGGGAATATCTATTGTGGTAGGTCACTGGTATTTTAGCTTTTAGTTTCATGTAATGCTGGTTGAAATTTTTTCAGAATATTTTCATTAAAAAATGAGGTTTCTGTTTTGTAGTATTCAAAAGAGACCCAATTTCATGTGTTTAACTTCTCATGTTTGATGGAAAACACTGAAATGGTTATCTCCATTTCCTGTTTAACAAAATGCAGGTTTTCAGTGAAATAAACGCCCAGTAACTGCATTCATTTAAAAAAAAAGTCCTAAAAAATTCCATGACAACTAAAACTTAGGAAAAGTCAATATTTCAGAATATTTTCATATTCAAAATGGTCATTTTTTGAAAGAAAAAACTCGTCCTTTGAAAGCTTCCAGCCAGCTATAGCTGCATCACACCATTAAAACAATACCCTTTACAGGCTGGTGGTTAGATCACAGGACTGGGAGCAGGGAAAATTGGGTCCTATTTCACAGAAGACAAAGAGAGGCTGGGAGACCATGAACAAATCACTTACCTTTTTTGTACTTAGTGTCTCCTTCTGTAAAATGGATACTAACGTTAACCTATCTCACAAGGCAGCATGAGTCTGAGTTCATTGCAGTCTAAGTTTCTGAGATGGAAGCTATTATAAAAATGACCAGTATTGTTATATTTGAACATTTACCCTGTATTTCACTTTCACTATAAGGATGTGCAGGTGGTTTGGCCCAGGAATGTATTTCTTTGTACCCAAATTCTACAGTCACAATTTATGACCTACCTAAAGTAGTGCAAGTGGCAAAGGAGCGTTTTGTACCCCCAGAAGAACGTCGGATCACTTTCCATGAAGGTAAACTGGGTTCATTTTGTGTGTGCTCATCTGCAAAGAAAAATGTGCTGAAGAGACCATGTTTAATGATAACAGAGTGTACTGAGCAACGTACACCCTGTGGATTGGGTTACTCACCTGGGAGAAGCTATTAGTTGCCAAGGATGCAAGTCTATACCAAGGCCTTGAACATCATCCCTATTAAACAGCAAAGTAAAAATTAAAAACCAAACTCCATGCTGTGTCCATCCTAGCTCTTCAGTGTCATGCGATAGGGATGCGGCTTCACTGAACAATTGTGGGCAGGTCTAAAGCGTGCAAAATTGCTGAAAACAGTAGGTTGTTTAGATTAGTGCAATGTGACTGGCCACAAAGGCCCATAAGGACGTCCATGCTACATTTGAAGGGATAAATGCTGTTGGGGTCCTGTTGCGATATAAATTGAGTGTTGAGGCATCTTGCTTTTAGATGTCTATTTTTATTATTTAAATCAAAATAAATGGTCAGTTTTCGGGGGGTGGGGATTGGAGGAGGAGGGGAGAGATAGAGAAAGGGGACCTGGCAGTGAAGAAGGGGAAAAAGTGGAAGGGGTGGGGGAGAAATGACCTAAAAGCAAAGACAGAGAAGTGTGACAAACGGTTTATATGGGTGAAGCAGACAGGAAAGAGAGAGAGAGAGAGAGAGAGAGAGAAATTAAATTGGTATTCAAGTGGATGGATAAAGAGCACATCAGCAATTATCCAATACTGGGAGATTTGCCCTCTAAGTGGGCTGTGAATCTTCTTTATTTGTACTGTGGTACTACCTAGATTGGAGGAGGTTTTTTAAATTAAATTGATGTAGAAGGAGGTGAAAATTAACTTTTTCTGGTTTGTTTAGGGAACTCTCACCATACTTTCTTTTTATTGCATTGTATGTACGTTCATTTCCGTCTCTTCGGAGAAATTGTGAAGCACTAAAATGTTTCCAAAGAATCAGATATGTCTCTTAAATGTTTGGTTGCTTACATTTTTTCAGGCTTCTTCCACACTTAACACAAACATACCCCCTTCACACTGCCACACAGCATTGAGAATTTTTGCCCTACACTGTTAGTCACTGCTTTGCATTGGTCGTGAGCATGACAAGCCAGAAGAATGTAGTTTCCCAGCAAGTCTTTTGAGTAGTTTTAGAGCTAGCTTGTACTTTTTGCAATACCAAATTTAAAATGTTTGCCTATTCAGGCCTGTTTTTTTGCATTGTTTTTCTTTTTTTTCAGGAGATTTTTTTAAAGATCCAATTCCAGAAGCTGACCTGTACATTTTGGCTAGAATCCTGCATGACTGGGCAGATGACAAGTGTATGCAGCTACTAGCAAAAATTCACAAGGCTTCCAAGCCTGGTATGTTCTCCTCTTTGCAAAATAGAGATTTATATGCATCATTTGTTTTAGACTTTTTTTTTTTGAAGGGCCATTTAAATGAAAGACTAAGTAAAGAAACATACATTGAAAGCTTTTCTCATTTTAAATCAGAGATTTGTATCCAGGCCATGTGAGTAATAATGGCCAATGTGAACATTTTCACAATTGGTTTCTAGGTTTGGGCACTTCACTTTAGACATGGAAGGCCAGATAGTTAAAGTTATTTAGGTGCCTAATGATGTTGACAGGCACCTCTTCAATTTTTGAAAATTTCCAGTCTGCATTTTTAGGTGCCATAGGGCTTGATTTTCAGAGAGGCTTGGCAACCACACCTCTGGGGTTCATTTCTGCCAGAGTAAATAAACGTTTCAATCCCAACTAATAGGTTCCCCTTCATTCTCTACTTTGAAGTACAGGAAATAAGTTAATTGATGCATAGAATCCCTCTTGCATCCCTCTTTCATTAAATACTGTAGCAATATAACGTGATTTTTCTTTTTGTATAAGGGGGATTACTAAGGTTATGGAAATACCTAAAAATGCAGTTGGAAAATAAGCTTTAGTATCCTCCTCTGACAAATCAATGTGTTTGTTTTTAAATCTCTTCATCCCACCAGGGGGCGGAGTGCTGCTGGTTGAAACACTTTTGAATGAAGACAAAACTGGGCCTATAGAAACCCAGCTTTACTCTATGAACATGTTGGTTCAGGCTGAAGGAAAAGAACGAACGCCATCCGAGTACAGCAAGCTCCTCACTGCAGCTGGTTTCAGAGAGATTCAAGTCAAGAAAACAGGAAAGCTCTATGATGCCATTTTAGGAAGAAAATAATTCTGTCTCTTCTTTCTTGTCTATTGTTAGATGTATGAATGCAGTGGAGTGATCAGCTTTTACTAGACTGCAGCAATGAACCCAGCTCATAGTTAACCTTGTCACTTTCTCTGTACAACAATACACTGTTAGAACTTTCATTCATTATGTATGTTGAGCCTACAGGGATTGACGGTCTGCCAGCTTGAATGTGACTCCTGTTTGGCTCTGGACTCTCTAACTGTGGGAATAAAGTAATTAACACACATTTAACAAGAAATAGCATGTGAAAGCAACAATATGGAAAGCTTATACTACTTGCATTATACATTTTTCAATTCTGTCAGACTTTGTACTTTCCCCATTTTTTGCATATTTAACATAATGTCTGACCCATCTGGGTTTGTACTCAGCTTTCTTTCTGCAAATATAAACTGTACATCACTGTACTGAATACTGTTGGATGCACTGAGATTCTATGAAAATGTATGCAGTGTAAAGGGAGTGAACTCTTTCTTGTCAGGATTTGCCATCTTTCAGTTTCTTCAGATGTTTAATTCAGTCTCACATTACAACAACAAGAGGACCTCAGTATAATGAAAAGTATCACATTCAAAACTAATCAAATGAAGTGTTTCCCCCCACTCTGTCTGTGGCACTCATGCTACAGGATACCACTGAGTCCAGGAGCTTAGCTGGATCCAGAAAAGGAGTAAACTTTTATATAGATAAGAGTATTGTAATACTCATTTATACAAAGCAATTTCTAGAACACTTAAAGTAGCTACTCTAGCACAGTGATGAGCTGCCAAAATCTTAACAACCAGTTCCCTATAAAAAGCTCTGATTTAAGCGATGTGCCAAGAGGTGGAGGAGGCAGGGGTGTAGTGGCAGGGAAGAGATTGCACAGAGGCAAAAGGGGCTTGTTGCAGGGGATGCAGTGGCAGGGAGGGAGTGGCACAAGGGAGAAGTGGTCAGCAGGGGGTTGTTGCAAGGGGCTGGCAGGCAGGGGTGTGTATGTGCCCGGGGTTGTTGCGGGGGGGTGAAGGTGGCAGGGAGGGGTGAGCTGGGGGGTCCCGAGGTTGATGCAGGGGTGAAGGTGACCATGGCTGGCTGCTGGGGGAGGGAAGGGGGCTGGGTGGAGGCTGCCCAGAGGCAAAAGTGGTGGGACAGGGTGGGTTGTTGGTGCAGGGATTGCACAGGATTGAAGGAGCTGGTTGGTGGTGTTGGAGGGGGTAGCACTGGCTGGGGGAGGGGTGCCCGGGTTGCTCCCACATACACCATTCCCCAGGCCAGGAACTGGACCTGCCCACCCCCTGGTGCTCAGCAGATCCGTGCGGCTTCCTGCAGCCTGGCTAGGTACCTTGCAGGCAGAGTAGACACCCAGCTTCTCCGCCCAAAGAGCAGAACGCAGCTGCGCCTTCTTCCCTGCGCCGCGGGCCAAGCTGGACTCCCTGCTGCCCCCAGGGCTCTCAGCGGTGGTGCAGGCAGACAGCCCCCCCGTGCCCAAGCCAGGCTCCCTGCCACCCCTGGGGCTCTCGGCGGCGGGCTGCCACCAAGATTCCCAGGGGCGGCGGAGAGCTTGGCTCGGCCCATGGCGTGAGGAAGAAGGCACAGCTGCTACTGCTAGTCCCTCCTCTTCCCTGCTCCACCGCCAGCTGCTCCCCCGGGGGGAGGGACTGGCCACGCCGCAGGCGTCCCCTCTCGAGCCGGGGAGCAATGGCAGCCTTGTGCTCCACTGTTTTAAAAATATGGGGGCGGGCACCGCTTTTTGGCGACCCCCAACCACTTGGTGCCCTAGGTAGCCGCCTAGTCCACCTAGTGGTTGCACCGGCCCTGCTTGACAGAACCCCCGGAACTCCCACGCCTACCCAACCCGTTCCCCGTCCCCTGACCGCCCCCCCAGAACCTCCGACCCTCCAACCGCTCCCTGCCCCTTATCCAACCCCTCCTCCCAGCCCCGGCCCAGCCCCCTTACCATGCTGCTCAGGGCAGCGTGTCTGGATGCCACGTGGCCTGCTGGAGCTCGCAGCCCCACCCCCTGACCATGCTGCTCAAAGCGGCAGGCGCTGCAGAGCTGCCGAGGAGCGGTCCAGGGCACTGGTGCCAGGGGCGTGGCACGCTGAGGCTCTGGGAGAGGGGGGAAGACGGGGGAGGGGCCGGGGGAGTCTCCCCGGCCGGGAGCTCAGGGAGCCGTAACAATTTTTAACAACCGGTTCTAAAACTGGTTCAAAATTTAACAACCGGTTCGTGCGAACCAGTGCAAACCAGCTCCAGCTCATCACTGGACTCTAGCACATACAGGCAGGACTTGACTGCCCACTAATCCCCCCAGACCAGACACAACACATAACAATATACAAGACTACAGACTACACACTAAAACAGAAATGCAGCACTGTATGTTGGTGGAGGTGCTGTCTGCACCGATCATTACGCTAACCAAAGTTGCTGTAGTAAGCATAATTTAAAAAACGGGAGTTTTGGAAGGAATAAAAACTCTTATTCCAGCTGAGTATCAACTGATTGTTAGAGGACTTTCCCTTCAACCTCCCACTTCCCTGGTTCTTGATGCGCAGACAGCAAATCTGAAGTGTAGGCAAAGTGATGTTTATTGGGGTTAGTTCCAAGCAAGCATGTCCATAGCTCTACACGCCGGCAGAGTCTGTTTCCCAGGGTTCTGTTCCCAGCCCTGACGCCGCAGAGCATTTACCCCACGTTCCCCTTCCCAGCTCTGACCCTTGCCTGTGTCCCCATTCCCATCTCCTCCTTCTTAGCAGGCCCAAATATACCTACAATGCACGCCCACAGTCCCACCCCTTACAATTTTTGGTCATGTTCCATTTTGAGTCTGGGGGTCTTCATCCCACACCTTTTGTACACCATGGGAGGGGTAAGGAATGAGGTTGTGCTTGGGTCAGCAGTTCTTTGGGCTTTTAGTGTTTTATATCGCTCCCCCCCCCCACCCAAGCCCCTTTGCCCCTCCCATCTGGTTGCTTGATTTTGCCTTGAGATAGGGGTCGAGGCAATCTTAAAGTATGCTCTGAGTAACACTTTAACTGCTCTTATCTGTTCCCATTGTACTAAGAAATCCAGCTGACTAGGCAGAAGCAACATCACAGTGTCTTTGTCCTTTGTTTACACATATTAGTATAAGGGTATCAAAAAGTCAAACCCCAAATTCTATCCCAGGCTAACAAACAGACCTATATACTAACACTGATCACTGAGTATTGGGAGTTAGGAGGATAATTTTTCTGGAAGCAAGTCACCCCTCAGACACCTTGACCTGGGCTGAATTCACCTTTTGAGGTGAGGTAAGCAGAGTGGGGTTGGGATCAATGTTCCCTCTAATTTTGGACAGGCCGTGTGAGCAAAAAATTTCTTCTGTGCAAATTGTTGTGCGTGCGGTGTTTCGCCGTGTGTGTGGGGTTTAGGATCTGTGGGCGCCCACGCACACGCGCACAGCTTTGAGGGAACAATGATTGGGATACAGTCTCATGTGTGACACTTTAGCTTGCCTCCCCAGATGAAGGGGATGAGTACAGAAGTCATGTGTTGGAGACCATGTGACTAAGAACCAGGCCTTCTGGGAGATATAAGGGCAGTGTGGGATTAATCAAGAGAGAGACTTCAGGGAAAGCAGATGTGGATCCAACTGCTTCATTAACGAGTAACACCTAGCCAGGAAAGGGCTAATAAGGAGGAGGTGTAGGTTGGTTGCATATGAAGAGGCCCCAAGAAGAAAATTCAGGGTAGTTTGAGTTATGGGGCAATCAGCCCTATTGTTTCGTATCCCCTAGCTGGACCCATAGCAGAAGGTGAGTGCAAGTTGTCCCTCTATCTCCTTCCTTCCATGTTGCTACCATGTGAGGTGGTATAATCTCCCTTATTAATAAAAGGAAGAAGGGATTGATAAGATCCCAGCAGGGGAAGCTGAGCTAATGAAAGGAACTTTTTATGACTGAGAGAAAGATTCTACTGTATCTTGGACGTAACTAACTCAAATGGACTCTGGTATACACAGAGTGGTACTCTGTGCAGAAGATGATATGTGTATCTAACACTGTAGAAAACACTATATGACATATTGTGCTACTTGAGAAATAGCAGCTCAATTTGCGATTACAGTTTGTGTTGTGCAAACACACAATGAACAGAGTTAAGGTTGTGAGTTCATCCGCAATAGTCACGCCATGACTTCCGAATGTTCAAGCATAGCATTCTTTTAAAGTAGGACAGTGCAATGTAAACCCTTCTCTCTGTGCTGACTTCTGCTTTTGACCTCTTCAGAAGGTTCATCTACTCTCCTTAAACTCCAGCCTAAGAGGTGGCACAAGCTTCTAAAGACAGACATGCTCAGAAAATACAATAGAAGGGTAATTGTATGTGCATGTAACCTGTGTGTAGTTGCACTATGTAGTGAAGACAGAGAAAATATGGCTTTACTTAATAATAACATTCTGCACATCCACACATAGGCCAGAATCCTTGTAATAATTTAGGTCTAAATTTAGGCTGTGTGTCTCCAGCAACCTTTGGATAATTGGGGTATACTTTTATTCTGGAACAGAGTGTTCATGAGGCACTATTGTGGAATAGCTTATTCTGCAATAGCTATGCTGGTTAATGTGTAGACAAGGCCCAAGTGACTAAAACGCATGATGTTTTGTTAGCTGTATTTCACTTACAAGTTTAGCCTCGTCTGGAAATTACGTTAAATTTGTAAGTAGTTGAGAGTACTGAGGCTGGAGAAACTAATTACACTAAATAAGCCTACTACTGCTATTTGTTACAGGAAACTGTGCTTGCCTACAACAAAAACGAACTATGAGAAACCCTGAGTGTTTCAAAGAGTTCAGCTTAGAAATCACATAAAGCTTTTTATGGTCAAGAGAATCCACAGTTTCATAGGCAGACAGAAAAAAAAGCAGCATATGTGAACTGGTTTATAAACCAAAGATTTCCCCATTTATTTAAATCTCTGTTTAAAGTTTACAATACCGGTGAAATTCCAGAAAAATTAAAATAGCTTCAGAATGATACCTGCATATTACATTTTGGGTATAACAAGTGATAGTTTTGTGCCATATAGGTGGCAATGCTTGGCGAAATATACCTGGAAAAGGTAATTTTGAACTGATCTGGGATTATTGGTCTGAATTTCTAAATTCTGCTTTAGACTTGTGTGGTTGAACTGACATAGAGCAATTCCATAAATCCACAGGCAGATAAACTTGACTGGAGATAAATATGGATCTATATTTAATGAGCGTTAGTTCCACACTGGTGCTAAAATCACCCACTCAGAACAGCATAGAACTAGGACAGAAGTTTGCCGTTGTACCATGGTTATGATTAGACCCTGAATTAATGTAACTGATTTATTATGTCTTGATAAACTGTAACCTCCCCTGTTCAGGTTTTTGACATTTTGTAAATGCTATCATCTAAACATCTTTATTTTGCTTTCTGTAACTTCTCATTAGCTTTTAAAATGCTATTTTGGCTGATAAAATACATAGTGATTCTCCGGTCTGTACTTTATAGACAGAGAGCCAAAGAACAGCGAGAAACCTAACAGAAGTAACTGGCTGATTTAAATTCTTCAACCAGTCAGTCCGCGCCACTGTGGGGCACCCCGGTCCCTCCACCTGCGCTGGCTGGTGCGCCGTGATGAGTGGACATTCAGGCCAGAGGCTGCTCTCAGGCACTTTTGCCTTCTGCCCTGGCTTACTTCTACTGTTGCTCATGACACTCAACCTAAGTTTAGGCCTAAGTTATTACAAGGATTCTGGGCTATGTATAAATGTACAGAATACTGTTATTAATTAAATTAATATTTTCTGTGTCTTATCATAGAATATCAGGGTTGGAAGGGACCTCAGGAGGTCATCTAGTCCAACCCCCTGCTCAAAGCAGGACCAATCCCCAATTAAATCATCCCAGCCAGGGCTTTGTCAAGCCTGACCTTAAAAACTTCTAAGGAAGGAGATTCCACCACCTCCCTCGGTAACGCATTCCAGTGTTTCACCACCCTCCTAGTGAAAAAGTTTTTCCTAATATCCAACCTAAACCTCCCCCACTGCAACTTGAGACCATTACTCCTTGTCCTGTCCTCTTCTACCACTGAGAATAGTCTAGAACCATCCTCTTTGGAACCACCTCTCAGGTAGTTGAAAGCAGCTATCAAATCCCCCCTCATTCTTCTCTTCTGCAGACTAAACAATCCCAGTTCCCTCAGCCTCTCCTCATAACTCATGTGTTCCAGTCCCCTAACCATTTTTGTTGCCCTTCGCTGGACTCTCTCCAATTTCTCCACATCCTTCTTGTAGCGTGGGGCCCAAAACTGAACACAGTATTCCAGATGAGGCCTCACCAATGTCGAATAGAGGGGAACAATCACATCCCTCGATCTGCTGGCTATGCCCCTACTTATACAACCCAAAATGCCATTGGCCTTCTTGGCAACAAGGGCACACTGCTGACTCATATCCAGCTTCTCATCCACTGTCACCCCTAGGTCCTTTTCCACAGAACTGCTGCCGAGCCATTCGGTCCCTAGTCTGTAGCGGTGCATTGGGTTCTTCCGTCCTAAGTGTAGGACCCTGCACTTATCCTTGTTGAACCTCATCAGATTTCTTCGGTCCAACATGTTACATACACTTACATTGCCTTTCTAGTGTGTTTTTTATAACATAGCTTTCTCACAACTAATAATAGGGGTAGTGATAAGGGAAGAGGGGGGCTTGCAGGGGATTATACCCACTCTAAAATTTGCCTTGGCCCCCCTGTAGCCCACCCCACAGAGCAGTTCCTGCTCTGTGGCCACCAGGCTCTGAAAGCAGAGCAGACAAAGCGGCAGCTACTGTCCAGGTGCTCACCTCCAGCAGCAGCTCAGAGGTAAGTCCGGGCAGCGCGGGTGGGGGCGGGACAATGGTGGTGCCACAGAGAGGGTCAGGGTCTCATGGAGAGGGGGGCTAAGGTCCACCTTATTGAAACGGATCTTTAGTGGCCCACAGCTGGGCAGATTGTAACCGATACCAGTGAAAATTTGGATTCAATTTGCTCAATGCTCTGCAGTTTATTTGAGAAAGAATCACACAAGCCGTAAGAGGTTATACAATACATAGGGCCCTCCCAAATTCATGGTCCAGTCTAGCCAATTTCACGGTCATAGGATTTTAAAAATCATACATTTCATGATTTCAGCTATTTAAATCAGAAATTTCAAGACATTTCTAATTGTAGGGGTCCTGACCCAAAAAGTAGTTGTGGGCTAAGATCCCTCTAAGCTGCGCGGCCACATATCTGCCTATTAAGCCCACACAGGGGTTCAGGATGGTGCGGGGAGAGATGCCTCTCCCTGCCAGCCCCAGCACGGATCTGCTGCGGTAGTGAGAGGAGCCCCACCCCTACCCCCAACACAGACCTGCCCGGACTTGCCGTGGTCTGGGAGAGGAGCCCCTCCCTCAGCTCTGAGTTGCTGTGGCAAGAGAGGGCTGGAGGAGTCCTCTCTCCCCACTGCAGCCCCAGGGCAGGCTGCACCCCAAACCCCTCATTCCAGGCCCCAACCCAGAGCCTGCACCCTCCCTGCACCCTAACCCTCTGCTCTAGCCTTGAGCCCCCTCCCACACCCTAACCCCTCATCCCCAGCCCCACCGCAAAGCTCTGACCCCCAGCCAGAGCCCTCACCCCTCGCACATACCCCAACCCTCTGCCCCAGCTCTGAGCCCACTCTCCCACTCCGAAACCCTCAGCCCCACCCCCACCACATAAATTTTGTTATGTGCACCAGTATGAAAGTGGTGTGTCACACATCACCTCCATATTGGTGCACATAACAAAATTCATTCTGCATGTGGATGTCAAAAATTAGAGGGAACACTGCTTGTGTGTGTGTCGGGGGGGCGGCCGCAAGGTTATTGTAGGGGGTGTTGCAGCATGATATAGTATTGCCACCCTTACTTCTGTGTCGCTGCCTGCAGAGCTGGGCCTTCAGTCAGCAGCTGCCACTCTCCAGCCACACAGCTCTGAAGGCAGCAACGCCCATAGGGTAAAAGCACACAAAAGATCAGATTTAATGGAGGGAGACCAGTTTTCATGGTCCATGATACATTTTTCGTGGCCGTGAATTTGGTAGGGCCCTAACAATAGCTCGTCCTAATAAGCCTCAATTTCCCAAGCGTAAACCCTCAGTAACTATGTTGGCCTTGCACAGTATCCTAATTGGCAAACAAAGCAGGTATAGCTACAAGTCCTAGCTGGAGATTTCTTTTCTTCTCTTCTCTTTCCTCCTCAAGTACTTGGTCTTGTCAAATGTCCCCTGAAGCAGGGTTTTGGCTACCCCAAGGCTCTCTCTCTTACAGCATCACAGACCTCTTCAGATGTTAATTGTGGAACTAACTAACCAATTAACACCGCACGTATGATATTCTTAGTACTTATACCCCTTGCTCTCAAAAAGAGTCACATGTCCCAGAAATATACCTGTGGGTGTTTCATTACTGGTATTTCAAATTATATTTTAGAAGGGACTGCAAAACAGATAGAGACCAAAGATCAGTTGACGGTTGCCCTCTCATCAATCACTCATTTGAGCTCTTAATGTGGTGCCATCCAAAAGGGTCATTTTGATCCAGCTCATTATATTCCAAGCTCATTGATCACGTCTTTTGTGTTGTCTTTAGTTTTGCGAGCTGCCCAACAGCTGATATGACCAAAGTTTCAAGTTGAAACACACACACACAGATAGAGTCTCTGATTAACCAATTTCAACACTCTCAGTAAATTTCAGTACCAACTGTCTGATGCCAAGAGAACCCTGCTCCCAGAATCCTCTCGCAAATTCAGATGTACCAAGCCATACCAAACTCATGCTCACCACAGTCATTCATATCAATCACAGTAATTCATAATAATAATTTGGCACTGTCACAACATAATGCCAACAGAACCCAGTCTTGGGGGGGTGGGATTGAAAGTGGGACCTCTAGAGCTTAGTGCACGAGCCTCTACTGCATGAGCTAAAAGCCAACTGGCTGTTAGCTAAGGCTGTAAAGCAGACTAATTTTATCTCTCTCTCTACATGGTCTCCGTGCCACTAGATGGGACAGAACAACACACCTCAGCCCCAACCCCCTTGGGGAAGAGGCTAGGGAAGCCCCTGACCAATCAGATTAAGTGAACTATCCAGTGTGATCTGTATCTAGTGCAAAATTAGCCTATTTAAACAACAAAGGCAAGAAGATCTCTCACAGAGTGCTGAAGGAAAATGACCTCCACACAAGATCTTGACTATCCTCAGGTCTTATTTCAATACAACAATGGGTTTTTAGTCTCAAAGGTAAGCATACAAATAATGCTTGGAAATTACATTAGAACTCATCATCGGGGGGCATCTGCACTTTCTCTTACTCCCCTGCCCCACCCCCCGTTTGCTTTCAGATTATGTTTACCGCCTGTGAGTTGGGAGTGTTTGATCTATTGCTGGAGTCAGAAGGGCCCCTGTCTTCAGATGCCATTGCTGAACGTTTGGGCACCAGCGCCAGCGGAATGGAACGGTTACTTGATGCCTGTGTGGGATTAAAGCTCCTGGGAGTCGAAATGAAAAGTGAAGGAGGTAATGTTGTCGGGAAGGGAGAAGGCTAACAATTCAATCACTGTTGGTTTTAAGGCCTCATTAAATAGCATGTGCGAGACTGAGTTATAATATTAAACGCCAAAATGCCAGAATGAGGGAAGAGGTACAGTGTGACCTGAAAAATCTCAATGCAGCAGATTTACAAAAACTGAACTTGGTAGGAGTAAGAGAGTAAAACAGATGCATAGTCACTTTTCTACCTCTCCTAAGAACCTCTTTAACTCACTGGACCAAATTCACAAGCAATAGTAATTACCCATAAGGGAAGGGAATTTGAGACTAAGCAGCTGTAAGGGAATCTAAGAGAGTGTTGTAAGATGTGTAAATGTATATATATATAGCGTGAAGGCTAGAAGAAGATATTAGTTGCACTAATTTAGACTTTAAGCTCTCCTGCTGACTTGGCCAATTGTCTTTATATCTTCATATTAATTATCTTTATTTCATAAAGTGCAGTTTCAGACTTCCTGAGCTAAAGACAAGAGGTCAGATCCTCAGCTGGTATAAACTGGTGGAACTCCATTGTACTTGACAGAGCTATGCCTGTTTACACTGGCTGAAGGTCTGGAACTCTGCAATGTGAAGTGTACTTTAGAAATATTTACAGATAGCTTAGAAAAAGATGTGTTCAGACAAAGTAACCCTGAATGAAAATCCTATGTATACAAAGAAACTTCTTTGCTGTGCGTTCTCCGCTTTCAGCCTGAATTGTGCCCACAGTACACTATTTAGTAGGGAGAAATGAGGAGAAAAGCCCACAGAGAGCAGGAAAAGACTGTACCAGATACAATTAGGGTGACCAGACAGCAAGTGTGAAAAATCAGGACGGGGGTGGGAGATAATAGGAGCCTATATAAGAAAAAGACCCAAAAATCGGGACTGTCCCTATGAAATCGGGACATCTGGTCACCCTAGTGTCAAAGTCAGATTCAGGACTCACATAATTTGTCAGACCACTCTGTTTATTAGCAAAGCGCTTTGCTAATGCACCCAGATGTGAGCCCCTCTCTGAGGCTCAAGATAACTTATTTATACAGCTAAGCCAAAGCCAATTTAACGTAAGAGACAAAAGAAAGCAGAAACTGACAAATATACATACATATCTTACTTGCATACTAACATTTACCAATCTCCTAGCTCAGTAGGAGCTCTAAGTTAATTAGTTTGAGGACCCATTGTCTCACACTGCTTAATGTTTCTCTTCCTGACAACTATATTTCAACAAACTCTTCAAGTAGCATTTCTTTAATGAATTATAATTTCAATATAATTCATTCTACTTTCACACTAGATACAATATCTATCTACCTACAGAAGCAGCAGTAGCATGCTTTAAACAAACAAGAACATTTTTAAAAAAATTATTTGTATTAAACACAGGAAGCATACAAATGTTGTTATGAGCGGGGTTTTTGAACAATAAATAACTTGTAACATTGCCTTTGGATAATTCCAAAAATCTGCAGTTCCAAATGATCAATTTAAATTAGTGAATGACAAATGTATTCAGCGTTCGTGCCAGGCCCCGTGACACAAACCTCTTCACGTTTGTTGTACTTACTTGCAACCTCTCAGATTGCTCCTCATAGATCACACACATACACACACCCTCCCAGCTATCAAGACCCTCTCTCCAGTCCTTCCATGGGAATCAAGCAATCAAGGAATAAAGTTCTAAGGGTTAATATAAACCCATTGGTACACTGGGTCCTAAACTTTATTCTTACTGTGTTTGTTTGCATAGCAGGGGGACTGCTGTGACACACATCCATGAAGAGTGGCCTTTTTACAAATACTTTCTCTTCTCTTAGGCAACATCTATATGGGGAAGTTATTCTGGAATAAGGATGGGGGAATTTGCTGTAGCTTTTCCACAGTAGAATAAGATTTGGCTTGTTCCATTTAGCTTTATCCACTTCTAAAATGGATTAAACTAAGCTGTCCACATGGGGAGCTTTTTCCAAACAGCTATTCCAGTCCATTTCACCATGTAGACAAGCCCTTAGAAATCTGTGGCCACTTCTGAAGCCACCTACACCCTTTCCAGGGCAACCAGGCCAGCTGCAGGAACACAAATGAGGTAGCATCCACCCTGCTAATAGAAGTTCAGCTGGATGCTTCAGAGGAACTTTTCTCCTTTGTGGCAGCTGCCTGGGTGTAGAGCACACACAGAGATTCTCCTGGAGCTGCCCAGACCCTCAGTCTTGCCATCACACACAGTGGAGGAATAGATTTAAAGCCTAATCTGGCTCTCATTGAATTCAGTGGGAGTTTGCCTCTGTTGTAAGAGAGAACACATATAGCAGCCTATATGTCTGTCCATTAAAGACATATAGTAAGCATAGTTAGAACCCAAAACTTTGCATCTTTGAGATGACTCCCATAATCAGCCAATGAGAATACTGAAATTCAGTAGCGGTAGATGGCCTCAGAAGTGGGTGGAATTATGTCCTGGGGACTTAACTCTCCCCTTGGTTTCCTCACCAGGCCAAAAAAGACTAGTATGTTAGGTGTTACTATTTAAATAAAGTGTGTTTGAGCACAAACACTAAAAAGCATAGTGGAAAGAGACACCACCACAGCCGTATGATTTATCTACTTTCACAAAGAAATGGTGGTGGTAATGGGGTTGCCTTTTCCATCCTGCAATTCTTCACTCCAGTTCTTGCAGAATCTGATGGGTAGATATGGTATGCTATGCATGCGTGCACCCGGGCCCTTCCCCATCTCTGGCCTATCTAGTTTCTTTGTTGCTTTGGTTACATTCCTACAGCTTGTTCTTGTTATAAAGATTATGCTGTAAAACAGGCGTTGCACAATGACAAGTTTGTAAATGTTAATTTACCTTCTTTTTCCTTTTAGCCTTTTACAGGAACACAGAGCTTTCCAACCTCTATCTTACAAAATCAAGTCCCAAGTCTCAGTATCATAATTGGATGTACTACTCCAAAACCATCTATTTGTGCTGGCACTACCTGACAGATGCTGTGAGGTAAGGAGATGAAATCTTTTGTCGTTTGTACAAAATTCATGTGCCAACACCCAGTGCAGTAAAGCACTTTGCTACATTTGTGAACCTTCTCAGGCAGAGGCGTGTCTCTGGAGAAACAAGAAAAAATGAAGATATTGACAGGTAATTGTTTGGGAAGCATGTTGAACTATTACTTCATGAGCTTATGTTTACTAGTGCTTCAGTGGATGAATTCACTGTAGATTCAGGAAACACACTTCTATACAATGCTTCTTTGGTGTGTCCCAAGGGGAACATTTAATCATGACAACAGTTTCTGTGGAGGGAAGCCCTCGGCCAGGCAAATGATGATGAATAGTTGCTGAGGGATGCTTGCAGGGATCCTAATTGGTTTTGTTGCCAAAGGCAGAAGAAAGTGAGGAAGGAAGTCAGTGTATATTGGGCCAGAATCTCAGCCAGTACAAGTCAGCACAACTCTTTATGGAGCTATGTCAATTTACACCAGCTGAGGATCTGAGCCCTGTCTCTGGTACATCAAATAGCAGTTGTGTTTCCTTCCTCTTAGTGGTGTCCAATAATGAACATAAAATAATAACAAAGTAGAGATTGATTTCCTTTCTGAATCTTTTGGTTGTGGCACAGACCGCTTTCAGAATGATCAAGCCAGGGGTTCCCCCTCCCCCGCCCCAATTTTTTTTTGGTGGCCTCAGGATGCAGCCAACTCATGATGGTGGCCATGCTGCCCTGTGGGCCAGGAGCTCCATAGCCACCAGGGGCTGGGGAGCCCAGCTGCCCTCGTTACCCTTGTGGGCTCCACTTCCCCCAAGGATGGGGGCCAGGACCTAGGCTGCCCCAAAGGGGTCCTACTGCCTCACCTGCTGAAGCGTTGCCCTGAGAGCCCCGCTGTCCCAGGAATGGGGGCTGAAGTCAGATAGCCTGAGGGGCAGGGGCCTGGAGCCCAGGGGACCCCACTGCCCCCAGATGGGGGATGGGAGTCTGGCTGCAGCTGCTGCCCTGGGGGCCTTGCTTCCCCATGGATGTGGGTTGGGAGCTTGGCTGCCCCAGGTGGCCTTGTGCCCTGCCTCCTGAAGTGCTGGGGCCCCTGAAGCCTGCCATCCCGGGGCCGGAAGTACCTACTGCTGGCAGCCCTGTGGCTGCACAAAAAGTGGTTGGTGGCCGCATTTCAGAATCGCTGATCAAATCAATAACACAAAGGGTAACACTTGTACCTTAATAAGTTGAATAAAATAGGTACCTTAATAAACCAAAATTGTCACCAATGCAGTAAGGTATTAAAATACAAATACCACGTATTTATTTTTATTTAAGAGATGGAAAAAACCAGTATGAGCGAGCATTTGGTATTTCATCAGAAGACATCTTTGGGGCTCTCTACAGGTAATAATCAATTTAGTGTTGGGAGTTTTATGCTTTTCTTTTATGTGGATATCTTTTCTATTTTGTATTACCACTTTGACTGTGAAATATGATGATTAGTCCTATTCACATGAAAACCCCGTCATTTCAATGGTATCCAGTGTTGAGACTCTCTGGTATGTCTAAGGTGCTCATCACCTTGGTATCTAAACATCACGTTCTTACTGGCAACCTGTCATGAACAATGTGCTATGTACAATGTTTGGTATAATGGAAAATTCTGTTAAATGAAAAACAGCTGGAGACCCTTAGACTTAGCATCATAACACACTGCTAGATAAGTGTAACTTTCAGTAAGTCTTATTAAAATGTAGGAATATGAAACAGGGTGGATTTATTCTTAATATTTTGAATATCTGTCAATGTAAGTTCATTTTAATAGTGGTCCAAATAGACGATTGTGCATGCTGGCCGAGAAACAGGGTTTAATACAGTATTTCAGCTAAAAGCACAAGTTATATGATGCTCGCCATCAATGAATGTGTCATAATTTACTTGTGCTACAAACAATGTTCTTTTAAATGACTAGATCAGAAGACGAGATGATCAAATTCATGTATGGTTTAAATGCCATTTGGAGTATTTGTGGCAGAGATGTGATTGCTGCATTTGACCTTTCAGCTTTCACGGTCATTTATGATCTGGGAGGTAAGTGTCATCAGAACTTTGAACTATTTTCTTTGGTAAGCTATGGATACATATTGCACTTGTTCTTCGACCTGTGTGAGTAAAGGAAAAACAGGACAGACTACGTGGCCAGGATCAATCACAAGGGAAGCATTTTACATTTTGAGCCAAGTCCTATAAAAATATGAAAATGATAAAAGCATTAGAAAGCGGAATGTTTCCCTCAGTCTAAAGAATCCCATAGATCTAAGCAGCAGCTTATTTTCCTTCTCACTGGTTTGGTAGGTTTTTCTTTTGCCATTGCTTAAGAAATTCTACCAGAACAGCTTCCAGGCTATTCTTCACTACATTCAGTGCCTTCAGGTTGATGAATTGCCTACATACGTCTTACCCCAAACAGCTTTAACGTTGTCTCTGTATTTCAATCCTGTCAGGATTTATAGTACCACGCAATCTCCATTTCTACTTCTCCCCTGCTGTTTTGCTCTCTCAAGTTTCTAAAACACAGAAAGCAGAAATGAAGTCTGGCTAATCTGTTCTGACCACTTTCACTTCTCAACTGCTAAAGCATGTCTTGCACCCCCAGAAAGGGCATCTCGCACCCCCAGGGGATGTGTGCACCCCAGGTTAAGAACCACTGCTCTAAAGACTTTCAGAAAGCCTCAACCAGGGCCGGCTCCAGGCACCAGCGAACCAAACAGGTGCCTGGGGCAGCCAATGTAAAGGGGCGGCAGGACATCGGGCTCTGGGGCGTCAATCCACCCTCGGTGGCAGCGGCAATTCGGCGGCCGCACCATCACTCCGCCTCCGTGTTTGGCGGGCAGGATTCCGCCTCCCCGTTCAATGGCAAGTGTTGTTTTTTTTCGCCGCTTGGGTAGCAAAAACACTGGAGCTCGCCTCAACTGTGCATTATTTTTCCTTGCAATGGCCTTACCTATGGTTTTCTGACTAATATTGATGACAATTTTCTGCAGAAGCCATTCATAGCATTAGAACAGCCTCTGCCAATGTATTTCCTTTATGGCACCAAATATAGCCTTACAGTTTGGATGTCAAAATTCTGCAGTCACACCACAATCACTTCTGTGTTTTTCGTGAGCCAAGTGATGTATTAAAATCTGCTACATGATGATGATGGTGGTGGTGTTTTCACTATCATGTATTATTATTTTAAAGTTTTCTTGACTACATTTGTTGGATTCTTTCCATGCCCATGGCTCTGATTCAGCCTCAATGGGAATTATCATGTATTTAAGGATAGGCCTATGCTTAAGCACCTGGGTGAATCAAGTTCCATAAGCATGATCTGTTCTGCCCTCCGACTATTTCATTTTAAGTAGATCTGGCTGGGAAAATGAATCTCACACTGCAAAAGTTTCAAGGTTTTAGAAATAAACTGTATCCCAAACTGGGATGAAAAGCCAAAATCTCAAACATTTTTGCAGAAGAGAAATTCTGCAATACTTCATTTTGGAAACACCAAAGTGTTCCTGGAGGGGGAATATTTCAAAGTTTCTCAAATGAAAGATGCTTCTTGGGAGCTCTGCTCTGGGGCAACCCCACCACAGGAGCAGTTGAAGAGCCAGGGAGCTGGGGGATCCTGGAAAACTGCTCGCCAGATGGGTTGCTGGCAAGGTAGGGCAGGCAAGCTGGAAGTAAGTTAGTTATCCTGAAGCTTAACGTATTCATAGCCATGGAATCTTTCCAAATTGTCCCACACCCCACCCATCACTTGAACTCAACTTAAAGTCCCTTTCCCCCCAAAACAAATGTACTGGTTGTCTTGAGATTTCAGTCCTCTGCTTCCTAGACTGGAATCAGTGTTTTTATTACAAGGGATTTAAAAGTGTTCTTGGTGGCTGTTTGTATAGAATTAACATTGAAGAGCCACCATAAAATTTGGTAGGCTCAAAATGTGGACAACTTGCTTCCCTCCCACCCTTCTTTCTGTTTGCAAAGTCCTTATACAGAAAATCTTTCTGTGCCCTTTTTCGGTCTGAATCCAAACCCTAAAATAGTTGATGGGAATTGTCCCATTGACTCCACTGATCTTTGGAGCAGGCCGTTGTTGAATGCTCACTGCCTGCAGTCTTATGCAAATGACTAGCTCTGCAGGAACAAACCCATGTGCTTGTGGGATGGAGCAAAAGCAGCGGAAGCAGAGAAATCAGGTCAGTTTTCAGTTCATTGTTGTAAACAGTGAGAAAAAATGAATTTAAATATCATGGGGGAAAAATAACCTTGACATATGCTGTCCTTTTAATGTAAACTAACTCAACTTAAGCTCCTCACCTGTTTCTTTCCCCCTCTGGGGTTTGTTTCTAACAAAATCTAATCCTGAACAAGGTCGGTATGGTAACTTTTTGAATAGTGAATACTAGATGTGAATCTTTTCCATTTTTTACAATTCAGTTATTTTGCTCATGGCTTAGTGAGGCATTTCCTATATACCAAGACCTGGCTTTGGTGTAACCCTAATGAGAGGAGGCAAGGGCTTTGCAAAGCCAGCTTGTAGGGAAGGGTTCTAATGCATTGCAGCAGCGACGTTGCTGATTGTGACTTTGTTGGGACTCAGGAGACCTGGATCCTATCCCAGTTTTGCCCCGGCCTGCTGGATGACCTTAGGCAAGTCATTTCCCCTCTCTGGGCCTCTGTGCACTGGAGATAACAATATGTGCCTCCTTTGTAAAGTGCTTTGATATTTATAGATTAATAGCACTATAGACTCATAGACTTTAAGGCCAGCGGGGACCATCATGATCATCTAGTTTAATAGTACTATATAAGAGGCTAAGTATTATTATTATTATGCTACATGACTTCCTAATGACTGAAGATGGGAACTTTAAAACAGAAGAATGGACTATCTGTTTTAGTTTCATTTAATGCTGGTGGAAAATTTTTCAGAACATTTTCACTAAAAAATTGAAGTTTCTGTTTTCCAGTGTTCAGAACAGACTCAATTTTATTTGTTTAAATTCTCATGTTTGATGGAAAACACTGAAATGGTTATCTCCATTTCCTATTTATCAAAATACAGGTTTTCAGTGAAAAATACTTCTAGTTATTTTTTTTATTTAAAAAAGTCATAAAAATTTCATGAAAACTATAACTTAGGAAAAGTCAATATTGCACAAAAATTTCATATTCAGAATGGCCATTTCTTTGAAAGAAAACACTCTTCCTTTGAAAATTTCCAGCCAGCTGTAGTTGCATCATACTATGTTGTTTTAAAGCAATACCCTTTATGGTCCAGTGGTTAGATCACAGGAATGGGAAGCAGAAGAATTGGGTCTTATTCCAGAGAGAGGCTGGGAGACCAGGAACAAATCACTTACCTTTTTTGTACTTAGTGTCTCCTTCTGTAAAACGGATACTAACGTTAACCTATCTCACAAGGCAGCATGAGTCTGAGTTCATTGCAGTCTAAGTTTCTGAGATGGAAGCTATTATAAAAATGACCAGTATTGTTATATTTGAGCATTTACCCTGTATTTCACTTTCACTATAAGGATGTGCAGGTGGTTTGGCCCAGGAATGTATTTCTTTGTACCCAAATTCTACAGTCACAATTTATGACCTACCTAAAGTAGTGCAAGTGGCAAAGGAGCGTTTTGTACCCCCAGAAGAACGTCGGATCACTTTCCATGAAGGTAAACTGGGTTCATTTTGTGTGTGCTCATCTGCAAAGAAAAATGTGCTGAAGGGACCATGTTTGATGATAACAGAGTGTAATGAGCAACGTACACCCTGTGGACTTGAAGAAGCTGAGCTATTAGTTGCCAAGGATGCAAATATATTCCAAGTCCTTGAACATTATCCCTATTAAATAGCAATGTAAAAGAAAAGAAACAAACTCCATGCAGTGGCCTTCCTAGCCCTTCCTGGTGTCACCCTGGGGGGAGGACAGATGTGGCTTCACTGAATAATTGTGGGCAGTTCAAAGCATGCTAAATAGTTGAAAATAGTAGGTTGTGTAGATTAGTGCAATGTGACTGGGCACAAAGGCCCATAAAGACATCCATGTAACATTTGAAGGGATAAATGCTGTTGGGTCATGTTACAATATACATGTGACCCACTGCCGGGTGGTTTCCTCTTTAATTAGATTCACCAACCCAGTAACAAAAGAGCTCCTGTCATACCACACTGGTTAACAAGAAGCCGAAACATGCAGTCCCCATAAGCATTTCAGCCCCTAGTTCCCAATCCAGACAAATAGGTCTTGTACAGTAAGAGGTTACTGAGTGTGACCCAATTCCCCATACTTTAAGGTTCCTCAATCTCAAAGGATGAGCCACAGATCCCAGGTCACTAAATATTTCAAATCTTACCAAAATCAAGCTGCCAGTCAATGTTTAGTACACTAACTAAGAATATATTAAAAATAAAGAAGAGAGTTCTAAAATAGGTAAAAGATGTACACATTACAAACAGTTGCTAACTCCTGAGATCAGGTCTGCAGCTTTGATGTAAGAGTCCATAGATTTGCAGAAGACTCTCTGGCAAACTTCTAAAAGCTTGGAAGGGCCTCAGTCCCTAGTTTAAAATACTTCTTTTGTTATAAATCCACAGTGCAGAGAAATTTGGAGCAGGAATAAGGCAAGATGGAGTTCTCTCAGCTGTAATTTATACCTTGTGCCATGTGCCTGGAAATTTACTGTACCAAACCAAGCCCACTGTACCTCTACATGGAGAGTTACTGGCCAACATGGATTCTTAGGTCACATGTCCCCATCACATGGCCAGACATGTTTTGCTGAATCACAGTAGACGCCATTGGCTACTTGCTGTCTGAGTCATCCTCAGGAAGAGGCTATCTGGAAAGCTGATTCTTTCCAATAGCCCTTCCACACTTGGATAGTCCATCCAGAATGGGCTGTCAAGACTGGATGTAAACAACCTTATGGGCTTCACTCCAAGAACAAATGCATTTGAGATACAAATAGATAGCCAATATCATAACTTCACGTACAGTGATGATACATGGATTTAAACAGGATTTGTTAGCATGTATCTTTTCCATTGTTATCTTACATGACATACTTTGTACAAAGTTTGTTGCAATTGTATAATAGTGATACCAGCTATAATAAATATAGTTATCCTCAATTATATAGCATCATCCATCACACCAGTGTGAGGGTATGTTGGTTTTATGTGTCTAGTTTTACTATTTAAATAGAAATAAATTGTTAATTTTGGAGGGTGGAGGTCAGGAGAGGAGGGGAGAGAAAGAGAAAGGGGACCCAGCAGTGAAGAAGGGGAAAAAGTGGAGGGGAGAGGGGATGACCTAAAAGCAAAGACAGAGAAGTGTGACAGATGGCTTATATGGATGAAGCAGACAGGAAACGGAGAGAAAGAGGGAGAGAGAGAGAAATGAAATTGGCATACAAGTGGCTGGATAAAGAGCACATCACCAATTATCCAATACTGGGAGATTTACCCCTTAAGTGGGCTGTGAATCCTCAGCATGACAAGGCAGAAGAGTGTAGCTTCCCAGCAAGTCTCACAAACAGTTTTGGAGCAAGCTTATACTTCTTGCAACACCAGATTAAAAATGTTTGCTTATTCAGGCCTGTTTTTTGCATTGTTTTCTTTTTGTTACAGGAGATTTTTTTAAAGATCCAATTCCAGAAGCTGACCTGTACATTTTGGCTAGGACCCTGCATGACTGGGCAGAAGACAAGTGTATGCAGCTACTAGCAAAAATCCACAAGGCTTGCAAGCCTGGTATGTTTTCCTCTTTGCAAAATAGAGACTTATATGCATCATTTATTTGGGACAGGCTTTTTTTAAAGGGCCATTTTAATTAAAGACTTTCTCCTTTTACATGAGTGATTTGCCTCCAGGACACATGAATAAGAATGGCCAACTTGAAAATTTGCTTCTAGTAATGTTGCCAAGTCTCCTGGATTGTCCTGGAGTCTCCAGGAATTAAAGATTAATCTTTAATTAAAGACTGACATCTGACAAAACCTCCATGAATACATCCATGCAAAATTGGCAACCCTAGCCTCTAGGTTTGGGCATACACTTTAGACAAGCAAGGCCAAATTTTAAAAGTTATTTAGGTGCCTCATGATGTTGATAGGCACCTATTCAAATTTTGAAAATTGCCAATGTGCATTTTTAGGTGCCTAAATTATTTTATTTTAAAACTCTGGCCCATGGGGCTTGACTTTCAGAGATGCCAAGCAACCACACCTCTGGTTCATTTCTGCTGGAGTCAATAAATGTTTCAATCACGGCTAATAGGTTCCCCTTCACTCTCTACTTTGAAGTGCAGGAAATAATAGCTAATTGATGCATAGAATCCCTCTAGCTATTTCATGAACTACTGTAGCAATATAACATGATTTTTCTTTTAATATAAAGGGGATCTCTAAGGTTACGGAAATACCTAAAAATGCAGTTGGAAAATAAGCTTTAGGGTCCCTCTCTGACAAATCAACATGTTTTAAATCTTTTTATCCCACTAGGGGGTGGAGTGCTGCTGGTTGAAACACTTCTGAATGAAGACAAAACTGGGCCTTTAGAAGCCCAGCTCTTCTCTCTGGTGATGTTGGTTCAGACTGAAGGAAAAGAACGAACGCCATCCGAGTACAGCAAGCTCCTCACTGCAGCTGGTTTCAGAGAGATTCAAGTCAAGAAAACAGGAAAGCTCTATGATGCCATTTTAGGAAGAAAATAACTCTGTCTCCCCTTTCTTGTCTATTGTTAGATGTATGAATGCAGGGAAGTGATCAGCTTTCGCTGGACCCGCTCATAGTTAACCTTGTCACTTCTTTTTTTACAACAATACACTGTTAGAACACTCACTCCTTATGTATGTTGAGCCTACATGCAGCTCTTTTACAGTAAAGTGCAGCTCATGTTACACCCCCCCACCCCCCCCCGTCCCACCTACCAGACCCACCTGCAACTCCCAGGTGTTAGCAGGGAGGGGCCCTGCTTTAGCTCTGTGGGGAGAGACAGCAGCAAAAGCAGTGGCTCTCCCTTCAGCTCCCAGCTGTTCGCTGCTCCCTCTCCCATGGCTGCAGCTACCAGCATGCTGGCTCCAGCAGCTGTCATGCAGAGAGGAGCCCTGGTGACACCATGTGACTGAGTGGGGCCAGCAAACCCTGGCAAAAATCTGGATGAGCACATGACCCCACGGTGTCCCTCCCACGCATTGCCTCTGACTTCTGCCCAGCAGGGAGGGAGGTCTCGGGACTGCAGCCCCTCGGGGGTATGCTTGCTGGGGCTCAGCACTTCAACGGGAGCACACCTGAAGCCCTGACCCTTGGCAAATACCTCCAGTGGGGCAGAAGCCCTGAGACCTCGCATCCCACAGGGCTGAAGCTCCAAGGCCCAGCTGGTGAACCCCGGCTCTCGAACTTCTGAAGATTGTGTTATGTGGCTCAGAGGGTCAGTAAATTTGGCCACGACTGCTACAGGGATTGACAGTCTGCTAATCTGAATGCGACTCTTGTTTGGCTCTTGACTCTAAATGGGGGACTAACGTAATTAACACATGTTTAACAAGAAATAGCATGTGAAAGCAACTGTGGAAATCTTATACTCCTTGCATTGTACATTGTTTCTATGCTGTCAGACTTTGTACTTTTCCATTCTTTGCATGTTTAACATAATGTCTGACCGGCCTGGTTTGTACTCAGCTTTCTTCCTGAAAATATAAACTGTACATCACTGTTGGATGCACTGTGATTCTATGAAAGTTTCTGCAGTGCAAAGGAAGTGAACTCTCATGTCAGGATTTGCCATCTTTCAGTTGCATTGAATGTTTCTTAATTCACTCTCAAATCACAGCAACAAGAAGACAATCAGTATAATGAAAGGTACCAAATTCAAAACTAATCACATGAGGTAATTTTCCCCACAGTGCCTGTGGGACTCATTGCTACAGGATACCACTGAGGCCAGGAGCTTACCAGGATCCAGAAAAGGAGTCAACTTTTATATAGATAAGAGTATTGTAATACTCACTTATACAAAGAAAGGAATTTCTGGAACACTGAAAGTAACAACTCTAGCACACACAGGCAGGACTTGACTACCTGTTAAACCCCCCAGATCAGAAACAACACATAAGACAACAGCTTCACACTATGATAGAGATACAGCACTGTATGTTGGTGGAGGTGCTGTGAGCACTGATTACACTATCCAAAGTTGCTGTAGTAAGCATTAACAAGGGGGAAAAAAAGGAGTTTTAGAAGGAATACAAACTCTTATTCCAGCTGAGTATCAACTGATCTCTGAGTATTGGGAGTTAGGAGGATAATTTTTCTGGAAGGAAGTCACCCCTTACGCACCTTGGCCTGGGCTGACCTGAGCCTTTTGGGGTGGGGTGGAGTTGGGACTCAGCCTTGTCTGTGGCACTTTAGTCTGCCTCCCCAGATGAAGGCAATGAGTACAGAAGTGATGCGTTGGGGATCATGTGACTAAGAACCAGTCCCGCTAGGAGATATAAGGGCAGCCTGGGTTTTGTCAAGAGAAGGACTTCAGACAAAGTAGCTGTGGGCCTAAGTACTTCATTAAAGAGTAAGACCGAGCCAGGAAAGGGCTAATAAGGAGAAGGTCTAGGTTGGTTGCACATAAAGGGGCCCCAAGAAGAAAAGTCAGAGTAGTTTGGGTTATGAGGCAATCAATCCAATTGTGTAGGGTCCATTGGCTGGACTGATAGTAGAAGGTCCCTCCCTTCTCGCTACCTGTTGAGATGGTGTAATCCTCCTTATTAATAAAAGGAAGAAGGGATTGTTAAGAGCCCAAGTGGGAAAGCTGAGTTAATGAAAGGGCTGAAGGACAAATATGACAGGTCCTGAGAAGAAGGGCCATGTCCAGAATGAGTCTGTGATAGGAAAATGGTTTTGTTTTCTTTGGAATTTAATTTAACTCCAGAAGTGGTGTAAGCTCTATATCTTAGCTGGAGGGCTAAGTCACACAGTGATGATTGTGCCTAAGAACCCCATATCAGCCTACAAGCTTGTAAATGACAGCAAAGAGAGGAAACTGAGGCAGTAGAGTGGTACCAGCCTAGGTAAGTCTCTGCTATACACTTACTGCAGGTTTTCTTAGATCTTCCCCTGAAGTACAAAAAACCTTAATTCTGGCATTTCCTAGCTTTTTGAGTATTTGATTTGCAATCCTGCCATTTTTTTATATTGTAGTTTTTTGTATGTCATTTCAGTATAAAGTGGCGTTTTCTTGAAAGCAGGGTATTATACTACGTATCACTACATCAGGATTATAATTAAAGCTCTGACAATGCCTGTACAGAGCTCCTGGAAGGACTTGGGCTTATTTAAGTACCTTATCTCAGGTCCCTATTAGATTGAAATACGAATACTACAAAAGCAGCTGACATACAACACTATAAAAACACATTTCAATGACATTTGCAAAAAGCACAGACCAGGCGTTCCTAAACTCTTTCACAGTGTAGGTCACTTTTTTAGCACACAGGTTGTTTTGTGACCCCCTCTCATTCAGAATCACATGCCCCATTCTCTGTCGCATTTGTGATCATGTAACACTCCTATGGCTACTTTGCTTACAATGGAAAAGCATGTAATTTATTCTGAAATGTATTAAGGTGATTAAGCAGCTGGAAATAAAGTTAAATAGCACTGACTATTCTACCAGCAAACTTTCCATGGACCATACTTTGGGAGACTTTGCAATAGAGTAGGGTCCTTAGTAAGATATCTAGGTGTTGCTGGGAAGAGTGCTCATAAGATTCCACCTGCAGCTATGAGGACAGCATGTTGTATGCTGGGATAGAGAACGTCAGTATAGTTATCTCTATACAACTATGGGCTGTGTGTGTTTGAATCATAAACGTTCGATGGACTTTCCTGATTACACCTTTTAAATAATAAAATTAGATATTTTATAGTGCTCAGAGCCCCAAGTCAAGTTTTTTGTCTGCTAGGCACTTTACAAACACAGAGGTAACTATGTCCCCTCTCTTACATACACAAAAGAATAAGGATGGAAAATACATTGTAAAACATTATGGTGTTGTATATTAATTGCATGGTTTGCTAGAAATACTTCTCTTGTGAATCAATGGCTTTCTGAACTTATCAGTATACGAATTACAAGCTCCACCCCAGCTGGGACGGTCCTTTTGGTTTTGTGACAGTAAATATTTAGTCAGAAGTGATCATGCAGACTAAAGTAATGGTAGGTTTGTGCTTCCGTTTGCAGTGTGCTTTTAAATGGTGGCAAAGCAAGTCCATTTCCCACTTGCATTGATTCCTCCCCCTTCCTTACCCATGAGATGCAACATTCTGCACTACTATGTTATGAGGCTTGGCAATGGCCTTGCTAGTTGCTGTTGTGTTGTGAGTAATGTGCTTTGCTCTCGTTTGCATCTTCATAAACAACTAAAGATGTTGTCTTCTTCAGTAAACATGAACACAACCACGCGAAGAAAGGGAAGTTGAAGACTGGCAGAGGTGACATGATGAGCTGATTCAGAGTTTTTGTTTTTCCTCTCTGTCTTCATCCTTCATAGACAAATACGTCTCTGCTTTCTTTGCACTGCGTCCAGCTGCTATATGTAGCTCAACCAGTGCTTAATTTGTGCCAGGGCTTGCCAGGGCTGAACTCCAGCACCTCCAGGCTTGGCAGTTCATAGCTCTGGCGTTTCTGGGCTTGCTATGTCAATTATGAAAGTAGAAAAATTGCTTGAGCCCCGGGACCTCTTTTATTACAAATTAAGCACTGAGCTCAACCCATCCATTTTCTCTTCTACTCCCTGGGAGTGTGTATTTCATGCTTCAGAGTAACAGCTGTGTTAGTCTGTATTCGCAAAAAGAAAAGGAGTACTTGTGGCACCTTAGAGACTAACCAATTTATTTGAGCATAAGCTTTCATGAGCTACAGCTCACTTCATCGGATGCATACTGTGGAAAGTGTAGAAGATCTTTTTATATACACACAAATCATGAAAAACTACCTCCTCTCACCCCACTTTCCTGCTGGTAATAGCTTATCTAAAGTGATTATTGTTACAGCAGGAGAGTGGGGTGGGAGGAGGTATTTTTTCATGCTTTGTGTGTATATAAAAAGATCTTCTACACTTTCCACAGTATGCATCCGATGCAGTGAGCTGTAGCTCACGAAAGCTTATGCTCAAATAAATTGGTTAGTCTCTAAGGTGAAACAAGTACTCCTTTTCTTTTTGTATTTCATGCCTCTTCCAACCCCCTGGTTTTTTCCCTTCTACCTCTCATACTTCCTTTTCTTTGTAATAACAAAGAGGGAAGGATAAGTGGAAAAGAGAGAAATAAAGCAGGAAGAGGAAGTTCCTATGGCTAAGGGATTGTACTGAGACTCAGGCGAGTGGGGCACAGTTCCTGGCTATGCCATAGACTAGCTGGGTATGCAACTCAAAGGTGGAATAAGCCAAACAGTAGCAGTATTCTCAGCTGGCCTCCTAGCTGTGGTTACTTATACTGATCAGCTTATTTAGACCTATGGATTGCACTGAATTTCCTTTGGAAAGTTTGATTTGGGGCCACACTTTGGTGCTCATAATCATCCTCTGTTCAGAGATATTAAAAAAACAAAATTGTGACGAGTCCATTCTCCTTTTAGTTCACACTATCCCTACTACTCAGCCAGACTCACCCTGCATAAAGATCCATGACCATTCGGTATGTAGTGCCCGGGGAATGTATTTAATAGCTCTCTCTCTTTTTCATTTAGAGGGCATCAAGCTATCTGTCTCTTGGCACCTAGTTATATTTTTGTTAAGTACACAACTTATTTTGGAAAACCACGTACAGTTCTCTTGCACATCTACAACCCTGCATATTGGGAATTATCACTCGACGTGCAGGCAAGTGTTAAAGGACAGAGGTGTTACTGAGGCTGGTACAACACAGTGGAACACCAGCTAGCGCTATTGAATGAGCGAGTATTAAAATAATGAACCAGTAAAAAAGAATCAAAGTGCTGTGAACAAAAAGAAAAATGTGTCTTGGGCAGCGGGTAAAGGAGGCTGGTGGAGACTCAGCCTCCCCAAACCTCTCCTAATGCTCCCCACTACAGCCCTGGGGCTGGGCTGGACTGTGGCAGGGCTCAGAGCTCCTCTGGGTAGCGTGGGGCCAGGGCTTGGGGCTCCTCTGCACTACTTCAGGTGCTGCAGTACTTCAGCTGGGGCTTGGGGCTGTTCTGGGTGCTGGTGAGCAGGCCGGAGCTTGGGGGGGTCAGAAGGGGAGGAGCGGGGTGAGGCCTTTGGCGGAAGGGGTGGGGCTGAGGGCTGGACACCCTGAACAGGGAGTGCACATGCCACCCAGGAAAATTGTAATAAAAAACACGTAAAAGCAAAGACCAGCTAATATTTCAAAATATGCAAAATATTAGGTGACTCTTTTTATAATGAATTTATCTTAGTCAATTTTTGCTGTTCCTTTCCAATTTTTTTTGTGCATGTGTTTGGATTTACTTACCTATTAAACCTATGAATTGTTTCTGTGGGTAGGAGTAATTATCTCGTTTGCCAATAGGTGTCACTATTGTTGTATTCTTGTTATACAGTTGAACTGGTCACGTTTATTTATGTATATAAAGGCTGGTGAGAACTACATAATAATGTCCTGTGATGACAGCTAAAAATGTTATACGGCATTCTTTCAAATATTAATGAGGAGCAAGATAAAACCACTATAAGAGTAAACGTGCATGTATTATGCAAATTTTGGCCAGGATGTTTGCATAGAAGGTAGCAGACTTACATCCCAAATTCCTCTTGTTTTGAGTACATGCCTCCCCTTGTAAGAATCACCATCTCTGGAGCTTTCATTATTATTTAGCAGCAGCCAGGTTGCCAATTTCGGTTCCTGGAGGTTCCGTCACGTGACATGATCTTTAATTAAAGATCAATCTTTTAATTCCTGGAGACTCCAGGACAATCCTGGAGGGTAGGCAACCCTAGACCCTATCTTGCTAGGTGATGTACAAACAAAGAATCTCTGCTCCAAAGAGTTTGTTACAATCAGAGACCCTGACCTTGGCTAGGTTTATGCCCCTGTTCAACTTTACAGGCCACAAGCCATTCCATAGGGCTGTTTGCAGTGCATAAAGTTAAACCCTTGCTTAAGTGCTTGAAGGTTTGAGACCTACAGACAAGCCCTAAGAGATGGGTGATGCAAGTGGGGGCAGGGATGGGGCAGTTAAAGTACAAGCGTCGCTTAGCATAGGCTAGCTGAGTGAACGGTTTGTAGCAAATCACTAGCGGCTGCCGCAGAAGTGCCTGGTGAGCTGGGGTCGTGTTCCCTCAGTAGGACGGCCTGGCTGTTTCTCTTCCATCGGATGTTGCTTTGTCAGCATTGAAGTGACTGTCGGGTTTGATCTATTACTTATTTGTTTGGATTTTTATAGCAGCAATCTGTCTCTTGGCACTTCACAAAATTTAATATAATAATAAATACAAGCATTCTAATATATTAACTAATTTGCTGCATGAAATTCCCACCTCAGCGCCCCCCCCCCCCACACCTAGCTCACCAACCCATCGTTTCAGCAGATACAATAATATTTGCAGAATAGAACTTCTTTGTGTCAGGCAGTTATGTGGATCATTGTAGGAGGTCTTCTGGGTTGATCATTGCAGGTCTTCTGCTGCCCACTACAGAAGGCATGTCCACTGCGCAGGACTTGACTGATCCGAACATGGGGGAGAAGAAGACTCTTTACTTCATGGGATCAGATAGGCTTTTCCTTTTGCTGTAGTTGGCTGGATTTGTGATGATTATCTTGCTACTGACATTCCAGTATCCAGCCCTTGACCTTGATATGTCTTTGGTTAGTAGGAAATTTTTGGTAGTGCGAAAGAAGGGATTATCTAGGACAGGGATCGGCAATGTTTGTCACGCAACTCGCCAGGATAAGCCCCCTGGTGGGCCGGGTTGGTTTGTTTACCTGCCGTGTCCACAGGTTCGGCTGTTCGCAGCTCCCACTGGCTGCGGTTCACTGCTGCAGGCCAATGGGGGCCGCAGGAAGCGGTGTGGGATGAGGGATGTGCTGGCCGTGGCTTCACACAGCTCCCATTGGCCTGCAGCTGCAAACTGTGGACAGTGGGAGCTGTGATCGGCCAAACCTGCAGACGTGACAGGTAAACAAACTAGCCCGGCCCACCAGGGAGCTTACCCTGGCGGGCTGCGTGCCAAACATTGCCAATCCCTGATCTAGGTATTGATCATATGTGGCTCTTGATAGTAGTCTGCTTTGGTTTTTACAAGATAGGTATTGGTATGCAATGTCTTTCAAGGAAGTATTGGAAGCTTAGATAAAACTGTTACTTGCTTATACTTATAGAAGTGACTGCTTTAGTGATTGACATACTTTTCTGTAGTTATATCCTTGCTCTCTTTTTCCATAGATATTAAAGTGGGATATCAGTATCATTATCCCCCGTTTACAGATGGGGAAACTGAGACAGCGCAGTGATGCTGACTTGCTTAAGGTCACCAAGTCGGCCTGGGCAGAATCAGGAATAGAACTCAAGTATCTGGACTTCCCATGCAGTGCTTTATTTATTACACCATGCTGCCTTAAAGCTACAGAATATTATAAATTGAACTGATTTGCTGCTCTGACTACAAAAAGAGCCCACCATATAATGGTCATAACTACGCATTTATCTTGATTAATTTAAAAAAGCTTTTTAAAAAGTTCATAAGTGGATATTTGCATTTGTAATCGTCACTTCACTTCTAGCCCTGTGTCACTGGTAGCCTACGGTCATGTTAACTGAGGTGGGAATAGGATAGGATTTTGCTTTGTAACTTACTATAGCAATAGTATGTCAGTATAAGTCTATAGTGTAGATAATGGCACTTGCACAATAACTGGAAGCTTGATGCTGCATCCCTCCAACTTTCTATGCCAGCACTTGGACATATGCAGTTGGTACCTTACAATGCCACTTAAGGTACAGTAGAACCTCAGAGTTACAAACACTGTGGCAATGGACATTGTTCGCAACTCTGAAAGTTCATGACTCTGAACAAAACATTATGGTTCTTTCAAAAGTTTACAACTGAACAGCGACTTAATACAGCTTTGAAACTTAACTATGCAGAAGAAAAATGCTGCTTTTCCATAATTTTTTTTAGTAGTTTATATTTAACACAGTACTGTACCGTACTTGCTTTTTTCCCCTCTTCTGCTGCCTGATTGCGTACTTCTGGTTCCAAATGAGGCGTGTGGTGGACGGGTCAGTTCATAATTCTGGGGTTCGTAACTCTGGGGTTCTACTGTAGCGGGTTGAGAGTAAACAACATACTGTGCATGCACAAATCCATGATTTCTGATCTCCTCCTCTGCCCTCCCAGTGAGTCGTGATTGTGCTCATCACTCAGGAGAACTATGCATATGCACAATACAAAACTCTTTAATGTTTGTCACGTGCTATTTGAGGGCAAAAAAGTCACTCTTGAACTACAGGATTTTTTTCATAACTTCTTGACTTGAAAAGATTCTCACATGTAGAATCTAACTCATATTTGGGTTGAGGCCGTGGACGTGATGTTCCAGGCCAAAAGGAACACTTTTGACAGAACTGAAATTGGGTGTTCACACTGGAAATACCTTCTCAGCGTGACTTACTGCTGAAGCCCGTGATTGGATAGGTGAACTCAACCTTACCAACTCCCATGATTGTATTGGTGAGGCTCATGGTCTTTAGTATCTGTCTTAAGCCCCAGCTTCTGGAAGGAGACGATTACACGAGAATCTCAGCTTTTACTGAAAGAAAAGGGTTTCTAATGCTCATGTTTGTGGAGTAGAGTTTGAAATGTGACCTAAGTGCAACCTCAAAGCTAAAAAAGTAGGTGCCAAATACAAATAGCCCCAACTGTTGTTTCTTCGTAAACCTCATGGCTTGTTTTTGGGTGTGAGGGTGGGGGCTGACTCGTGATAGTTTAAGTGCTTGGGGTTGTCTGTACTTTCTCTCATTACACTTCAAGCTGAGATATATTTCAATACACTTCGAAGCTTGGTCGAGTTTTCTTTACAGAATAAGTGACTTTTATGATGATATAAATAGTTGAACACTCAAAATTGTGGTAGGTGCATCCTAGAAACAAAGTCCTTTTCCCCCAAAGAGCTTACATGTGAATGCCTCCATCCTGCAGGTTACTCTATGTAGGAAGACCCCCTGAGACGACAGGGAACGCCACTGACTTCAGTGAGGCAGTGCATGGCTGTATCTATGCAATGTAATTTGCACATGACAGATGAACGTCAGATTTTTGTGGCGAAGCAGGAGAGCTGGGAAAGATCATGTAATTGGTCACAGGCATGTACATAGTCTGGTCCTTTTCCAGTAAAAATGTGGAAGAGGAGAGAGGGGCAGGCTGTACACCATCTCTCTTCTCATAGGTGACAGAGAAGAAGTGAGTGAAGAGGGGGACATGCTTAGGGAGGCCATTCCATGCATAACTGGGAGCAAAAAAGTCCTAAAGTGTCTTATGGGGGGAATTGTGGTGTGGTCCTGGTTCATTACTGGTCCTGAAAGGGTTAATGTGGGCCTGAGGCCAGCTAACCCACCTGGAGCATGGGCCAGGCCTGATTAAAGATGAAGCCCAGATGGGAAAGGTGCTAGCTGGGGAAGGGAGCTACAAGGGAAGAGGGAAAGAACAGTTCAGTACCTGTGTGTGCAGTAGAGAGGGGATCCCAGAGACATATAGAGAAACCACCTGACAAAGGGCAGGACCTGGACTGCCCAGGGAGGCATTCAGCTGAAGAGGAGCACCAGGAGGGAATTCCCACTCTGGGATCAGCCCTGATGGGAGAAGGCAGCCTAGGAGAAGACCTCGGGGAATGGACATGAAAGAAGGCCAACTACAGGTGGAAGTGGAAGAGCCAGAGTAGGGGCAAGACTCCTGGGAGGTAACTCTTGAGAGTCAGTGTCCTGCAGAAGAATGGAGATCCAGGAAAGATCCAGGATGGTTTACAAGTTTAAGCCTGAGGGAGAGGCCAGAAACTGCTTTCATTGTGGTTTGTGTGTCACTTTTCAATGTGGTTCAGCCACCAAGGGAAGGCTGCGGGCCCACTATTCTGGCGAAGAATGGAATGGAAGAGGAGGTCTGAAGGGGCAGAGGATGTGATATTGATGATCAGTGGTGGGACACTGTTTGGGATACTGCTAACTTGGCAGGGGAGAGATGTTAAAGTGATCTGGCCAGAAGGCTGCGTCAGAAGAAGAGGGGCCCACTCCAGGACTGTAGTTGCTATCAGTAGGGGGTTTGAGATGAGAGCCTGCTATGCCAAGCTCATCCAGAAGAGGGAGCTCCAGTCCATTCTTCCACAGGGACCCCATATTAAAGGCCACTTCTGAGTATGTTGACACTAACTACTGTGTTCCTTGATTTCCCCAGCTGTAAAATTGCGATGGATAATGCCACTGTAACATGCTTTCAGACCTGGGATAAAAGATGCAAAGTTTTAGTAGGACATACCAACACATTTCAAATTTGACATCTCTCTTAAACGACTCATTTTGTTTTTGAACTTTCTTAACAAGGGTTCTAGAATCCTCCTTAGATATGTGCTGTATCTCTTGGACTTCAGCAACAACAAATGCCCACGACTTTGGCTCAGAAATATCAATTTTCATGATTGTTGACTCCAAGTATTCAAAGATGAGTTAGGCCCCCAAAATCATGAGATTGTTTACAAATATTAAATTTGGAGTTCATTTTCTTTTCTTTCAGGTTTCTGAAGCTTCAGGGTTGCTCCTCTGTTCATGGTTCCAAGCTTTTCTCCACAACCAGGAGGGATAAAAGCTTTTTTAAAATGAAAGCAGAGACTTTCAAATTCATATGATTCCCAGAACTGGGGCCAGAAAAAACAAACATGTGCAAACATGTAGCCAAGCATTTCCACATTTTTTTTCTTTCTGATATCCCTTGTTCTGGGAATCATAGGGATCTGAAAAATCTCAGCTTTCATTTTGTTCTGCGATGTGCTGCCGGCTCACATGCAGGCAGGTTGGACTTCAGCCACGCCACAGCCTTCACCAAAAAATATGGAACTAATGTGAGGTAAGCAAAAATGCAGTTCGTCTAAATGTTTTGTTCAGAAGCCTTCAGGTAGGAACTGAAGGCAGGACTGATGCTGCACTGAAAGCAAACTTCCTGTTGTTTTTGGGGTGGTGATACATTTCCATCACGTGGAGTCTTCAAATCAAGACTTGACATTTTTCTAAAAGAGATTTCATTGAATCACAAGTTTATTGGGCTTGATATAGATATTGTTGTCAAAGTTCTGTGACCTGTGATATGCATGAGGTCAGATTCGATGGTCATAATCGTCTCTCTTGACTTTAAAATCTGAACCACAATCCACTAGTTCCCCAATGAGCTGGCCGATTTACACCAGCTGAGGATCTGGCTCTATGAACCTATGCTATGATGCAATATCAAGCTCCAGTCTAGAAGATTTTCCCCCCTCTTGAATTGCAGTGATTGTGCAGTGTGGGTTACAAGCCATGAAGGTGACTTTGCCAGGAGCTCCTGCTTTTGAGTAATCTGTTCTGAATGCTTTTTAAACAAAGGAGGGTGTTACTTCCCACAGCAAACATGCACAAAAAACAGAATAATCCAATGAAGCTGGCAGTGAGATGTGTGGCTGACTCAGAGGGTTTTTTTTCTCTTTAAATACAGTTCAGAGAAAATATCTTGCTTATTCAACTACACCAAACATCTTATTTGCATGCTAAAGAATAGCCTGGGGCAAATGGTGAATTAATTACCCTTTCCAGTGACTGAATTAAGTAGCTATTATGTTAACCCTTTGCATTTTTAACTGAGGAAATATTAGCTGCACCCTTGAAGGATTAGCAGTGCAAATGTAGTCTGTGTCTGAAAGAATTACTCTGTGCCACCTATGTGAGTTTCGGTGTGTTCTCTCCCTGAACTAAAGTTGCACACAACACCAGGCCCATCTGATTATCTTTCACTGTTGTAACCCTGGTCCTCTCTTGCTCTCCCTACTCCTGCAAGGGTCTGTCATTCTTGCTATATAAATCCTAACTTAATTGTCAGGCCTCCAGGGTGTGGAGTTGTCATTTGATGTGTTTGTAAAGAACCATGTGTACCCACAGAGCTCAACGAATAAAGAGAAAGCACTCATTCATAACCAAAGAAGTCTTATATGGTTTCACTAACTAGCGCTGATGGGCTGACCATCTGATAACAGTGCATAGGTGCTGGAATTAGGATTGCGGGGGGTGCTGCAGCACCCCCTGGATTGAAGTGGTTTTCCTTACATACGGGGTTTATAGTTTGGTTCAATGGCTCTCAGCACGCCCACTATACAAATTGTTCCAGCACCCCTGGAACAGTGTTTAGAAAATCATGTGCTTGCCTAGGCCGACCTATTATCAAATAGCTTCCAATGCATGCAGACATAGAGGCACAAGCCCTGTCCTGAAGATCTTCCAATCTTAAAAGAAAGAGTGTGGAAAGTTGAAGCAACATATGAACAAAATGGTCTGGTGTATATAAATGAGCGACTAGGAGGTACTTAAATAGCTAACAAAAGATCCCATGCCCAGGGGACTAGCTCCCAAATGCAATTCACACATAGGCCAGGAAGCAGTGCACCCCTATCAGGTATGCTAGTTGTGATGCTTCCATCCTAAAAAGTAAGGATGACCAAGGGATTAGGGTGCTAGCCTAGCATTGAGAAGACCCAGCTTCAGTTTTCTGCTCTGATACTGAAATCAATGGACATGAGATGCCTAAATGCCTTTGGAAAATCATAATATGTCTGTGCCTCAAAACCCTGCCTGTAAAATAGCACTTCCTTACATCATAGGATACATGCACTTAAAAAGTAAAGATACTATAATAATAGGATTACTTAAATACTGGTATATTAAAGAAATATATGCCATACAATTCTTGTATGACCTAACACAGTGGCTCTCAACTTTTCCAGACTACTGTACCCCTTTTCAGGAGTCTGATTTGTCTTGCATACCCCAAGTTATACCCCACTTAAAAGCTACTTGCTTACAAAAGCACATAAATGTACAAAAGTGTCACAGCACACTATTACTGAAAAATTGCTTACTTTCTCATGTTTACCATATCATTACAAAATAAATTGATTTGGAATATAAATATTGTACTTACTTTTCATTATATAGTATATAGAGCTGTAGAAGCAAGTCATTGTCTGTATGAAATTTTAGTTTGTAATGACTTTGCTAGTGCTTTTTATGTAGCCTGTTGTAAAACTAGGCAAATAAAGATTAATTGATGTACCCCTGGAAGACCTCTGCGTACCCCCAGAGATACACATACCTCTGGTTGAGAACATGGTTTCTAAGGGGCAGATCCTACCAGTGTTGATGTCAATGGTGGTTTTTGACCTTGACTGCAAGGAGCCCAGTATTGGGCCTTTTTGTTGTATATAAAATAACTCCCTAATTCTGTAAATTAATTCATGACGTTGCAAAAATGCCCTGCTGTATCCGTCAGATTCATCACTTAGTGGCTCAGGGATAATTTGGATAAGCAAGATGTACAACTGACTTGTTGACATGCCCATTTGACATGACAAGGTTCCAAGATGCTGGGAGTATAGAGAACTGTCTCAGCCGCTCATTAACCAGAATACACCTTTAAAATGAAATGAGTGCAGAATAACTATTCATATATTTTGGCATATTAAAGATGAAATGATATTTGTTAAGTTAAATGGTGGTGATGTCAGGATAGTCACGCACAACACTGTCATACTACATATATTTCTAGAAGATTAAAAGAGCCTCCAGTTATCTATACTACTATTGCTTGGAAGTCTGTCTTTCCTTATGCACTTGACTTGTGTCTGGACAACCAATACTGCAGAGTATAACAAAATATTCCTTGACACTTTGTTTAGCTAAATGACAAAGGAAATAATGTAGAATGGTTTATGGCAGTGGTTTTCAACTCTGGTCCACTGCTTGTTCAGGGAAAGCCCCTGGCGCACCAGGCTGGTTTGTTTACCTGCCGCGTCTTCAGTTTCGGCCGATCGCGTCTCCCACTGGCTGCAGTTCGCTGCTCCAGGCCAATGGGGCTACGGGAAGTGGCTTGGGCCAAGGGATGTGCCGGCCACCCTTCCTACAGCTCCCATTGGCCTGGAGCGGCGAACTGCAGCCAGTGGGAGCCGCGATCAGCTGAACTTGTGGACGCGGTAGGTAAACAAACCGGCCAGGCCCTCCAGGGGCTTTCCCTGAACAAGCAGCGGCCCTAGTTTGAGAACCACGGTTCTAGTCCTTTCCATGAACCTGGTTCTAGGGATATAAAAAAGAATAGATCACTGGGCTAAATTCTGCTCTCCATTTCCCTGCCATGAATTCAGAGAAATTTTATGCTACTTTGGATTTACACTGATGTAAAAGAGCAGTATTTGGCCACTATGTTGATATAGGTTTTTATAACTAAATTACAAACACCATGAAAAAGATCTATTCTGCAGATGAAGAAGAATAAACTTTCAGCCAAACGCAGCTGCTTCTGATCTTTCCTTTGCTGCTTGTGGGACTATCACTTTGTAAAGAACAATCCCCCTCACCAAGATTCCCACTTGTCCTGGCACAGAAATCTGTGAGCTCTTGTGGAAAATCTGTGTTTTCTGGGATCAGCCTGCCTTTCTATGTGGGAATGGAGATGTAAACGCTGCTCTATACAAACTTTGTATGCTGCTTTGGGAGTTTAGTGACCCGTTTGGGTTTGAATACCTTGTGTGATGGGATCTTTCTAGATGCTTTATTCCATTTTATGATGGGTCTTTAAATCTGATTCAGCAATATCCAGGAAGGCATCTATGATCTTCTTTAAGCAGCTTACCACCAGTGTGACTAGTTATAGCAAAACCTTGACTTGGAAAAGAGTCACAAGCATAACCTATGTGTAAACCAACATTCAGGGCCTCCAGACAGTGAGGATCTTTGCTAACAGGCAATCGGAGGGGGATTTTTGTTTTCCACCTAGTGGGTTTTGAGCTGTCTTTACTCATAGTGATATGAAAAACAACAAAGCAGTGACAGGCATTCAAGAAGAATGAGAGGTACAGTGCACAAAGGCACTCAAGTCTAGTGCTGGCACAGACAGGCTTGCTTTGTCAGGGAATGCCTCATGCTGGTAAGGAATAGCACCCTTTTTACAAAAGTTTTAGAACATTATGTAAAACCTGACTGGCATAGGATCAGGATTTGAGTTAACTCCTTTCCTCTTCCTTCAAGTTATTGATGTAGCGATTCTCAAACTCTGACCCTTGTTTCCTGACCCTTTTTGTAGTGTGACAGTGACCTTAATTATGGCTGATGCAGATCACTCTTTCCTGGAGGGAATCTGTCATTCCCCCACTGCCAGGAGCCCTTCCTGATCCAGTAGATATGCTCGTCCCCATGCAGCTCTGCTTTCTGGTGCTGGTTCCTGACTTGAGCGCTGGTTAGGTAGTACGTGGTGTAAAGGAGGGTCCCATTGTTCGGTGCAGGTGAGGAGGGCTGCAACAGGAAGGCAAGTGTTGGCTAGGAAAGTGTGTTTGTTTAGGGAGTGGAGGAAAAAATGCACAGCGGGTTGAGGAGCTGCAGATGAGTGTTTCATCTTCCTGTCCACATCAAACCTAGAGGCTAGTGATATTCATCTTCAGCTTTCTCACTGGGTCATGGCATGCATTTAAACATATGAAACAAATAAAAATACAACCGCTGGTATCTTTCAAAGTTAGGTTTCCAACAGCCTTAGGGCATGTCTACACGCACAGTGCTGCAGCTGTACTGATTCAGTGTGTCTGGTGAAGACACTCTATGCCCACGGGAGAGCGCTCTCCTGTCAGCATAATAAACCCACCTCTGTGAAACTCTCCCACCGACATAGCGCTGGGCACATGAGCACTTATGTCTGCGTAACTGATGTCGCTCAGGAAGGTGGTTTATTCAGACGCCTGAGTAACAAGGTAAGCTGATATAGGCTGCAGTGTAGACTTCTTGTTGAGGTGTGATGATGACACAGTGCATCTATGCTAGTGTCCCTATCTCGTCTGTGGGTGCATTCTTTCAGGATCTGCTTTTAGACTAAGGATTTGTTTCCCTTTGTTCTCAATTAAAGTCCTTCTCCCCTCACCCCAGAGCAATACAGCACTGGATCTCCCTTGCTCCCTAGACCTAAACTGACTCACATGCCAGAGAAGTTCTCACTTGCCTAGGGCAGGGATTCATGATGTTTCCAGTCTAGTCCAAGAGGAATCCCTCTTATCTTCACATGCTTTTTAGCGTTTGTTTTTAATCCCCTTCACTATGAATCTCATCAACACGTGATTTTTTTGTAATTCCTCATAGATTAATGGATTATATTATTTCTTGCGTGCGTTCTAATTTCCTGTCCCCACCAAGAAGTAGCTAGGCAGGCAGCAATGCTACTTGGCATGTAGGGCACTAGCATGCCAAGGATTTCCCTTTGGAAGCTTTGCTCTTTTCTGTCATCTTAAGAACTAGCTGTGGAACCGTCATTGTAACGTCTCATATGCATAGTTAGTTCTGCCTTTTAAACCAAGCAAGTATATCACAAGTTATTTTGGCACTCTGCTGGTGTAATTAATAATCTGCAGAACTACTGTATCATTACTATATGCCACTACTAAAAATATAACTATTTGAGAGACAAGGTGGATGAGGTAATACCTCTTATTGGACCAACTTCAATGTGATCAATGGCTCCATGTCTAGTTGGCAGCTGGTATCAAGTGGAGTGCCCCAAGGGTCGGTGTTCAATATCTTCATTAATACCTGGAGGATGGCGTGGATTGCACCCTCAGCAAGTTTGCAGATGACACGAAACTGGGAGGAGAGGTAGATATGCTGGAGGGTAGGGATAGGATACAGAGGGCCCTAGACAAATTAGAGGATTGGGCCAAAAGAAATCTGATGAGGTTCAACAAGGACAAGTGCAGAATCCTGCACTTAGGACGGAAGAATCCCATGCATCGCTACATACTAGGGACTGAATGGCTAGGCAGCAGTTCTGCAGAAAAGGACCTAGTAGTTACAGTGGACGAGAAGCTGGATATGAGTCAACAGTGTGCCCTTGTTGCCAAGAAGGCCAATGGCATTTTGGGATGTATATGTAGGGGCATTGCCAGCAGATCGAGGGAGGTGATCGTTTCCCTCTATTCGACATTGGTGAGGCCTCATCTGGAGTACTGTGTCCAGTTTTGGGCCCCACACTACAAGAAGGATGTGGAAAAATTGGAAAATGTCCAGCAGAGGGCAACAACAATGATTTGGGGACTGGAACACATGACTTATGAGGAGAGGCTGAGGGAACTGGGATTGTTTAGTCTGCAGAAGAGAAGAATGAGAGGGGTTTTGATAGCTGCTTTCAACTACTTGAAAGGGGGTTCCAAAGAGGATGGCTCTAGACTGTTCTCAGTGGTAGCAGATAACAGAACAAGGAGTAATGGTCTCAAGTTGCAGTGGGGGCGGTTTAGGTTGGATATTAGGAAAAACTTTTTCACTAGGAGGGTGGTGAAGCACTGGAATGCGATACCTAGGGAGGTGGTGGAATCTCCTTCCTTAGATATTTTTAAGGTCAGGCTTGACAAAGCCCTGGCTGGGATGATTTAGTTGGGGATTGGTTCTGCTTTGAGCAGGGGGTTGGACTAGATGACCTCCTGAGGTCTCTTCCAACCCTGATATTCTATGATTCTTTTGGTGAGTGAGACAAGCTTTTGAGCTACACAGAGCTCTTCTTCAAGAACCTGTTTCTCTCACCAATGGAAGTTGGTCCAATAAAAGGTACTGCCACACCCACCTTCTCTCTAATATCCTAGGACTGACATGGCTACAACAACACTGCATAACATAACTATATGATGTTTGAAAAGCTATACAATCAATTCATACCAAGAAAGTAAAATCCTAGTTGGAGGTACCATGAAAGAATAGAAAGAGCTGTACATTCTTTTTTTTCAATTTTTTTTTGTCTAAGGCATATATTCCAATTTCCCAATAAGTATAGTTAACTGGGAATTGAAATTCTGCTACATTACCTGAGGTCAATCCTTCAATCCTACATCTGATATGTCAGACATCAAAAACTGTAGCAAAGACCTTCAATTTCCCTCAGTGTACCTGTGGCAGGTCTATTTGTTCTGTCTTTCTTTGCGTTGCTACCTTTGCTTTGAGAGCCAGACCTCTGTTCCCTGTGGGAAAGGGCCCGTTCTGCCCTCAGATGTGCAGCATGCATTAGTGTATCTTGGAAAATAGCTACTGTTCTAGGGTAAGCATTTATAAAGATATGAGACTTCAGGCCTATTATGGGTAATGTGTTCAGATCCTTAAATAGAAGTACTTCCAGGGCTGACAAAATATTGTCAAGTCCCTTGGAAAGAACTATTTTTTTTAAGAATGGAAAGAGGAAAAATGGAAATATAAGTGGCAGTGGTAAGTGGAGCCAGTGTGACCTAGTGAATAGGGGATTGGACTGGGACTTGGGAGACTAGGATTCATTTCTTGATGCTACTGCTGGCTTGTTAGGTAACCTTGGACAAGTCACTCCCCCGCTGTAAAATGGAGATGGCACTGATCTCTCTTGTAAAATGCTTTGAGATCTATGGATGAAAAACATTGTGTAAGAGATTTTTGTTCTCCCAGGCTCCACCAACTTGTAATGTCAAAATCAGTTGAATCTGCAGACCTTCATAACATGATTGTCCTTCCCTGCCTCCTGGCCTGGTTTGATCATGAAACACTCATGAATGTTGACACTTAAATTCTAATCATATAGGTGGAGCTGAAGGTATTTTCATGACAACCTCTTTCCAGAGAAAAAATGGCTTTTTGATCAAAATGACATTTTTCTGCAAATAAAGGTTTCCTTCAAAGTTTTTACCAGTGTGTTTTTTTAGGTCTTAATATTTTTTAATCAAGAGTAATTCAGGTTGTTTTTTTGAAACAAATGAAATCTGACTATTTTTGTTGCAAAAAAATCAAATGAGGAAAATTTCAGATATATATATTAAATTATCCTGTGGAAAAACAATGACCATTGTTCAGAGCGCTCTATATTAAGGCCATGTCTACACTACGAAATTAGGTCGACTTTATAGAAGTTGATTTTGTAGAAAGTGTTTTTATACAGTCGATTGTGTGTCCCCACACACAAATGCTCGAAGTGCATGTAGTCGGCGGAGTGTGTCCACAGTACCGAGACAACCGTCGACTTCCGGGGCGTTGCACTGTGGGTAGCTGTCCCACAGTTCCGCAGTCTCCGCCACCCATTTGAATTCTGGGTAGAAATCCCAGTGCCTGATGGGGCTAAAACATTGTCGCGGGTGGTTCTGGGTACATATCGTCAGGCCCCCTTCCCTCCCTCCCTCCGTGAAAGCAAGGGCAGACAATCGTTTTGCGCCTTTTTTCCTGGGTTACCCATGCAGACGCCATACCACTGCAAGCATGGAGCCCGCTCAGCTAACCGTCACCATATGTCTCCTGGGTGCTGGCAGACGCGGTACTTCATTGCTACACAGCAGCAGCTTATTGCTTTTTGGCAGCAGACAGTGCAGTATGACTGGTAGCCATCATCGATGTAGTCCAGGGTGCTCTTTTAACCGACCTTAATGAGGTCAGGGGCGCCTGGATAAACATGGGAGCGACTCAGCCAGGTCATTTCCCTTTTAAGTTTTGTCTCCTGGTGATTGAGTCCTACCGGCAGTGCACTGTCTTTTAAGCAGAAGCCAGCAGACGGCGATGGCCAGCAGTCATACTGCACCATCTTCTGCCGAGCACCCAGGAGATGACGATGGCTAGCTGTCATACTGCACAGTCTGCTGCCAGCAAGATGTATAAAGATAGATGAAGTAGATCAAAACAAGAAATAGACCAGATTTGTTTTGAATTCATTTTCTCCTCCCTCCCTCTGTGAAATCAATGGCCTGCTAAACCCAGTTTTGAGTTCTATCCTTGAGGGGGGGCCATTCTGTTTCTCACAAAGCCACCGCCTTTGTTGATTTTAATTCCCTGTAAGCCAACCCTGTAAGCCATGTTGTTGGTTGCCCCTCCCTCTGTCAGAGCAATGGCAAACAATTGTTTTGCACCCTTTTCCCTGGATTGCCCGAGCAGGAGCAGATGCCATAGCACAGCAAGCATGGAGCCCGTTCAGCTCACTGCAGCAGTTATGACCATTGTAAACACCTTGTGCATTATCATGCAGTGTATGCAGAACCAGCACCTGAAAAACCAGGCGAGGAGGTGACGGCAGCGCGGTGATGAGGACATGAACACACTTTTCTCTAAAACCACGTTCCCCCGCAATTTGGAGATCATGGTGTTAATGGGGCAGGCTCATGCCGTGGAATGCCGATTCTGGGCCTGGAAAACAAGCACAGAGTGTTGGGACCGCATAGTGTTGCAGGTCTGGGATGATTCCCAGTGGCTCTGAAACTTTCGCATGCGTAAGGACACTTTCATTGAACTTTGTGACTTGCTTTCCCCTGCCCTGAAGCGCAAGAATACCAAGATGAGAGCAGCCCTCACAGTTCACAAGCGAGTGGCAATAGCCCTGTGGAAGCTTGCAGCGCCAGACAGCTACTGGTCAGTCGGAAATCAATTTGGAGTGGGCAAATCTACCATGGGGGTTGCTGTGATGCAAGTAGCCAACGCAATCATTGAGCTGCTGCTATCAAAGGTAGTGACTCTGGGAAATGTACAGGTCATAGTGGATGGCTTTGCTGCAATGGGAGTCCCTAACTGTGGTGGGGCTATAGGTGGAACACATATCCCTATCTTGGGACTGGACCACCAGGGCAGCCAGTACATAAACCCCAAGGGGTACTTTTCAGTGGTGCTGCAAGCACTGGTGGATCACAAGGGACGTTTCACCAACATCAATGTGGGACGGCCGGGAAAGGTGCATGACGCTTGCGTCTTCAGGAACTCTGGTCTGTTTAAACGGCTGCAGGAGGGATTTACTTCCCAGACCAGAAGATAACTGTTGGTGATGTTGAAATGCCTATAGCAAGTGCAGAATGGTGGTAGAGTGTGCATTTGGACGTTTAAAGGGTCGCTGATGCAGTTTACTGACTTGCTCAGACCTCAGTGAAACCAATATTCCCATTGTTATTGCTGCTTGCGGTGTGCTCCACAATCTCTGTGAGAGTAAGGGGGAGACTTTTATGGCAGGGTCGGAGGTTGATGCAAATCGCATGGCCTCTGAATACGCGCAGCCAGAGACCAGCGCAGTGTAGCCAGACAGCCAGCCCCCCATCCCCTCAGACCAGCATTGCTGGAAACACAGGAGGAAGCCAGAACAGGGCACTTAACATATATTCCAGCACAGCCTTTGAAGCTGTGAAAGCACAGGTGTGCTGCTACAATGTGCCTCTGGGAACAGATACAACGATTAAGCTCACAGCAGGCAGAGGCCCTGTGACAGACATGGCTCTTAGCCCCTACTAAATAGCGTGATGCACACACACCAACATCCTAGGTGGGAAAATATTTACCCTGATAAAAGAAATGTCCAGTAGTCGAAACTTATTGTTTCTCTCCCTTGCAAGTGTAAACTACTCTTGCAAAAGCTGGTGTCACCCCGACAGACCAGCCTCAATTTGGCATAAGAAAGGAGAAAGAGAATAAAGGAGTACAGAGGTATAAGTAGGGGACCTACAGCACCATGATTTTTGAGTGCTTTTCACTATCTATCTGCTGGTCAGATAAGTGACAGCCTCCCAAGGCTTCTGCAGCTAAGAGGGTCCCTAAGCCTTGTCCCTTATTCGTCTTTCTGCGGAATTGAGTGACCGATCCTGGCTTGGCACCGCTGGAATCGAGAGATGCAAGGAGGGTAAGAAGCACCCACACCTGATCTCCTAACTTCAGTGTACACATATTTTGAAATAGAGCTCTATACTTTGTTTTCTTTCTTTGGGATTGTGGCTTCAGTTTTGTAACTTGTTTGTGTGTGTAACATCTCTACATTTAAATAAGTAGGCACTAGCAATTTTGTAACCACATGATTAGAATCTAGCTTAATAAATTTTGGTAACCATTTATGCATAAGCCTGACTTGTTTTCTCTGGTTTACTGTAAAGCAGCCAACACAATTAAAGAACCTCAGCCGTTTTGGCTCTAAAGCCTGGCCATTAGGTGAGAGTACTAAGAGCCTAGCGTTGAGTTGTGCCGCCTCCACGGGGCAAACTCTTGGGGCACCTGTCAGTCAATCCTGGCTGCCCGCTGCGAAGGAGCTCTGAGCTCTAGCAGTTAAAGTCACGGGTGTGGAGAGGCTCTTAGTGCTGCCATTGGGGCACCTGTCAGTCAGTATTGACTGCCCGCTGCGAAGGAGCTCTGAGCTCTAGCAGTTAAAGTCACGGGTGGTTAGGACCTTGGGGCATCCGTCAGCCTAGCCCGGGCTGCCCGCCGCGAAGAGACAGTGCGTCCTAGCGGTTAAAGTCATGGATGGTATAAACGGGCATAGCTGGCACCTCACCAAACATCCTTGGCCGTCGGCTAACACGCGGTTAGAAGAGCAGAGCAGGAAGCACTGCGCATCAGAGAAGCTTTGAAAACTAGTTTAATGACTGGCCACGGTACTGTGTGACACTTCTGTTTGTTTCTCCTTGATGAAAACCCGCCCCCTTGGTTGCCTCTAAATTCCCTGTATGCCACCCACCCTCCCCTCTTCGATCACAGCTTGCTTCCAAAGGAAATAAAGTCACGATCATTTAAAAAACATGTATTCTTTATTAATTGATTATAAAAATAGGGAGCTTTCAGAGTAACAGCCGTGTTAGTCTGTATTCGCAAAAAGAAAAGGAGTACTTGTGGCACCTTAGAGACTAACCAATTTATCTGAGCATGAGCTTTCGTGAGCTACAGCTCACTTCATCGGATGCATACTGTGGAAACTGCAGAAGACGTTATATACACACAGAGACCATGAAACAATACCTCCTCCCACCCCACTGTCCTGCTGGTAATAGCTTATCTAAAGTGATCATCAAGTTGGGCCATTTCCAGCACAAATCCAGGTTTTCTCACCCTCCGCCCCCCACAAACAACCTCACTCTCCTGCTGGTAATAGCCCATCCAAAGTGACCACTCTCTTCACAATGTGTATGATAATCAAGGTGGGCCATTTCCAGCACAAATCCAGGTTCTCTCACCCCCTCACCCCCCCTCCAAAAACCACACACACAAACTCACTCTCTTGCTGGTAATAGCTTATCCAAAGTGACCACTCTCCCTACAATGTGCATGATAATCAAGGTGGGCCATTTCCAGCACAAATCCAGGTTTTCTCACCCTCCCACCCCCATACACACACAAACTCACTCTCCTGCTGGTAATAGCTCATCCAAAGTGACCACTCTCCCTACAGTGTGCATGGTAATCAAGGTGGGCCATTTCCAGCACAAATCCAGGCTCTCTCACCCCACCCCCACCCCCCGGCGGGAACACACACACAAACTCACTCTCCTGCTGGCAATAGCTCATCCAAACTGACCACTCTCCAAGTTTAAATCCAAGTTTAACCAGAACGTCTGGGGGGGGGGAGGTAGGAAAAAACAAGGGGAAATAGGCTAATTGCATAATGACTTAGCCACTCCCAGTCTGCAAATTGGATACTATTAATTTAGGCTTAAATAGAGACTGGGAGTGGCTAAGTCATTATGCAAGGTAACCTATTTCCCCTTATTTTTTCCTACCCCCCCCCCCCGACGTTCTGGTTAAACTTGGATTTAAACTTGGAGAGTGGTCAGTTTGGATGAGCTATTACCAGCAGGAGAGTGAGTTTGTGTGTGTATGGGGGTGGGAGGGTGAGAAAACCTGGATTTGTGCTGGAAATGGCCCACCTTGATTATCATGCACATTGTAGGGAGAGTGGTCACTTTGGATAAGCTATTACCAGCAAGAGAGTGAGTTTGTGTGTGTGGTTTTTGGAGGGGGGTGAGGGAGTGAGAGAACCTGGATTTATGCAGGAAATGGCCCACCTTGATTATCATACACATTGTGAAGAGAGTGGTCACTTTGGATGGGCTATTACCAGCAGGAGAGTGAGTTTGTGGGGGGGGGGCGGAGGGTGAGAAAACCTGGATTGTGCTGGAAACAGCCCAACTTGATGATCACTTTAGATAAGCTATTACCAGCAGGACAGTGGGGTGGGAGGAGGTATTGTTTCATGGTCTCTGTGTGTATATAATGTCTTCTGCAGTTTCCACGGTATGTATCCGATGAAGTGAGCTGTAGCTCACGAAAGCTCATGCTCAAATAAATTGGTTAGTCTCTAAGGTGCCACAAGTACTCCTTTTCTTTTTAAAAATAGGGAGATAACTTACAAGGTAGCCCGGGTGGGGTGTGGGAGGAGGGTAGGAGGGAAGGAAAAGGCCACTTTAAAACTTGTTGAAAGCCAGCCTTCTGATACTTGGGCTGTCCACTGGGGTGGAGTGGTTGGGTGCCCTGAGCCCCTCTCCCCTCCGCCCCCGCATTCTTCGGTGTCTAGGTGAGGAGGCTATGGAACTTGGGGAGGAGGGAGGGCGGTTAAACAGGGGCTGCAGCGGCAGTCTGTGATCCTGCTGCCGTTCATGAACCTCCACCAGACGCCGGAGCATGTCCGTTTGACCCTGCAGTAGCCCCAGCGTTGCCTCATGCCTCCTCTGATCTTCCTGCCGCCACCTCTCCGCATGTTCATCGGCCACTGTCCTGTACTCTGCTATTGTGTTCCCCGTACAACTCTGTCAGTGCTGGACGACTGCATGAGCTCAGAGAATGTGTCATCATGCGTGTGTTTTTTTCGCCGCCTTATCTGAGATAGCCTTTGGAACGGAGGAGGGAGACTTGAAACATTTGCAGCTGCTGGAGGAAAAAAAGGGAGTGAAGTATTTAAAAAGATACATTTTACAGAACAATGGCTATACTCTTTCACGGTGAACAACACTATTCACATTACATAGCACGTGTGATTTTGGTAAATGGTCGCATTTTGCATCTTATATTGAGTGCCTGTGGCTTTGGTGTTAGAGATCACACATGCAGGGCCGGGCAACAGAATTCGGCTTGCAGGCAGCCCTGGTAAGCCATAGTCTTTCGGCTTCTGCAACCTTCATAACAGCAGCCCCCTCCTTTTCCATACCAAGCAAAGCCTGTTGAGTTGGCCATTTAGTGCTGCAGTTTTCCTGTTAATGTGCAGCAGCAGAAACCAAACTAACCCCCCTTCCCCGATCCAATTCTCTGGGATGATTGCTTTACCCCTCACCCCACCTCGTGGCTGGTATCAGGGAAGATCCCTGCTAGCCAAACGCGAACAGCTCAGCGCCAATACCCCGCCCACCCCTCGTGGCTAACTGCAGGGAGGATTTCTTTTCAGCCACAGGCAAACAGCCCAGTAGGAATGGGCACCTCTGAACGTCCCCTTAATTAAATTCCCCTATTTCAACCAGGTTACTATGAACAATATCACTCTCCAGATTACTTGCTACTAACATAGAATCATAGAATATCAGGGTTGGAAGGGACCTCAGGAGGTCATCTAGTCCCCTAAAAGAAAAGTGATGTCAGCTTTTAGTAATTTTAGCTCTTTAGTGATTTCAGCTTATAGTAGGGGAGCCTCAGTGCTGGTGTACTATTGGCCCAAAGTGAATTCATCTCAGCAACCTGTAACTAGACTCCTAATGGAATCAAAACTAGCTCTGATATTCCACAGTAGAGAAAAGGAGAAGGTGCAATTGTCATTTAGGACCCTCACCAGGGACCCCATTCCACCAGGTATTAATACCTCCCCCCAGCCTATCTCAGCATGGTGTGGTAAAGTGTCCTATCATGGAGGACGGAATAAGGCTGCTCTCCCCAGAAACCTTCTGCAAAGGCTTTTAGAGTAGCTCCAGGAGAGCTTCATGGAGATGTCCCTGGAAGATTTCTGCTCCATCCCCAGACACATTAACAGACTTTTCCAGTAGCAGTAGTGGCCACAAATGCATCCCAAGTCCTCAGGGCTACTTAATCATTAAAAAACGCTTGCTTTTATAACATGTATTTTATTTTAAAAGGTAAACTCACCAGAGGTCCCTTCTGCTGCTTTGTTGGGTTGGGAGGGTATTTCAGTCAGGGTGAGAAAAAGATCCTGGCTGTCGGGGAGAAGGGTGTGCTCTCCGCAAGCTTGTCCTCCTCCTCCTCATCTTTCCGATCTGCAAAATCCTCAGCCATGGCGGAGAGTACCCCATCATCGGAGTCCACAGACAGGGGTGGGGTAGTGGTGGCGGCCCCCACCCCCAGAATTGCATGTAGCTCAGCGTTGAAGAAGCATGTCTGGGGCTCTGCCTCGGAGCATCCGTTTGATTCTTTGGTTTTGTGGTATGCTTGTTTGAGCTTCTTAATTTTCACGCGGCACTGTGTTGTGTCCCTGATGTAGCCT